>NW_012099209.1:300390-301271 GCF_000951045.1 Mandrillus leucophaeus | reverse complement strand
TCATCAGCTATCGTTAGCGTAAGTGTATTTTATGCGAGGCCCAAGACAATTCTTTCTTCAAACATGGCCCAGGGAAGCCAAAAGAATGGACACACCTGTTTTACAGTAAGTAATCAATACACTTGCCCCTCTTCTTGATATCCCCACCAACTAACCATGTGATCTTGAACAAGCCACTTTTTTATTTCCACATCTCTTTTTTTAAAAAAATAAAGCAGAACATTGCTTCTTTGTCTAACTCTGTTGAGGACTGGAATGAGCTTTTCCCTCCTCTAATCTCACCCTGGAGTTATGAGCCCAAAATGCAGCATCTCCCTGCTCTTAAGGTTGTCCCACGTCTCAACAGTGACCAAGGTCCTAGGGTATGAGGTAAAATGCTTCAGCTCCTCTTCTAGGGTCTATTTAAAACACAACTGGCTGAGAGTTAATCCCTCAGAGCAGCTGGTGGCCTGTGCAGAGGCCAGGTCGGGTGAGGCACCCATGTTTTGCAGAAATGGATACCTCTGCATCTAAAAATAACTCCCAGGGACTGAATTCTTTCCAGGATCTTTCTTGTGCCCTCTGGGATCATCCCAGGGACCGAGGTTGGGGAATGGGGGTGGGGACCTCGGGTTTGCATGAGTTATGATATGCCGGGCAGATGCCCATGTTTGCAGCATGTGTGTGCCCTGCTATAAAAGTCACATGTCGGCTGGGTGCGGTGGCTCACGCCTGTAATCCCAGCACTTTGGGAGGCTGAGGCAAGCAGATCACTTGAGCTCAAGAGTTCAAGACCAGCCTGGGCAACATGGCAAAACGTCGTCACATGCCTAGCTTCTGGCTCTGCCACTCACTCTGGCATGGCCTTGGACAAGTGACTGCCTGCCCCCCGCCAAGCCTCA
>NW_012099209.1:295275-299475 GCF_000951045.1 Mandrillus leucophaeus | reverse complement strand
GTGATCCGCCCGCCTTGGCCTCCCAAAGTGCTGGGATTACAGGTGTGAGCCACTGCGCCCAGCTGGACTTTCTTTTATTGTTTTTTGAGATGGGGTCTTGCTCTGTCGCCCAGGCTGGAGTGCAAGTGATTCTCCTGCCTCAGCTTCCCGAGTACCTGGGATTACAGACACCCGCCACTAGGCCCGGCTAACTTTTGTATTTTTAGTAGAGATGGGATTTCTCCATGTTGGCCAGGCTGGTCTCGAACTCCTGACCTCAGGTGATCCACCTGCCTCGGCCTCCCAGAGTGCTGGGATTACAGGTGTGAGCCCCTGCACCCGGCTGGACATGGGACTTTCAATGCTCATCTTGGGAAAGCCTGGACAAGGTGACCACCCCAGATCTATATCAGTCATTTCCAAAGACGCTGACTATGAGGGTGAAAAAGAGATGCTTAGCGCCTAGCAACGACGCAAGAGGTATTTCTGGAACTGTGTGGAAATGGAAAGTACCTGTGGGTGGAAATTTCAGTAGATGGATTTTTTTAAAAATCAGCTCTGCCTCAGCGGGGCATGGTAGCTTATGCCTGTAATCCCAGCTACTCCAGCAGCTGAGGCAGGAGTATCGCTTGAACCTGGGAGGTAGAAGTTGCAGTGAGTCGAGATTATGCCACTGCACTCCAACCTGGGCGATAAGGGCAAAACTCCATTTCAAAAAAAAAAAAAGAAAAGAAAAGAGAACAAAAACAGGCCAGGTGCAGTGGCTTACGCCTGTAATCTCAGCACTTTGGGAGACCGAGGCAGGTGGATCATGAGGTCAGGAGTTCGAGACCAGCCTGGCCAATATAGTGAAACCCTGTCTCTACTAAAATTACAAAAATAAGCTGGGCGTGGTGGCAGATGCCTATAGTCCCAGCTACTCAGGAGGCTGAGGTAGCAGAATCGCTTGAACCCAGGAGGCGGAGGTTGCGGTGAGCCGAGATCGCACTACTGCAGTCCAACCTGGGCAATAAGAGCAAACTCCATCTCAAAAAAATAAAAATTAAAAATTAAAAAATAAGTCAATAAAACAGAAAAAATCAGCTCTGCCTCAAAAGAGAGGAAGAAGCTTTGGGTCCCTAAGTCTGGTCTGTAATGGACTCTGTGACTTTCCCTCTCCAGGGGTCAATGCCTCATTTGCAGATGGCTGGGTGGTGATAGAAGGGTCCCCAGGGCACTCTAGCACCGTGCTATTTAGTCGGAGGTGTATGAAGCCTGGGGTACCGACTGAGTCTCTCAGTGACTCTAGGACCAGTCTTTTCCTCCTGAGCCTTTGAGCTCAGCATTCTGCCTCAGTTTCCTCCCCTGTAAAATGGAGATAGCAGCCTCTGCCTCACAAAGTGGAGCAGGGGTCAACAGCCTCTTGCCCTCAAAAAGCTTGTAGTTCAAACCAGAGATCTCAAATCAGGAATCAAATAAAAGTTTTCTTTGGTCCTAACAGCATATGAAAAATGTTAAAACTTGTCTGGGTGTAGTGGCTCACACCTGTAATCCCAGCACTTTGGGAGGCCGAGGCATGTGGATCACTTGAGGTCAGGAGTTCAAGACTAGCCTGGCCAACATGGTGAAACCCTGTTTCTACTAAAAACACAAAAGTTAGCTGGGCATGGTGGCGGGCACCTGTAATCCCAGCTACTCAGGAGGCTGAGGCAGGAGAATTGCTTGAACCAGTGAGCCGAAGGTTGCAGTGAGCCGAGATCACATCACTGCACTTCAGCCTGGCGACAGAGCGAGACTCCTTCTCAAAAAAATTTTAAAAAGTTAAAACTGCAACCAAGATGTCCTGCAGGAAGTGAGTGGATAAACAAAACATGAAACATCCTTACTATGAAATATTATTTGGCCGGGTGCGGTGGCTCACGCCTGTAATCCAAGTATTTTGGGAGGCCAAGGTGGGAGGATCACCTGAGGTCAGGAGTTTGAGACCAGTCTGGCCAACATGGTGAAACCCCGTCTCTACTAAAAATACAAAAAATTAGGCGTGGTGGCACGTGCCTGTAATCCTAGCTACTTGAGAGGCTGAGGCAGGAGAATCACTTGAACCTGGGAGGCAGAGGTTGCAGTGAGCCAAGATCGCGCCATTGCACTCCAGCCTGGGTAATGAGCAAAAGTCCATCTCAAAAAAAGAAAAGAAAGAAAAAGAAAAAAAGAAATATTATTCAGTGAACTATCAAGACATGAAAAGACATGGAGGAACCTTAAATGCATATTCCTAAGTGAAAGAAGCTAGTCTGAAAGGGGTACATACTGCATGATTCCAACCACAGGATATTCTGGAAAAAGCAAAACTCTGGAGATAGTAGAAAGATCAGTGGTTGGCCGGGGGCAGTGGCTCATGCCTGTAATCTCAACACTTTGGGAAGCCAAGGCAGGTGGATCTCCTGAGCCCAGGAGTTCAAGACCACCCTGGGCAACACAGCAGAACCCCCATCATTTTTTTTTTTTTTTTTTTTGAGACAGAATCTCATTCTATCGCCCAGGCTGGAGCACACTGGCACAATCTTGGCTCACTGCAACCTCTGCCTCCCAGGTTCAAGTGGTTCTCCTGCCTCAGCCTCCCGAGTAGCTGGGATTACAGGTGCCCGTCACCATGTCTGGCTAATATTTTGTATTTTTAGTAGAGATGGGGTTTCTCCATATTGGCCAGGCTGGTCTTGAACTCCTGACTTCAGGTGATCCGCCTGCCTCGCTCTCCCAAAGTGCTGGGATTACAGGTGTGAGCCACCACGCCTGGCCAAGTGTATTAATTTAAAAAAGGAAAAGAAAGAGAAATGTTTGAACAGCCAACACAGACACACAGGAAAAATCAGTCCTGGGGGTTCCAGCCCCAACCAGGTAGAGATGTGCCTGCTTGGTTCTCACCTAGGGACAGACGGTCCCCATCTGGCTAGGCTCTGTGTAGTATACATCATCTCACTTGCCCCTGGAGGCATGGGAGTTTGCGATTTATGCACCAGATCAATGGTTCTCAGCTGGGAGAGACTGTGCCCCCAGGAACACTGGCAATGTCTGGGGCATTTTTGGTTGTCATTATTGGATGGTGTGGGGCAGGGTGGAGGTGCTACTAGCCTCAGAGGGTGGAGGATACTACAAAACCTCCTGAAATGCACAGGGCACCTAATGCCCTGTCACCAGCACAAGGCTGGGATACCCCGATGCAGGGAACCAGTTCTCATCTGTGGAACTTCATAAAACACCAATGCTTGGTGCCAACCCCAGTAATTCTGAATTTTTTAATTATTATTATTTTTTTAGACGGAGTCTGCCTCTGTTGCCCAGGCTGCAGTGCAGTGGCACTATCGTGGCTCACTGCAACCTCCACCTCCCAGGTTCAAGCGATTCTCGTGCCTCAGCCTCCAGAGGAGCTGGGATTACAGGCTTGTGCCACCACTCCTGGCTAATTTTTGTATTTTTAGTAGAGACAGGGACTGTGTTGGCCAGGCTGGTCTCCAACGCCTGGCTTCAAGCAATCTGCCTGCCTTGGTCTCCCAACGTGCTGAGATTACAGACATGAGCCACCTCCTCCAGCCCCATGATTCTGAGTTAACTAATTAATTAATTAATTAATTAATTAATTTTTCTGAGACGCAGTCTTGCTCTGTTGCCCAGGCTGGAGTGCAATGGCATGATTTCTGCTGACTGCAACCTCCGCCTCCTGGGTTCAAGCGATTCTCCCACCTCAGCCTACCAAGTATCCAGGACTACAGGTGCCCGCCACCATGCCCGGCTAATTTTTGTATTTTTAGTAGAGACAGGGTTTCACCATGTTAGTCATGCTGGTCTCAAACGCCTGACCTCAGGTGATCCGCCAGCCTCAGCCTCCCAAAATGGTGGGATTATAGGCGTGAGCCACCACGTCTGACCTACAATTCTGATTTAAATGAAAGAGGGGTAGCAATCAGGACAAACAGATTTTTTTTTTCTTTTTTTTTTTTGAGACGGAGTCTCACTCTGTCACCCAGACTGGAGTGCAGAGGCGAGATCTCGGCTCAATGCAAACCTCCGCCTCTCGGGTTCAAGCAATACTTGTGCCTCAGCCTTCCAAGTAGCTGAGGTTACAGGTGTGCACCACCATGCCTGGCTAATTTTTGTATTTTTTCTTTTCTTTTCTTTTCTTTTTTTTGAGATGGAGTCTCGCTCTGTCGCCCAGGCTGGAGTGCAGTGGCATGATCTCGGCTCACT
>NW_012099209.1:290114-294707 GCF_000951045.1 Mandrillus leucophaeus | reverse complement strand
AAAAAAAAAAAAAAAGGCCGGGCGCAGTGGCTGACGCCTGTAATCCCAGCACTTTGGGAGGCCAAGGTAGGTGGATCACAAGGTCAAGAGATGGAGACCATCAGATCACGAAGTGAAGAGATTGAGACCATCTTGGCCAACGTGGTGAACCCGCATTTCTACCAAAAACACAAAAATTAGCTGGGCGTGGTGGCGCATGTGTGTAATCCCAGCTTCTCGGGAGGCTGAGGCAGGAGAATCGCTTGAACCTGGGAGGAAGAGGTTGTAGTGAGCCGAGATCGCGCTACTGCACTCCAGCCTGGCAACACAGCGAGACTCCATCTCCAAAAACAAGACAAAACAAAACAAAAAATTAGCTGGGTGTGGTGGCAGGTGCCTGTAATCCCAGGTACTTGGGAGGTTAAGGCAGAAGAATCACTTAAATCTGGGAGGTGGAGGTTGCAGTGAGCTGAGATCGTGCCACTGCACTCCAGCCTGGGCAAGAAAACAAGATTTCATCTCAAAAAAGAAAAGAAAAGAAAAGCAAGCAAGCCTGATCCAGAAAATGCCAGTATCCCAAGTAATACATTCCTCCATAGACTTCCAAATAAACATCACCACCCCTCACAAATGCATTAGACCTTATCCCTGACAAAATTCTCAATAGATCTTTATAATAGCTAGGAAAGGGAGTCAGGGGTTCTCTTACCAGTGATCCCATTTCACAGACAAATAAACTGAAGCTCATGGTGGTGAAATAACCAGTGTGGTATTTACTCAGTGCTAGTGGTAGAACTGACTCCCATGATTCAGAGATGTTTAGTTTCTTTCTTTTTTCTTTTTTTTTTTGAGACAGGGTCTCACTCTGTTGCCCAGGCTGGAGTGCAATGGCATGATCATGGCTCACTGCAGCCTTCACCTTACAGGGTTCAGGTAATCCTCTGACCTCAGCCTCCCTAGTAGCTAGGACTACAGGCACATGCCACCATACCTGGCTAGTATTTTTGTATTTTGTATTTTTATATTTATTTATTCATTGAGACAGAGTTTCACTCTTATTGCCTAGGCTGGACTGCAGTGGCACAATCTCGGCTCACCACAACCTCTGCCTCCCAGGTTCAAGCGATTCTCCTGCCTCATCCTCCCCAGTAGCTGGGATTACAGACATGTGCCACCACACCCGGCTAATTTTGTATTTTTAGTGGAGATGGGGTTTCTCCATGTAGGTCAGGCTGGTCTTGAACTCCCGACCTCAGGTGATCCGCCCACCTCGGCCTCCCAAAGGGCTGGGATTACAGGTATGAGCCACCGCACCTGGCCATTTTTGTATTTTTTATAGAGAAGGGGTTTCACAATGTTGCCCAGGCTGGCCATGAACTCCTGGCCTCAAGCAGTCTTCCAACCTCGGCCTCCCCAAATGCTGAGATTATCTGACCTATGCTGACATTTTTTTAAGGAGACACGGTCTTGCTCTGTTGCCCAGGCTGGAGGGCGGTGGGGTGATCATAGCTCACTGTAGCTCCCAGGCGGCACTGATGCTGCTCAGTTGAGAACCACATTCTGAGCTTCATCCACTCTCAAGATTCTCAAGAAAGCCTGGATTCTCCAACTCCTGGGCTCAAGTGATCCTCCAGCCTCAGCTTCCCAAGTAGCTGGGACTACAGACACACACCACCATGCCTGGCTATGAAATTCTTAATTTCTCAACAAAAGGCCCTACACTAATACTTTGTATTGGGCCTGGCAAATTCTGTAGCTGGTCTAGCACACAAATTCTGAGAAGAAAATTTACAGATACCCAGCATGCATACCAAACTGGGACTAACAGTTCAATCCAACACCTTACTTAACTTTTCTTTTTTTTTTTTTTTTCCCAAGACAGAGTCTCAACCAGGCTCTGTCACCCAGGCTGGAGTGCAGCTGCGAGATTTCGGCTCACTGCAACCTCCGTCTCTCGGGTTCAAGCGATTCTCGTTTCAACCTCCCGAGTAGCTGGGATTACAGGCGTGTGCCACCACACCTGGCTAATTTTTGCATTTTTAGTAGAGACGGGGTTTTGTCATGTTGCCCAGGCTGGTTTCAAAGTCCTGGGCTCAAGTGATCCACCCGCCTCGCCTCCCAAAATGCTGGGATTACAGGCATGAGCCACCACGTCTGGCCTCCAACACCTTACTTTTCTAAGGAAACCAAGTATCTCACATTAATTGTACTGATTCTTAGAGTCAAGCAGACCTGGGCTGAGTCCCGAGGCTGCAACTGACCAGCCATGGGACCACAGGCTCACTGTGTATTTAAGATAGCTTAGCCACTATTTCCTGTTTCCCCAGTTATGAAAGGAGGAGGTTGAACTGGGTGGGGTATCCTCAGCCCTGATAACATACATCAGTTACTGAGGGAGGGGAGATTAATATTCTGAATCAATTGGTGTGGGGTGGAGCTAGGGGGTTTGAAAGCTCCCGGGAGCATCTCATGAATAGCCAGGGTTTGGAACCACTTCTCAGCCTTCAGGAACCTTCAGGCTCTGGCACTTAGAGCTTGGATAGCTTATTCTAGGACTTCTGCAGAAATATCTTGAACCTTCCTGCAAGTTCCCAGGCAGCTTGGAGACCTCCTTTCTCAAGACATTTGTGTCCTACATCCCCACAGGGCTCCAGCCCTCCTCAGTTTCAGATTTTCTTTTCTTTTTATTTTTTTTTTTCTGAGACAGAGTCTTCCTCTGTTGCCCAGGCTGGAGTGCAATGGAGTGATCTCGGCTCACTGCAACCTCCACCTCCCAGGTTCAAGTGATTCTCCTGCCTCAGCCTCTCAAGTAGCTAGGACTACAGGTGCATGCCACCACGCTCGGCTAATTTTTGTAGTTTTAATAGAGATGGGGTTTCACTATGTTGGCCAGGCTGGTCTCGAACTCCTGACCTCAGGTGATCCGCCCAACTTGGCCTCCCCAAGTGCTGGGATTACAGGCGTGAGCCACTGTGCCCAGCCAGTTTCAGATTTTCTAAGGTTCTGCAACTGCCCAAGGAACTGGCCTGAACCACCAAGAAATCTTCCCCAGAAAGGAAAGACAGCCCATGTTCATGCTAGGACAACACAAAAGCCTATTTTGTTTTGCAGTGTAACTGTTCTTCAGGATAGCTTTTAAGAAAATAGGCTCTGGCATGTGGATAGGCAAAAATAGAATAAAAATTCCTAGCAAGTACAGTGTAATCCTGTTAGCATAAGAGCGTGCATTGGCTGGGCTCAGTGGCTCACGCCTGTAATCCCAACACTTTGGGAGCCCTAGGTGGGCGGATCACAAGGTCAGGAGATCGAGACCATCCTGGCCAACATGGTGAAGCCCCGTCTCCACCAAAAATACAAAAATCAGCCGGGTGTAGTGGCGGGCGCCTGTACTCCCAGCTACTCAGGAGGCTGAGGCAGGAGAATCGCTTGAACCCCAGAGGTGGAGTGCAGTGATCACTCCACTGCACTCCAGCCTGGGCGACAGAGCGAAACTCCATCTCAAACAACAACAACAGCAATAACAAAAAAAAGAGTGTGCATTTATGTCTATAACTACGTAAGTATAAATGAATAGAAGAGAGATCAGGAAGGGTGGCTGGCCACCACTATGTTGACAGTAATTCTCTTTTTTTCCTTTGCCCTTTTCAGTTTGAGTTTTTAGTAAATAGGATTACTTATTTTTATCATCTGAGAATAAAGCTATTTCCTTTTTGAGCTACAGTGGTAATTTACATCTAAGTGGGAGGAAGGCTCATGAAGTTTGGGGTTCTTTTATTTTTCTGAGTCTAAAATCTATTATCTAGTAAGTTGCTGGTGTGCTAGAATAACGATGAACAAGAAACATTTGTTCATGAACCTTTTATAAAAATAGAACACGTTCTAAGGAAGCCATTCATCCTCATTTTAAAAATGACTTTTAAAAAAATCTAAGAAGCAGGGTGTACCCTCCTGTGACCTCCCCAGCCTGGGGTCTGGAGCTGAGAGGGAGGACGCTGACCCCAAGTCACCCAGCCCTGGGACCGGTTCCGCTCCGTAAGTGGAAAGGATCTGGAGCCAGGGCTGGAAGAATTCCCGTGGGGACTCGGAGATTCAGCACCGTGGGGGAAGGGAGGGGAGTGGAGGGTGCTGGACAGTTGCAGCGGGGAGGAGAACCGGTGTCACTTTCGCTGAACCTGACCGCAGCCCCCGGCGGAGCGGCGGCCCTTATATAGACACCCCACTGGCGCTCCCACTCCGCGTGCCAAGGTCAAGGAGGGAGGTTACACCTGCGCGCGGCCAGAACAGCTGCACCGACCCCCACCTGCACCCTCGCCACAGCCGGCGCCCCTTGCCCAAGTTCCTGCAGCTCTGACCCAACAAGGAGCCCCGACCTTTCCTCCACCCCTCCCCCAAGCACCTGTTCCCCCTCCTCTAAACTGGCTCACGCCTCTCCTTCCCTTCCCCCAGCTTCATCGTCCTGGAAGCTTCTCCCCCCGGCTCACCCCGGCGTGGGAGAACCCCATGATTCTCGCGCCTGACTACTCCCACGATGCAATCCTTGAACCTGTCCCCCGCTCCCTCCACCACGCACGGGCTTCCCCTCTCCGCGACCCCCAGCTGCCCCGGCCCGCGCCC
>NW_012099209.1:287975-289479 GCF_000951045.1 Mandrillus leucophaeus | reverse complement strand
CCGATCTTCGGTGGAGCCCAATGAGGACCCCCACGCCCTGGTGGGACCCCATGAATCAGAACCCCTGCTCCCCGTGGAGATCGGTTAGGACCTCAGTCCTCTGTGGAGCCCCGTCAAGACTTTCCTGCCCCATAGGGTCCGTTCGATCAGGAACCCCGTCCTCGGTGGGGCTCCGCAAGTCAGGACCCCCGTGTCTTGTTGGGGGCAGCTCAGTGGGGACCCCCGTTCCCCATGGGGCCCAGGAGGATCTCATTTTAGAGCCCAGTTGGTTGGGGCACCCGTTTCTAGGGACCCCACTGCGTCAGGACCCCGCACCCTGTGCAGCTCAGGAGTCAAAGGATTCCTTTTCTCCAGAAGCCCAATTTGAGACCCCATAAAGTGAACAGGCATTGCTGCCCAGCTAATCCTACGGCACTAAAGACCTCACGCATGCGCGGCACGCTTCGAACACGTGACCCAATCCCAACCCCAGGAGACCCTGCCCCTTCCATTCTGGCTCTCCGGGCCTCCCCAGCAAGGTGGGGCGCTCGCGCTCCCCTAAGGGGGCCTGGCCTGCAGAGGGTGGGACCTTGATCTTCGATTGGCCCAGCCCTCGCCAGTGTTGCTTTAGGATTGGTCGGCTTGTGCTCCTCTCCCCTCCCTCCCTGGGGCTTCCGCTTCCGGTTCTGACGAACGCTCTGGCCGTAACGATGATCGGAGACATCCTGCTGTTCGGGTAATTAGGGGGACCAGAGGCTGGGAAGAGAGGGCCAGGCAGGACGCGGGGGCGCCCCTAGTAACTGTAATTCTCCCTCTGCAGGACGTTGCTGATGAATGCTGGGGCAGTGCTGAACTTTAAGCTGTGAGTAGGCTGCGGCCGGACTGTGGCTCCATCCGGGAAACCCGTAACCCCGCCCTCATAAGCGTGATCTCGGCGTATTTCTCAGGCCCCGCCCCCAAGCCGCAGGCCCCGCCCTATCCGCCCTCTGTCCACGCCTCCAGCCTGGGTTAATAATCTTCCTCGCCCCTGAGCGACCTTAAACCCATACTCTCTGTTCCTTGGGTGTCCGTCTGTTCACCTTCCTGGAGAGCTCAAGACCCATCCTCCAAGAAATAGCCCCACCCCGGACCCTCAGCACTGCTCCCGCACTGTCGGGCCGCTTTATAAACTGTCGGTGGCTGCTGACCTGGCTGTGATTGTCCGGGCAGTGGTGGCCCAGAGAGGGACATTGAACCGTCCGAGGTCACACAGCAAGTCAGCGGCAGGGCCAGGGCTGAAACTTAGTGTTTGTGGCCTTCTGAGCTGGGGGTCAGGGGGCTGAGGCCTCTATGTCCCATTGAAAGTGGACACTGTCTGCTCCTCTTTGTAGGAAAAAGAAGGACACGCAGGGCTTTGGGGAGGAGTCGAGGGAGCCCAGCACAGGTAAGGTCTTCCTGGACCCTTGAATTGCATGGTCCACTTCAGAGAGGACAGTTTTGTTTCGCCAGGTTCTACCCTTGTTTTCTTTCCTTTTCTTTCTTTCTT
>NW_012099209.1:269223-287739 GCF_000951045.1 Mandrillus leucophaeus | reverse complement strand
GATCTCGGCTCACTGCAAGCTCCGCCTCTCGGGTTCACGCCATTCTCCTGCCTCAGCCTCCCGAGTAGCTGGGACTACAGGCGCCTGCCACCGCGTCCGGCTAATTTTTTTTGTATTTTTAGTAGAGACAGGGTTTCACTGTGTTCGCCAGGATGGTCTCGATCTCCTGACCTCGTGATCCGCCCACCTAGGCCTCCCAAAGTGCTAGGATTACAGGCGTGAGCCGCCGCACCCGGCCTTCTTTCGTTTTTTAGCACAAGGTCTGGCTCTGTTGTCCAGGTTGGAGTGCAGTGGTGTGATCATGGCTCACTGCAGCTTCGACCTCCTGGGCTAAAGTGATCCTTCCATCTCAGCCCCCTTAGTAACTGGGATTACAGGCGTGTGCCACCATGCCAGGCTAAATTTTGTATTTTTTTGTAGAGATGGGGTTTCTCCACCTTGCCCAAGCCGGTCTCGAACTCGTGGGTTCAAGTGATCCCCCCCACCTTGGCCTCCTGAAGGGCTGGGATTACAGGCATGAGCCACGAGTTTTCTCTTTCATTGAGCGTGTGTGTGAGTGGGAGATGACTCTGATAATGTGCTGTCCTTTCTGCCTACCTCTGTCATCTACTTCTTTCTCCCACCAGACCTCCCTGATGTGAGCACTCACATCACTTCCTACTGTTATAATTTTCTGTATGTTTGCTGTCATCTGGTCATCTGGCTAATGTCTGCCCCTCACATTTGACCATAAACTTCAGAGAAGAGACCCTAGCTTGGCTTGTCCCATCCTTTGTCCTTGCCATACCAGTCCTCCGATGCCTGTGAATGAATGAATGAACAACCTCACACATAGCTGTTGCTTTCAGAGTGCTGCAGACCTGCCACGTTTAAAATTAGATGCCAACATTAGATTTTTAATCAGGCGATTTTATATAAAAATTCAGATGTCTGATTTTTCTTGAAAAACTGGAACATTCTGCAACTCAGGATTCAAGAGAGCTCTTGACATCTGTTCAGTGCAGTTGAGGACTCTGAGGAGATGGGGCCTGTCGACTCTGCCTCATCCCAGCCCTAACCTCTTCATATGTCTATCATCTGCCTGGGCCCTAGAGGCCCCAGAATTTACACTTCCTACTGAATGTAATTGTGTAGCTGTTTGGAGTCTTAAGGGGATCTGTACATGACTGTCGTATCCATTCATTAATTCTTTCATTCACCAGGTATTTGAGCACCTAACACATGCTGGCTACTGTGCTAGGTGCTGGGATACAGTGGGGGTAAGACAGATGGAGTGGAACTTACCGTGGGGTGGGACACATGGTTTCCAAGCGGGGAATAGATGGTGACAGAGGTGATGTTAGGTAACAGGGAGTCACAGGATGGTGATGGGGTTGCTCTCCTGCTGGGGTGTGGAAGGGAAGGCCATTTGAGGAGGTGGCGTCACAGTCAAGGCGGTGGATGCCATGGTGGAGCACTACCCAGGGATGGGGGAACCTTGAGGAACAGAGGTTTTCTTCTTTTAGAGACAGGGTCTTGCTGTGTCGCCCAGGCTGGAGTGCAGTGGCACAGTCATAGCTCACTGCAGCCTTGAACTCCTGGGTTCAAAAGATCCTCTTGCCTCAGGCTCCCAACTAGCTGGGACTGCAGGCAGTTAATACCACCCCTGGCTAATTTTCTAAATTTTTTTGTAAAGATAGGCATCTCGCTGTGTTAACCAGGCTGGTGTCCAACTCTTGGCCTCAAACGATCCTCCCACCTCAGCCTCCCAAAGTGCTGGGATCACAGCCGTGAGCCACCGTGCCTGGCTGAGCTGAGATTTTGAAGACCCTCCAGCAGCTCTCCTTTTGGGGGGCCTGCCCCTGGGTGCTGACCTAGTTAGGTGCTTCCTGTTAGTGTTGCATTCTACCTCCATTCCTAAAAGGTAGTAGTCACTTTCCAGTTCCCAGAACTGGAAACTGGAAGCAGATCAGGAAACTGAGGGTCAGAGACGTGGCTCAACATTTTTTGTGGCCACATAGCAAATCAGTGAGAGAATCAGGATTAGAACCTGGGTTTTTCTGCCTCTAGCAGTTGTGCACTCAATCACTAGACCATCTGTCCATCTGTTCATTTATCCATCCATTCATACATTGACTCAGCAGCCATGTGTTACCCACCACGTGGAAGGCACTACCAGGCCCTGGGGTTGCACTGTACAGATCCGAATCAGAGCTCTGGTGGGCGGGAGATTTGGCACAAAGTGGCGGGAGCATCAGTGACAGGGATGCCAGGGAGGACACCAGTGCTCTATCAGGAGCTTCCTGCTTTGCTCTCTCTCCAGTCTCCTTCCAGCCCAGATGCTGCACCCCCTGTGGGAGCTGCTCCTTGCTCTCCATCCTCTTTGCCTGGCTTAACTGTAATACCATAGTGGCTGCATTTATTGAGAGCGTCATGTGTGCCAGGCAGTGTGCTGAGGTCTTCCTAGCTGCCTGACACCCCTATTGACATAAGAGGGAATGAGCATAGGTAGTGCAGGGATGGGCCCAGGTCACTTGTGCAGAAGGACAGAGGCAGGATTTGAGCTCATGTTTGTTAAACTGACCATGTTTGAGGTCAGAACTTGGAGCTCTGGCACTTCCTCAGAAAGGCGTTTTGTTTTTGTTTTTTGTTTGTTTGTTTGTTTTTTTGAGGTGGAGTCTCGCTGTGTTGCCCAGGCTGGAGTGCAGTGGCGCCATCTTAGCCCCCTGCAATCTCCGCCTCCCGGGTTCAAGCAGTTCTCCTGCCTCAGCTTCCCTATTAGCTGGGACTACAGGCACCCACCGCCATGCCCAGCTAATTTTTGTATTTTTAGTAGAGACAGGGTTTTACTATGTTGACCAGGCTGGTCTTGAACTCCTGACATCAGCCGATCCGCCTGCCTTGGCCTCCCAAAGTGCTGGAATTACAGACTTGAGCCACCACGCCCGGCTGGAAAGGCTTTTTCTGATCTCCCACCCTTCCCCATGCACATGCCATATTGGGTCTCCGCAGTGTGTGTTCCCGGGACACCTAAACTTTCCCACCAGAGCAGTCACGTGGGAATATTTGTTTAGTATTTCTCCTCCCCATATGCTCGTTGGGGCAGAGCCACCGGTCTTCGTTTCTTCCTGTATCCCCTGTACACTGCTGCTGCCTGGAATGAGTAACCTTTTTTTGTGTTTTGAGACAGAGTCTCGCTCTGTTGCCCAGGTGTGCAGTGGCGTGATCTCAGCTCACTGCAACCTCCACCTCCTGGGTTCAAGTGATTCTCGTGCCTCAGCCTCCTGAGTAGCTAGAATTACAGGTGCGCGCCACCATGCCTGGCTAATTTTTTCATACTTTTAGTAGAAACGTGGTTTCACCATGTTGGCCAGGCTGGTCTCAAACTCCCAACCTCAGGTGATCCACCTGCCTCAGCCTCCCAAAGTGCTGGGATCACAGGTGTGAACCACTGTGCATGGCCTGCAGTGAGTAACGTTTGATTGGCATCTATTGATGGTGGGAGGGCCTGTTTTCACGATCCTTTGCTAGGGGAAGGGTCTTGCTGAGCAGCGCCTCTCAGACTTCCTGGAAACAGACCAAGCGCTTAATGTTTCTAGTGTGTGCTGAATCAGCCATGTATACAGGTTGTGCTGCATGTAACTAACCCCGTCGTTTGGATAATACCAGGCTCGTCTAAACCGTGTTCAGCAAGATGGTGTGTTCAGCACAGGCTCGGATGGAGCAGGAATGTCAGGTTGTCATCCCTGAAAAATAGAAATTTCTGGGCTTGTGTTGTGTGTGCTGTACTTACCAAGCAGCCCCAGTCTGTAGATGCTTCGGGTAGCACCTTTGTAGATCACCTAATCTAGACCCATTCTTTTATTTGTTTATTTATTTATTTTGAGACAGAGTCTTGCTCTGCATTGACACGATCTCAGCTCACTGCAACCTTTGCCTCCCGGGTTCAAGTGATTCTCCTGCCTCAGCCTCCTGAGTAGCTGGGATTACAGGCATGCGCCACCACACCCGGCTAACTTTTGCATTTTTAGTAGAGACAGGGTTTCACTGTGTTGGCCAGGCTGGCCTCCAACTCCCGACCTCAGGTGATCCGCCTGCCTCGGCCTCCCAAAGTGCTGGGATTACAGGTGTGAGCCTCCGTGCCTGGCCTAATCTGGACCCATTCTTTTCATTCTGGAGGTCCAGAGAGGGAGAATGACTGACTGGAAACCCTGGAGGAAGGGTTTGGAACCCAGGTCTCTGGAGTCTTCACATACTAAATTGCCTTCCCTCAGAGGGGTGTCTGTTCCTTGGCCTTCAAGGGGACCAGAATAAGTCTCACCAAGACACACCTTCCCTTTCCCTTGCCTGAATTAGGATGCTTTTAGTTGTAAACACTGCAAACCCAGCTCAAAGTGGTTAAAGCAAATTGAAACGTCCAAGGGTGGAATTGTCTTCAGACACCCTGGGTTTAGGTGTCAAACCAGTCCTCCAAGATTAGGGTTGGGGTTGGAGTTGGGGTTAGGGTTAGGGTTAGGGTTAGAGTCAGTATCTGACTCTCTGCAGCTCTCAGTACCCCTTTTGTGTTGGTTTTGCTGTGAGACTGGTCAGGGTTGGCAAAGATGACCCCAGAGGAGGGGCTGGCATGTTTTCCTGTAAAGGGCCATATAGTAAATATTTGAGGCTTTGCGGGCCATATGGTGTGTGTCTGGCACAACAACATGACTCAGCTCTGCTGTTGTAGTACAAAAGCAGCAGGACATGATATGTAAATGAATAGGTATGGCTGTGGGCCAATCAAACTTTATTCATTGACACTGAGGTTTGAATTTCTTGTAGTTTTTTTGTCTCACAAAATATTATTCTTCTTTTTTTTTTTTTTTCCATGTAAAAACCAGCTGGGTATGGAGACTCATGCCTGTAATCTCAACAGTTTGAGAGGCTTAGGCAGGAGGATCACTTGAAGCCAGGAGTTCAAGACCCGCCTGGGGAACATAGCAAAACCCCATCTTTATATTAAAAAAAAAAGTAAAAACTATTAGCTGACAGGCCATCCAAAAACAGGTGGAAGAGGCTGCTGGATTTGGCCTGTAGGCACTGAGGTTACATCTTCCCAGCTCAGCAAGCCTGGCAGAAAGTGTCTGTTTGCCAGTAGTTGGGGGAAAAGTCCCAGGGCAGACTCTCATTGGATGGACTTGGGTCACATGCCCCTTCTTGAGCCAGTCAGAGGCAGAGGGACTTGGTGCTTTCAGGAGATTGGTCAGTGGTAGACACAGCCTGAGTGCTGAGGGTAGGGAAGAGGGAGAAACCCGAAGGAAAAGCCACACTGTTGCCGAAGTTGGAGGCAGTGAGTGCCGGGTGGGTGGAAGTCACAAAAGCCCACTGCAGAGGTGGCAGTAGGGGTGGGATGTTAGCTGTGCCATAAAAGTGCTTTCTGATTCTTCCAGGTGACAACATCCGGGAATTCTTGCTGAGCCTCAGATACTTTCGAATCTTCATCGCCCTGTGGAACATCTTCATGATGTTCTGCATGATCGTGTGAGTCCGACTTGCCCTTTCCTTTCAGTGTCATCTCTTAGTCTCCTTCTCCAGGATGACCTACCTGATGGTCATTCTCTGTTCTTTCAGTCATCACTCTTGTATCCTGCTTTCTGTTTCGTTTGTTTATTTTTTGTTTTGTTTGAGATGGAGTTTTACTCTGTCGCCCAGACTAGAGTGCAGTGGTGCGATCTGGGCTCACTGCAACCTCCGCCTCCCAGGTTCAAGCGATTCTCCTGCCTCAGCCTCCCCAGTAACTGGGACTACAGGTGCATGCCACCACGCCCGGCTGATTTTTTGTATTTTTAGTAGAGATGGGGTTCCATCATATTAGCCAGGATGGTCTTGATCTCCTGACCTCGTGAGTCACCCACTTCAGGCTCCCAAAGTGCTGGGATTCCAGGAGTGAGCCACTGTGCCCGGCCCTGGTTTTTTTTTTTGTTGTTGTTGTTGTTGTTTTTGAGACAGAGTCTTGCTCTGTTGCCCAGGCTGGAGTGCAGTGACGTGATCTCGGCTCACTGCAACCTGCGCCTCCCTGCTTCAAGCAATTCTCCTGCCTCAGCCTCCCAAGTAGCTGGGATTACAGGTGCCCACCACCACACCTGGCTAATTTTTGTATTTTTATAAGAGACAGGGTTTCACCATGTTGGTCAGGCTGGTCTCGAACTCCTGACCTCACGTGATCCACCTGCTTCGGCCTCCCAAAATTACAGGTGTGAGCCACCACACCTGGCCCTGCTTTCTCTTTTCAAAATGAGTAAGTGAGGGAACCAGTACCTGAAAGGGTTAAACTCTGTCCCTGCGTCCCCACCGAACCAGGCTGGAACTTGATTGGAACATGGAGTTCTCCAGCCCCTGGCTATGCCTGGCACCTCTGCAGGGGCTGCCAGGAGATGCCTTTCCTGAGCCCATGGCCCTGTCACCTCTCACCAGCTCTGCTGCATCTGCCAAGGTGGAAAATGTGGTTTAAATGTCCAGCATGCTGCCAGAACCCGCTCTAGCTGGGCTGGAAGCCAGCAGAAATGTATTCAGACTTTATTGTTTTAAATTCTGGCTTTTCATTTTCTCATTAGGCTGAGAAAACTCAAGCAGATTGCCTTTCCATCTAGCATTGGGTCCGTAACTCTGATACTGCTGTTAACAAATTGTGAGATTTGCTGTAAATGGATTTGGGAAAAGACACAATGGGAGAATCTGGTGTTCTTGGCCTCCGTGGGTCCATCCCTGCATACTTCCCCCAGAAAGAAAGAGGACAAAAAGTTGGCTGTCCTGAGCGACTGAGACTCCGAATGTGGGGTTGCTGTGCAGTCCGCGTGCCACCCCAGTGGCTGTTTGCGGAGATGCTTCCAGGACATAGGAGATGTGGGGAGGATGGCGTTTCACCCTCATCACAAGGACCATGATGTATTCCCAGAAAGGCCCTTGCCAAGGTATCCTACCTGGCAGAGAGGATCTGAGAGCACGTATGAGGCTTGCCTAGGAACAGAGAAAGCTTGTGAAGAGGTCAAGGAACTTGCATGAAAGTGTAGGAATGGCCAGGTGCGGTGGCTCAGGCCTGTAATCCCAGCACTTTGGAAGGCCGAGGTGGGAGAATTGCTTGAGCCCAGAAGTTTGAAACCAGCCTGGGCAGCATGGTGGAACTCCATGTTTACCAAAAATTTAAAAATTAGCCGAGTGTAGTGGCACCTGCCTGTAGTTCCAGCTCCTTGGGAGGCTGAGGTGGGAGGATCACTTGAGCCCTAGAGGCAGAGGTTGCAGTGAGCTGAGATCCTGCCACTGCACTCCAGCCTGGGCAACAGAAGAAGACCCTGTCTCCAAACAAATAATAAATAATCAAGACCTAAAGGACAAGAAGACGTTTGCCATTTGCAGAGCTGGAGAAAAGCATGGTGGCACAGGAAGTAGCATGTTCAAAGGTCCTGGGGCAGGGAAGAAGTCAGCATTCTTCCCTTATTCTCGTCTTTGCAGAGGTCCTGGGGTAGGGAAGAAGTCAGCATGCTTCTCTCATTCTCGTCTTTGCAAAGGTCCTGGGGCAGGGAAGAAGTCAGCCTGCTTCCCTTATCTCGTCTTTGCAAAGGTCCTGGGGCAGGGAAGAAGTCAACCTGCTTCTCTCATTCTCGTCTTTGCAGAGGTCCGGGGCAGGGAAGAAGTCAGCATGCTTGTCTCATTCTTATCTTTCCTGTGCACCTGCTTCATCATCCTCTCCTGTTTGACCAACATCTTCACTCCCTCATCCGCCAGCCTATGACCAGAACAGCAGCCTCGGGCGTCCTCCCAGCTCAACTTTCCAAGATCAGTGTAGTCAGTAGCCCAGGGTCCTGATTTTGTTTCCTGGGGCAGAGTCTGGTTGACTCACCTTGGCGTCACTCAGGTCCATTTGGGGTGGGGGTTCTTGATTCTGCTATAACCACTTAGGTCAAGGGTCATCAGACCACAGGCCACATCTCCCCACTGCCTGTTTTTGTGAATGAACTTCACAAAAGTTCATGTGTGTGGCTGCTTCTGTGTCACAGCGGTGGAGCTGAGTTGTGTGACAGAGACCACATGGCTCGCAGAGCCAAAACTGTTAGTAAACTGTCGCCCGTTACAGAGAAAATGAGCCAACCCCTGACCCAGGCCAGCTCTTTCACTGGGGGCCATGGGTGAGAGAAGATTTTCTCAAGAAAGGGCTGTCTCAGGGAGGGAGTGACTGACTTTCCCAGGACATTTAAAACCTGGAAATCACCTAAGTGTCCAAGAACAGGTGAAGGATCAGATAACTTGAAGGATGCCCATGTGACCAGCTGTCATGATACCGTCACTGATGATGTGCCAGAAGGTTCTGTCTGCATGGGGAAATGAAACGTTCTGAAAGTGAAGAAGGCCGGAGGGTACTCATCTGTGCAGCCTGACTTCAGCTGTGTAACGTGCATGCAGTAACCATGGATAAACCCTAAATGAGTGCCTTAAGTATGGGAGTGAAACCCTGTTTAGCGTGGGAGTTGGAAGGATCCACTCCAGATGGGGTAGAGAGGGGACCCTGCAGCAGTTGCTGAGGAAATTGGCAGACCCTGGGCATGGTTCAATATTCCCTGTGCCCATTTATTTTTACTCTTATTTTTTGAGATGGAGTCTTGCTGTGTCACCCAGACTGGAGTGCAGTGGCACCATCTCGGCTCACTGCATCCTCCATCTCCCGGGTTCAAGTGATTCTCCTGCCTCAGCCTCCCAGGGAGCTGAGACTACAGGCACGCACCACCACACTTGACTAATTTTTCTACTTTTGGTAGAGATGGGATTTCATCCTGTTGACCAGGCTGGTCTCGAACTCCTGACCTCAAATTATTTGCCCGCCTCAGCCTCCCAAAGTGCTGGAATTACAGACGTGAGCCACCACGCCCAACCTCCCTGTGCCCACTTCTGTGTTGTTTGAGCTTTGGAAATTTTTTTTTTTTTTTTTTGAGACGGAGTCTTGCTGTGTCTCCCAGGCTGTAGTGCAGTGGCGCAATCTCGGCTCACTGTAAGCTCCGCCTCCCGGGTTCACGCCATTCTCCTGCCTCAGCCTTCCAAGTAGCTGGGACTACACGCGCACACCGCCACGCCCGGCTAATTTTTTGTATTTTTAGTAGAGATGGGGTTTCACCATGTTAGCCAGGATGCTCTTGATCTCCTGACCTTGTGATCTGCCTGCCTCGGCCTCCTTAGGTGCTGGGATTACAGGCATGAGCCACCGTGCCTGGCCGAGCTTTGGAAATTTTAAGAAGTTATGAAAAGTCTGAAATAAGGGGAGAAACGTCCCTGAGTATTTAGGGATCGGTGGCACGTCATCTATAACTTACATTGAAACACATCAAAAATATGGATAAATGAATAGATACATGGATAGGTACGTGGTACAGCAAAGTGTTAATTGCAGAATGTAGGTGGTGGCAGTGTGTTTCAACATAACTCTTCTATGTGTTGAAATTTTCATAAAATAACAGGAAAAGTTAGGGAGAAAATGAACCATGGAGAGAGTTTACAAGTAAAACGCGGAAGTCTGTCTTCTCAATCCAGTATTTTATAGAATATTCACAGGGTTGTGCAGCCACCATCTCTATCCAATTTCAGAACGTTTTCATCAACACAGAAAGAAATCGCGTGCCCACTGGCAGTCACTCCCCATTCCCCCTCCCCTAGCCCCTGGCAACAACTCATCAGCTTCCTGTCTCTGTGGATTTGCCTCATGTGGACAGTTTATGTAAATGGAGTCATACACTGCATGGCCTTTTGTGCCTGGCGTCTCTCGCTCAGCATCATGTTTTTGAGGTTCATCCATGTTGTAGCGTGGAGCGATGCTTCATTCCCTTTCGTGGCAGAATCATATTCCCTTGTATGACTGTACCCCAGTTTTCCATCTATCAGTTGGTGGATAGTTGGGATGTTTGTATTTTTTACCTATTATGAATAATGGTGACAAGAACATTCACGTACAAGTTTTTGTGCAGATTTATGTTTTTAGTTATTAGCTATATAGGAGTGAAATTGCTGGGTTATATGATCACTCTATGTTTATAATTTTCTTTGTTTTTTTTGGAGACAGAGTCTCACTCTGTTGCCAAGGCTGGAGTGCAGTGGCATGTTCTTGGCTCCCTGAAACCTCCACCTCCCAGGTTCAAGCGATTCTCCTGCCTCAGCCTCCCGAGTAGCTGGGATTACAGGCATGCGCCACCACGCCTGACTAATTTTTTGTATTTTTAGTAGAGATGGGGTTTCACCATGTTGTCCAGGCTGGTCTTGAACTCCTGACCTCATGATCCACCCGCCTTGGCCTCCCAAAGTGCTGGGATTACAGGCATGAGCCACTGTGCCCAGCCAGTTTGAAGGTTTTGATTTGCATTTCTTTGATAGTTAATGATATTGAACATATTTTCTTTTTTGTTTTTTTTTTTTTTTGGAGACAGAGTCTCTCTCTGTCACCAGGCTGGAGTGCAGTGGCGTGATCCTGGCTCACTGCAAGCTCCGCCTCCCGGGTTCAAGCGATTCTCCTGCCTCGGCCTCCCGAGTAGCTGGGATTACAGGCATGTGCCACCACGCCCAGCTAATTTTTGTGTTTTTAGTAGAGATGGGGTTTCACCATCTTGGCCAGGCTGGTCTCGGACTCCTGACCTCGTGGTCCACCGCCTCGGCCTCCCAAAGTGCTGGGATTACAGGTATGAGCCACTGTGCCCGGCCGATATTGAACATATTTTCATGTACCTATTGGCCATTTGTCCATCTCCTTTGAGGAAATGTCTTCTTAAGATTCTCTGCCCTTTTTGAAAATTGGGTTATTGCTGATCCATAAGGGTTCTTTGTGTATTCTCATTATCAGTTCATTATCACATGCGTATTTTGCAAGCATTGTCTCCCGTTTCATATGTTGTCTTTTCACGTTCTTGATGGTGTCATTTTAAGCACAAAAGTTTTTTATTGTGAATGGCCAGGCACAGTGGCTCCTGTCTGTAATCCCAGCACTTTGGGAGGATGAGGCAGTTGGATCACTTGAGGTCAGAAGCTTGAGACCAGCCTGACCAACATGGTGAAACCCCATCCCTACTAAAAGTACAAAAATTAGCCAGGCGTGGTGGCCGTCGCCTGTAATCCTAGCTACTCTGGAGGCTGAGGCAGAAGAATTGCTTGAACCCAGGAGTCGGAGGTTGTAGTGAGCCGAGATTGCCCGATGGCACTCCACCCTGAGCAACAGAGCAAGAGTCCATCTCAAAAAAAAAAGTTTTTTATTGTGATGAAGTTGAATTTATGTTTTTTTCTTTTTGTCACTTGTGCTTTGCGTATTATAGTAAGAAATCATTGCCTAACCCAAGGTTACAAAGATGTACGTGTAAGTTTTCTTCCAAGAGTTTTGTAGTTTGGATTCTGGTAGGTAGTTAGGTCTGTGATCTGTTTTGAGTAAATTTTTTCATATGGCGTTAAGCAGGGGTCCATCTTTATTCTTTTGCATGTGGAAATCCAGCTGTTTCTGCTCTCTTATTTTTTTCAGATAACCTTTTTATTTTGGAATGAGTTTAGATTTGTGGAAATGTTGCAAAGAATATACCGAAAGTTCTTGTATGTATCTTTTGTTTAACAGGTGTACCACCTTCCCTTATAGGGTGATGGTGTTGGCTGGGTGCAGTGGCTCACGCCTGTAATCCCAGCACTTTGTGGGGCTGAGGCAGGGGGATCACTTGAGGTCAGGAGTTCGAAACCAGCCCAGCCAACATGGTGAAACCCCGTTTCTACTGAAAATACAAAAATTAACCTGGCTTGGTGGCAGGTGCCTGTAATTGCAGCTATTCAGCAGGTTGAGGCAGGAGACTCGCTTGAACCTGGGATACAGAGGTTGCAGTGAGCCGAGATCGCACCACTGTACTCCAGCCTGGGCGGCAGAGCACGACTCTAAAAAAAAAGAGTATATCCTTCTTTTAACTGTGTCATTCAATATTGTTCATTATATTCACAGGTGGATCACAGGTTACTTGAAAAAATCAGGCAATCATGTAAAATCATCTAACTAATAGTCATGTAAAATAGTCTCTGACAATATTTTTAAAACGATCACGTCGTTTCAAAATCCTCACAGACATTTCTGCCCTCTGACTTCTCCAGGCTGTTCGGCTCTTGAATCCCAGCGATGAAACCAGGAACTCACTTTCCCAGGATGCCGAGTCTCCATTCCTCCATTCCTGATGACTTCAAGAATGTTCTTGACCAGAGAGCCGACAACCTTCCCAGAAAGCCCAAGCTCGTGGTGCGTGGAAAAGTGTTCGCCGAGATAGGCATGGCTTCCCAGCCACGTCCCTGTTTTCAAAGATAGTTTCACTTTAGTCTCTGAATTGGAATGCTGTCTACTGAACGGGTTTCAGGAGGGTTTATATAAGGGACTGTGATGAAATTGCATTCCCCATAGATAAAGGAAAAATCATTTCTCTCCAGAGATCTGAGCAGAAGGATTGGCTTGTAAGTTTAACACAGCTGTATTTTTGGACATTCAGTGTTACTTGCTGAGTCTGACAGCCTTTGGGCCCAGCCAGGGTCCTGTTAACAAATTCTTTTCACATCCCAACAGGGTCTGCTTGGCCACTCAGTACAGCTGCGATTAACCCTAAAGCTTTAAGGAACGGGCCACCTGTAATAGGGACACCAGCCTTCCGGTATAGAAACTAAATTGTTAGCAAGAGCGTTGAGCTAGTTCCTGGTGCAGTGTTTCCACAGAAGACATGTGGAGCAGTTGTGGGAATGTTAAGGGAAATTTTCCTCTGCCTTGACCCCTTTGTTAAATAAAATGACTTTGGGAGCCATTCATTGTACAGTTGCAAGAATGAGAGTGATTTTATGATGTGGTGACATTGGGACCGTGTTCTAAAACCTTGGGTTTCTGAGTCTGCTTTTTGAGTAGGTGATTTTGAGGTTGAAAAACCAGGGGCCTGCATCTAGGAAATAGAGCATTTTCCAGAAGCTTCTTTGAAAGGGAATCCTGGTTTCGTTGCCAAAATGAAACGCCCGGGGTTGGCGCTGAATCCCACAGCTGTGTGATTTGCTCGTTGAGTTTTTTGTTGTCTGCTTTTATTTGTTGGTTTGTTTATACCAGTAAGAATGAGCCCGAATGTTGGTGGTTTTTGAAATCCTGACTTGGAGGTAAACCTGGAGGAAGGACAAAAAGTAAATATGCAGGCTTTTAGGACTGAGTAGCCTTGAAAATAAACCTCATTTCTAAAAAGGACCTTTTGTTTATACTTTTTTTTTTTTTAAAGCAAGAAGTCAATTTCCAACCTGACTCCTTTTGTTTTTTTTTGTTTTTTTTTGTTTTTTTTGAGACGGAGTCTCGCTCTGTCTCCCAGGCTGGAGTGCAGTGGCTGGATCTCAGCTCACTGCAAGCTCTGCCTCCCGGATCCACGCCATTCTCCTGCCTCAGCCTCCCGAGTAGCTGGGACTACAGGCACCCGCCACCTCGCCCGGCTATTTTTTTTGTATTTTTTAGTAGAGACGGGGTTTCACCGTGTTAGCCAGGATGGTCTCGATCTCCTGACCTCATGATCCACCCGTCTCGGCCTCCCAAAGTGCTGGGATTACGGGCTTGAGCCACCGCGCCCGGCCGCAACCTGACTCCTTTTGAATTACCCTGCGGGAAAAACCTAGGATTCATTTTGGAGACCGTGAAAAAGAAAAGGGTCAGTGGTAGAGTTTCCTTTTTGGATTTAGCTCAATAAATGATGGTCAATAATTGGGCAAATGGGGCTCGGCGCAGTGGCCCATACCTGTAATCCCAGCACTTGGGAGGCCAAGGCAGGCGGATCACTTGAGGTCAGGAGTTCGAAACTAGCCTGGCCAACATGGTGAAAACCTATCTGTACTTAAAAAAATAGAAAAATTAGCCAGATACGGTGGCGTGCGCCTATAATCCCAGCTGCTTGGGAGGCTGAGGCATGACAATTGCTTGAACCTGGGAGGTGGAGCTGAGATTGAGCCACTGCACTTCAGCCTGGGTGACACAGTGAGATTCTGTCTCAAAAAAAAAAAAAAAAAAAGAATTGAGCAGGTGGAATTTTGACTGGAGCTGCTCCTAAAAGTATTGAAAGAGTCATTGCTAATGGTGGGCTGTTGCTAGACCAGGGTCAAGTCCACTTTTGCTGCCTCTCAGGTTGTAGAATTCTCCTTGATCACTTCTGTAATTCATTTGCTTGCCATATCCCAGCCAAGCATCACCCCATGGTCTGTAAGTAGCAGAAGTCGGAGCTGCTGGGTCTGGCTTTGCCGAGGTCGGTGTCCTCCTCAGAACAGGCATGCCAAGATCTTGGCTGAGTCCCTCGCAAGCCAGATGAATGGTGTGAAGAAACCTTCCTGCCCTATTCAGACTGGCGCGGAGGTCTCAATGAGGCGAGGCATTTGTCCATTATGGGGATGAATCGTGCTCTCAGAAGAGAATCCTGTCATTGAGGTTTTGTTTCAATAGTCCTCTTTCTCTCCAGAGAACTGTCATCTCATTGTTAATAATAGCAGCGTGGCTTTTTCAGATGCTAGTTGGTGGCTGCTGTACCTTTTAAAAATGGAATCTCATGGTTGTGTCTCTTAAGGAAGCTTTTCAAGACCCTTCACTGGCCCCAGAGGTTATCAGAGTTTGAAGTTTGGGTACCTAGTGTCTCGTAGCGTTTAAGCACTAATGTTCTGGGTCAGTTAGGTGTGAGTTCAAATCCCATCTCAGCTCATTCTGAGTGGGACCTTGGCTAATTGCTTTCCCCTCTCCAAGCCTCAGCTTCCACATCTCTAAAATGGGCCTGCAAGTTGTGTGTGCCTAAGGTTGTTGTAAGTTTCGATGAACTCGAATGCGGCTGAGTGCCTGAGAGCGCCTGTTGCTGTGGGTATCATCACTGTGTGCATTTTCTGTCTTCTCATCCACTTTTCTTTGTGCAGTCTGCACACGCACCATTAAAGGCTGATGACAGCATTTAAAAAAATTGCACACAGAGGCCAGCGCGGCGGCTTCCAGCACTTTGGGAGGCCGAGGCAGGTGGATCACGAGGTCAGGAGTTCGAGACCAGCCTGGCCAAGATGGTGAAACCCCGTCTCTACTAAAAATGCAAAAATTAGCTGGGTATGCTGGCATGCCCCTGTAATCACAGCTACTCAGGAGGCTGAGGCAGAGAATTACTTAAAAGCCTGGGAGGTGGAGGTTGCAGTGAGCTGAAATCATGCCACTGCACTCCAGCCTGGGTGACAGAGCAAGATCCTCTGTCTCAAAAAAATATATATATTACAAACAGGCTGGGTGCGGTGGTGACTCACAACTGTAATCCCAGCATTTTGGGAGGCCGAGGCAGGCAGATCACCTGAGGTCAGGAGTTCGAGACCAACCTGGCCAACATGACAAAACCCTGTCTCTACTAAAAAATACAAAAATTAGCCAGGCGTGGTGGCGCGGGCCTGTAATCCCAGCTACTCAAAAGGCTGAGGCAGGAGAATCACTTGAACCCGGGAGGCGGAGGTTGCAGTAAGCCGAGATCACACCACTGCACTCCAGCCTAGGCGACAAGAGCGAAACTCCATCTCAAAAAAAAAAAATGCAAACAATGTCCAACCTGGTACACCTTTTCCTCTCTTCACCATCCCCATGCAACATTTTCCGTATTCCTGTATGTATGTTTTGAGAGTGGATAAGGAAGGATGAGTTCTGCTGTTTTCACTTCAGCATTATTTTCTTTACACTTGCCGTGTTGCTCGTTTTTACTTATGGTGCGGTGTCAGTAAATCAGTCCTTAGCCACCTTCTTGCTGGACTTGGTTTATATTTTGTCCACTGTGATCAAGGCTGCCCCTGACACCAGTGTTGTGATCTTCATTGGCTTCTATTAGGACATTAGCTTCCTTGGGGCAGATAACCCTGGAGGGGTCCATAATATCCTTAAATACCATTGGAGTGGCTTTAAGTGGCTTTTGTTTGTTTTCCTTTGTTTGAAAAAATTTTTTAGGCCTGATAGGGTGGCTTATGCATGTAATCCCAGCACTTTAGGAGGCTGAGGTGGGCGGATCACTTGAGGCCAGGAGTTCATTACCAGCCTGGCCAATATGGTGAAACCCTCTCTTTACTAAACATACAAATATTAGCCGGGCATAGTGGCACGTGCCTGTAGTCCCAGCTACTTAGGAGACTGAGGTAGAGGAATCGCTTGAACTCGGGAGGCAGAGGTTGCAGTGAGCCGAGATGGTGCACTTCAGCCTGAGTGATGCAGTGAGACCCCTGTCTCAAAAAAAAAAAAATTTTTTTTTAACTACTAACGCATATTCATTGAAGAAAACCGGGCTTTTTTTTTTCTTTTTTTAAAGCCAGGGTCTCACTCGACTGGGTGCAGTGGCTCACGCCTGTAATCCCAGCACTTTGGGAGGCCGAGGTGGGCGGATCACGAGGTCAGGAGTTCGATGAACCCCCTTTTCTACTAAAAATACAAAAATTAGCCGGGTGTGGTGGCACGTGCCTGTAATCCCAGCTACTCGGGAGGCCAAGGCAGGAGAATCTCTTGAACTTGGGAGACGGAGGTTGCAGTGAGCCACGATTGCACCACTGCACTCCAGCCTGGGTGATAGAGCGAGACTCCATCTCAAAAAAAAAAAGACAGGCTCTCACTCTGTTGCCAAGGCTGGAGTGTAGTGGCGTGATGAGAGCTCACTGCAGCCGCGATCTTCCCACCTCAGTCTCCCAAGTAGCTGGGACCACAGGCACGTACCACAGGCTAATTTTTTTTTTTTTTTTTTGTAGAGACAGGGTCTCCCTATGTTGCTTAAACTGCTCTCAAACTCGTGGACTCAACACACCTCCCACCTCAGCCTCCAAAATTTCTGGGATTACAGGCATGAACCACAATATCATTCTTTTTTTAAATTTTTATTTATTTATTTTTTTGAGACAGTCTTATTCTCGCCCAGGCTGGAGTGCAGTGGAGTGATCTCGGCTCAATGCAACCTTCACCTCCCAGGTTCAAGCAATTCTCATGCCTCAGCCTCCTGAGTAGCCGGGATTACAGGTGCCTGCCCAGCTAATTTTTGTATTTTTAGTGGAGATGGGATTTCACCATGTTGGCCAGGCGGGTCTCGAACCTCTGCCCTCAAGTGACCCACCCACCTCAGCCTCCGAAAGTGCTGGGATTACAGGTGTGAGCCACTACGCTCAATCACAATATGATTCTTAATAACTGCAAATATGCCATTGTAAAGACATACCGTGATTAATTTAACCAGTCCCCAGTTGATGGGCACCTGGTTTGTGTTCAGATTTTGTGTGTTAGAAAACAAGACTACAGTCTGGGAGTCACTGCCGAAGTGATAAGCTGTGGGTGGTGAGTGCAGAGAAGGCCACAGTGTACAGCACCTACCCTGGGAGTGTTCACTTGGGGTTCATATTGGAATCCATTTTGCTTCCTCCACCATCGCACGTTGAAGGAGAACGTATTTTTGCATGGGTTTCCTCATTGCCCTTCATGTACATCTGCTCTAGGGCAGGAGTCAGCAAACTACAGCCCAGAGGGCACATCTGGCCCACGGCTTGTTTTTGTAAATAAAGTTTTATTGGGGCCGGGCACAGTGGCTCACAACTGTAATCCCTGCACTTTGGGAAGCTGAGCCAGGTGGATCCCTTGAGGTCAGGAGTTCAAGATTAGCCTGACTGCTGTGGTAAAAATCCTTTCTCTACTAAAAATACAAAAATTAGCCGGGTGTGGTAGTGCACACTTGTAGTCCAAGCTACTTAGGAGGCTGAGGCAGGAGAATTGTTTGAAACTGGGACGTAGAGGTTGCAGTGAGCCAAGATTTTTCTGCTGCACTGCAGCCTGGGCGACAGAGCTAGACTGTCTCCAAAAAAAAAAAGTTGTGTTAGGACTGGGTGCAGTGGCTTACGCCTGCAGTCGCAGCACTTTGGGAGGCCAAGCTGGGTGGATCACCTGAGGTTGGAAGTTCGAGACCAGCCTGACCAACATGGAGAAACCCTGTCTACTAAAAATGCAAAATTAGCCAAGTGTGGTGGCACATGCCTGTAATCCCAGCTACCAGGGAGGCAGAGGCAGGAGAATCGCTTGAACCTGGGAAGTGGAGGTTGCAGTGAGCTGAGATCGTGCCATTGCACTGTAGCCTGGGCCACAATAGTGAAACTCCATCTCAAAAAAAAAAAAAAATTGTATTGGAATCTGGCCACACCCCTTTGTGTGTGTATTACCTACAATTGCTTTAGCAACCTCCATACTACAACTGCAAAGTGGAGTAGTGGCACAGAAACCATATGGCCTGCAGAATGGAAAATGTCACCTATTTGGCACCTTACCAGAAAAATTTGCCAACTGCTGAGCTAGGGTGTGATGGAGAATCCCAAGGTGTCCCTTCCTTCCCAAAGCCACTTGGGGAATCATCTGTACCCTTGTGGCCTGCATTTTAACGAAGATCTACACAAACACGTTTTTTAAATTTGCTGGAAATCTTCCCTCCCATTTTCAAGTGTGGTGGTTAATCAATCGAAAGAAAACCCAGTTTTCTTTCTTTCTTT
>NW_012099209.1:260911-265023 GCF_000951045.1 Mandrillus leucophaeus | reverse complement strand
CATGTTAGCCAGGATGGTCTCAATCTCCTGACCTCGTGATCCGCTCGCCTTGGCCTCCCAAAGTGCTGGGATTACAGGCGTGAGCCACCGCGCCTAGCTTAGCCGAGACTGGGTAATTTATAAACAAAAGAGGTTTAATTGACTCACAGTTAATGTACGGTTGGGGAGACCCCCAGGAAACTTACAATCATGGCAGATGAGGAAACACGTGTCCTTCTGCCCATAGTGGCAGGAAGGAGAAGAATGAGAGCTGAGTGAAGTGGTTGCCCCTTATAAAAACATCAGATCTCGTGAGAGCTTACTATCACTAGAAGAGCATGGGGGAAGCACCCCATGATTCAGTTACCTCTCTCCAGGTCTCTGCCACCACACATGGGAATTATGGGAACTACAACTCAAGATGAGATTTGGGTGGGGATACAGGCAAACTGTATCAGCTGTCATGCTCATTAGTTTGTGTATCATCTGTGGCTACTTTAACACTACAAGGGCAGGATTGAGTCCTTGCAGCAGAGACCATTCAGCCTGCAAAGCTGAACCTATTTACTATCCGACCCTTTTTGGAAAAGTTTACTGATCTCTGGACTAGACGGTTTTTAAAAGATGACATCTTATGGCCGGGCGTGGTGGCTCACGCCTGTAATGCCAGCACTTTGGGAGGCCGAGGCAGGCGGAACATCTCCTGAGGTCAGGAGATGAGACCATCCTGGCTAACATGGTGGAACCCCGTCTCTACTAAAAATACAAAAACTTAGCCGGGCGTGGTGGTGGGCGCCTGTAATCCCAGCTACTCGGGAGGCTGAGGCAGGAGAATGGCACAAACTCAAGAAGGCGAGCAGAGCTTGCAGTGAGCCGAGATCGCGCCACTGCACTCCAGCCTGGGCAACAGAGCAAGACCCCGCCTCAAAAAAAAAAAAAAAAAAAGATGACATCTTACTAGTGGATCCTGTTCATTGGTGTCTACATTATTATCTTGGCAGTTGGTGGTAAACCTAGGCAAAAGAGTGTGGACCGTGCTGAGGGAATTGTGGAAATTTTAGGGGAAATGAAGCTTTACATCTAATTAGAGTGCATTGTGTGCATGAGAAAAAAGGTGAAAGGATGGTTGTAGCAGAAAGCAAGTTGGAGGTGTGGCTCTGACCTGGGCTGTATGTCTTGGCCCTTCTGCACCTCTACATCCTCATCTGTGACATGGGTACAGTGAAGGAGAGAGCCTCGACATGGGCCTATAACCTGCCTGATGCTGGGCAGGCACTCAGTAATCGTCTCTGTTTTTATTAATATTGTTGCTTTCTCAACTGGGTTTGCAAGGCTTTGGTGAGATGGTATATTAGTCAGCTAGAGCTGTGTATTAGGCCATCTTGCATTGCTGTAAAGAAATGGGTAATTTATAAGAAAAGAGGTTAACAGCCAGGTACGGTGGCTCACGCCTGTAACCCCAACCACTTTGGGAGGCTCAGGTGGGCGGATCACCTGAGGTCAGGAGTTCAAGACCAGCCTGGCCAACGTGGTGAAACCCTGTCTCTACTAAAAAAAAAATACAAAAATTAGCTGGGCATGGTGGCGGGCACCTGTAAATCAAGCTACTCAGGAGTCTGAGGCAGGAGAATCACCTGAACCTGGGAGGCGGAGGTTGCAGTGAGCCAAGATCATGCCATTGCACTCCAGCCTGTGCGACAGGGGTAAAACTCCATCTCGAAAAAACAAAAAAAAAAAAAAAAAAAAAAAAGAAAAGAAAAGGGGTTTAATGGCCTCACAGTTCTTTTGAGACAGAATCTTGCTCTGTCACCCAGGCTGGAGTGCAGTGGCGCGATCTCAACTCACTGCAACCTCTGCCTTCCTGGTTTAAGTGATTCTTCTTGCCTCAGCCTCCTGAGTAGCTGGGGTTACAGGTGCACACCACCACACCTGGCTAATTTTTGTATTTCTTTTTAGTAGAGGTGGGGTTTCACCATGTTGGCCAGGTTGGTCTGGAACTGCTGACCTCAAGTGATCCACCTGCCTCTGCCTCCCAAAGTGCTAGGATTACAGGCATGAGCCACCGCAACCAGCCTCCTTTTTCTTATAAGGACGCTAGTCCTGTCGGCTTATCGCCTGACCCTTATGACCTCATTTAACCTTAATTACCTCCAAAAGGCCCTGTGTCTAGATACAGTCCCCCTTGGAGGTCAGAGCTTCAACATATGAATTTAGGCGTGGATAGGTGACACAATTCAGTCCATAACAGATGGTCAAAGTCTGACCCATAGTATTCAACAGCTGCTGTTAGTTACTCTCCTTGGCTAATAGTCTGCCTTGAGGCATTAAAGAACAAACACACAAAGCTGGTGTGGTGTAGGAGGCACCCTGAGAAGTTCTGTGATGGGTTTTATCTCCTGGTGCTACAGAGGAAGGCATTTGTGTGTAAGTCAATGGTGGCCTCAACCATGGAGGGGTCTCAGATTTTAACATCCCCCTAAATCCCCTGGGGGTGTCTTCGTGGAATTCAGATTCTGCCTAACAGGCTGGGGAGGTGCAGGCTAAGGGCCTATGTTTCTTCCTTCTTTTCTTTTCTTTTTACTTTTCTTTTCTTTTCTCTTCTTTCGAGACACAGTCTCACTTTGTCACCCAGGTGAGGTGATCATGGCTCACTGTAGCCTCGACCTCCCCCAGGCTCAAGCAATCCTCCCACCTCAGCATCCTGGGACAACAGGCGCATAACACCACAGCCAGCTAATGTATTTTTTTTTGTAGAGATGAGGTTTCACTGTGTTGCTGGTCTTGAGCTTCTGGGCTCAAGTGATCCTCTTGCCTTGGCCTCCCAAAGTGCTGGGGTTTATAGGTGTGAGCCACCACACCTGGTCAAGGACCTATGTTCCTGAGGAGCTCCCTGGTGATGCTAATACTGCTGGTCCATAGGCCACACTTTTGAGTCATAAGGGCCTGTGCTCAGCAGCACAGTAGCCAGGAACCACGTGTGACTGTTTCAGTCTCCGTCTTAGTTAAAGAAAACTAGAAAATCCAGTGCCTCAGTGACTGTAATTGCATTGCATCGAGGAACGTTCTAATTGAGCAGTGCCACATCTTAAAAGACCGAATGATCCACTTTTTCTTTACTTTTAAATTTTCTTTCTTCATATTTTTAGAGACAGGGTCTTGCTCTGTAGCCCAAGCTGGAGTGCAGTGGCACTGTCTTAGCTCACTGCAGCCTAAACCTCCTGAGCTCAAGCTATCCTCCCATGTCAGCCTCCAGAGTAGCTGAGACTACAGGCACATGCCACCACCCCCAGCTAATTTTTTTTGTTTTTGTAGAGATGGGGTCTCACTATGTTGCCCAAGGTGGTCTTGAACTCCCGGGCTCAAGCAGTCCTGCCACCTCAGCCTCCCGAAGTGCCAGGATTACAGGCGTGGGCCACTGTGCCTGGCCAGCTTTTTGTTTAAAGCCGTGTTAGTTTCCTCTTGCCACTGTAAAAAATAACCACAAACTTCATGGTGTCAGACAAAACAAATATAGCCTGGCCAACATGGTGAGACCCTGTCTCTACTAAAACAAAAACTTAGCTGGGCGTGGTGGCGCATGCCTGTAATTCCAGCTACATGGGAAGCTGAGGCAGGAGAATCGCTTGAACCCGGGAGGCAGAGGTTGCAGTGAGCCGAGATCATACCATTGCACTCCAGCCTGGGTGACAGAGCGAGACTCTGTCTCAAAAACAAAATTCCACCAATTTATTCTTTACAATTCTGGAAGTCAGACGTACAGAATGGGTCTCTGTAGGCTAGCATCAGTGTGTCCACATAGCTGGTTCCTTCCAGAGGCTCTCGGGAAGAAACTCTCCTTGCCTTCTCCAGCTTCTAGAGGCTGCCCACATCCTTGGTTCACAGCCTCTTCTTCCATCTTCCAGGCAACCAATAGCCTGTCGAGTCTTTCTCATGACACCCTGTCTCTTCATTCTGACTCCTCTACCTCTTTCTTCCCCATTTAAGGGCCCTTGTGACTCCACTGGGGCCACCGGAGAATCCAGCAGTCAGTTGATGAGTTATGTTAATTTCACCTGCACCCTTAGTTATCTCTTGCCATGATATATTTACAGGTTCTGGGGATTAGGATGGGGACATTTAGGGGAGCAGGGGCA
>NW_012099209.1:253326-259501 GCF_000951045.1 Mandrillus leucophaeus | reverse complement strand
CCCCCCACCATACCTCCATAATTTTTTGTATTTTTAGTACAGACAGGGTTTTGCCATATTGGCTACGCTGGTCTCAAACTCCTGAGCTCAAGTGATTCGCCCATCTTAGCCTTTCAAAGTGCTGGGATTACAGGCGTGAGCCACTGCATGCAGCCATGTTTTCAGTTTTCTTGGGGGAGATTCCTAGGAGTAGAATTGCTGGGTTGTGTGGTAACTTCCAGGCCTCCTTAAAGCTTTAGCCCAGACTGGGTAGAATGTGGTTTCCACTGCATTCTCTTAGCCACAGTGAGTTGCAGGTTCACCCCAGAGTCAGCGGCAGGCGGGAATTGGGGATGACACGAGGACCTGAGTGTCCAAGGGGGCTTCATGAAGTCCTCATGTGAAGTCCCCAGCATGGACCCTGACACATCGTAGGTCCTCAACAAATGTCACTCCCCGTTGTCACTCTGTTTAGTACTAAGAATAATGATAAAACTGGGACAGTAAGGAAAACACAAACTGTTGGGACTTAGATCTGAATCTATTAGTCTGTCTAATAGAAAAGCCACCATCAGGATTTTGGAGATTACAAGCTCACTTTAGATTAGCCATACTGGAGTCAGCCCTGGAGGCTCCCAGAGATCAGAACAATCCCAGCACTTGACAGGATGGCTGGGAAACAACACGTGAATGCCGGAAAATGCGGAACTAATCTAGGAAAAAAGTGTAAAAAGAAAATAAACATCATCTGTCATTCTATCTATCAGAACTGCTGTCAATATTTTGGTTCCTTTCCAGTAGTTTTTCTGTGCACTCTGTGCATAAGTATGTATATTTTAATAAAAGTATAATTAAGATCACAATGTATATAGTTTATATGCTGCATTTTATTATTTATTGGGAGCGTTTCTCCATCAATAGTGGGTTTATTTTTGTTGTAAGAGACGGGATCTTGCTCTGTCACCCAGGCCAGAGTGTAGTGGCGCAGTTGTAGCTCACTGCAGCCTCAAACTCCTGGGTTCAATCATCTCAGCCTCCCACTAGTTAGGACTGCAGGCGTGAGCCACTGTGCCCAACCCAATACAGGTTTTCTTAGTGACAACATCACACACACATGCACACACACGTGCACACAATTTACTTTGGAAGTTTATAGCAGTGTACAGCTTGGTGAATTTTTTTTTTTTTTTTTGAGACAGAGTCTCTGTTGTCCAGGCTGGAGTGTAATGGTGCCATCTCAGCTCACTGCAACCTCCGTCTCGTGGGTTCAAGTGATTCTTTTGCCTCAGCCTCCCGAGCAGCTGGGATTACAGGCGCGTGCCACCTGCCTAGCTAATTTTTGTATTTTTAGTAGAGACAGGGTTTCATCATGTTGGCCAGGCTGGTCTCGAACTCCTGACCTCAGGTGATCCACCCACTTCTGCCTCCGAAAGTGCTGGGATTACAAGCATGAGCCACTGCACCTGGCCAGCTTGGTGAATTTCTACATGTACATACACCAGTGAGGTCACCACTCACATTGTGGCTTAGATTGTTGTAGCCCCCACAAAGCTCCCTGTGGAGCCTTCTAATTCATAACCTTCCCATTGTGGGGAATTGATCACAATTTATTTACGTACTCCCCTATTGCTAGGCTTACATTGCTTCCAATCTTTCACTCTTACAAATAGTGCTTCAGTGAACTTCCTTGTACATACATATTTGTCTACATCTGATTGCCTCCTTCAGATAAATTTCTAGAAGTTGTGAATTTCAGTATGCTCACACCCACAGGGTCAGAGGGTATGAACTTATTGAAGTGCTCCCAGTTGGCCAGGCATGTTGGCTCGTGCCTGTAATCCCAGCACTTCGGGAGGCTGAGGCGGGTGGATCACCTGACGTCAGGAGTTCCAGACCAGCCTGACCAACATGACGAAACCACATCTCTACTAAAAATACAAAAATTAGCTGGGCTTGGTGGTGCGCATCTGTAATTCCAACTACTCAGGAGGCTGAGGCACGATAATCACTTGAACCGAAGAGGTAGAGGTGAGCCCAGATGGCACCACTTCACTCCAGCCTGGACAACAAAGTGAGACTCTGCCTCAAAAAAAAAAAAAAGAAATGCTCACAGTTAATGACTTTTTTCCTTCCTTGGCGTCCCAGCTGTGTTGTGTTTGTACAGCGCAATTATTGTGTTCATGAATCCCCCCCCAACCAGTTCCAGGGCTTGGCTTCAAAACTGGATTCTCAGGAGCAGGTATCCTTTGTGTATCCCCATCCGAAGATGTGATTAAAAAATTGAGTTCTTCTAGCTACCTTTGACATGTCAAGGTTAGTCAAAGCCAATTTAAATTGGTTTCACTTTTAGAGTAAACAAGACTTAGTGCAAAGCCAAGCAGAACTGTGAAACTCATCTCTAGGTACTTCTGAGATTACTGATATGGTTGAATGAGTTCATATTTGAGAAAGGGTTTTAAAAATTTGCACCAGCAGCCGGGCGCGGTGGCTCACGCCTGTAATCCCAGCACTTTGGGAGGCCAAGGCAGGCGGATCACGAGATCAGGAGTTCGAGACCATCCTGGCCAACATGGTGAAACCCCGTCTCTACTAAAAATGTAAAAATTAGCTAGGTGTGGTGGCATGCGCCTATAGTCCCAACTACGTGGGAGGCTGAGGGGGGAGAATCGCTTGAACCCAAAAGGCGGAGACTGCAGTGAGGCAAGATCATACCACTGCACTCCAGCCTGGCAACAGAGTGAGACTCTGTCTCAAAAAAAAAAAGATTCTGCCAGCCTGTTAAACCCAAAGCAAACATAGGGGTTGAAGTGGGGTGGTTGTTTTTATCACACTGGCTTTTTCTGTTAATCCCTGGAGCCCTCACATCCCTCATTAGGGTAAGTTTAGTAACCCTGTGCTTTAAATGGCCTATCAGGGGCTTGCTTCTATCATTGTGATGAGCGCATTCCTGCTGTTGCTCCTGGCTATCACAAGGTGTCACTGTGGAAGACTGGTCCTGTAGAGCTGTGTGAACCTGCCTGGTCAAGGCTTCCTCTGCAGTGCTCTTGAGTATCCCGTTCCTGCTTAGGCCACAGCAGTGAGTCCAGGGAGAAACATCCTCCTACTCCCTTACCATCCAGCTGGACTGAAGATACTCTGCACTTGACCTCCTGACACTAACTTCTTTGCCTCTTCCCGTGGCAAGAGCAAATCATGGACTCTGAGCTACTTCCTCTCCCTTTCTACTATTTATTTTATTTTATTTTATTTTTGAGATGGAATCTCGCTCTGTCACCCAGGCTGGAGTGAGGTGGTGTGCTCTTGGCTCACTGCATCCTCCGCCTCCTGGGTTCAAGCAATTCTTCTGCCTCTGCCTCCCAAGTAGCTGAGAATACAAGCGCCCACCATCATGCCCAGCTAATTTTTGTATTCTTAGTAGAGGTGGGGTTTCACCATGTTTGCCAGGCTGGTCTCTTAACTCCTCACCTCAAATGATCCGCCCACCTCGGCCTCCCAAAGTGCTGGGATTATAGGTGTGAGCCACTGCACCCAGCCCTTCCTCTCCCTTTCTCTTTGGGGTTCCCCTCACTAACAGGTGAGGCAGCTTTTTCAGGGGCATTCCAAGCACAAAAGACCTTGTACCTAAATACTATAAGGGACTTGTCATTGAGGACGAACTATCACAGCAAGAGTAGTTATCTTGTGCCGCATCTTTGCATAACTGACAGGATTCCTGGCAAGGATGTCTCAATGCAGAAAGTTGGCTAAGTGAACTGCAGTATCCACCCTGGACCTAAGAGAACTTGCTAATGTTTTCAAGACTGCTATTCAGTGGTTATCTGATTCAATCTTTGCATTTACAAAAGCACCCTTTTACATATATTAAATGTGGAATAAAACTAAATATCCGTGTGTGTTTTGTGTATCCTGGTGTATATAGTATTATATTTTATGAAGTATTTCATTCATTCTGGAAATAGCTGTTGAGACCCATGGTGTACCAGATCTGTAGAAACGGAAATGCATTCACATGTCTGGGGGTGTGTGTAACACTACCGTGTATTTGATGAAACTTTCATTGACTTACTCCACAAATATTATTTTTCTGTCTACTGGGGATACCAAAAAGAGCCAGTGCCCTTGAGGAACTCAGTCATGTCAATGCTTCTTAGTTTTTAAAAAACAGGTAAGTTGAGTACTTTCCAAATGTTTATTTTTCAAGACAGTCTTGCTCTGTCACCCAGGTTGGAGTACAGTGGCATGATCTCAGCTCACTGAAGCCTCTGCCTCCTGGGTTCAAACAATTCTTTTGCCTCAGCCTTCCAAGTAGCTGGGATTACAGGTGCCACCATGCCCGGCTAATTTTTGATTTTTTGGTAGAGAAGGGGTTTCACCATTCTGGCCACGCAGGTCTTGAACTCCTGACCGCAAGTGATCTGCCCACCTCGGCCTCCCAAAGTGCTGGGATTACAGGTATGAGCTACCAGGCATAAGCCACCATGGCTGGCCCCACATTTTGTTTGTTTTTGTTCATTTGAGACAGAGTCTGTTGCCCAGGCTGGAGTGCAGTGGTGCAATCTTGGCTCACTGCAACCTCTGCCTCCCGGGTTCAAGCAATTCTCCTGCCTCAGCCCCCTCTAGTAGCCGAGATTACAGGTGCGCGCCACCACGTCCAGCTAATTTTTGTATTTTTTGTAGAGATGGGGTTTCACCATGTTGGCCAGGCTAGTCTCGAACTCTGAGCTCAAGTGATCCACCCGCCTCAGCCTGCTAAAGTGCAGGGATTACAGGCTTGAGCCACCACTCCGGCCCAAATGTTTCTTAAAATAACTTGACCCATGCAAAATAAATTGTCTCCTATGTAATCCTTTATTAAAAAAAAAAAAAAGATACTGTACATCCGAGTTAGAAATTGAAAGGCAAGACCAGAATATGCCTGAGGAAGGCTTATGTTTATTTTGCTTATCAGAAATGAGATAAAGAATAATCTCCGAATGGGCCAGTTTCCAACTTGGACCATGTACACCATATACACAATGCTCCACATTCTGGGAGGGGTGAGGTTGGGAGCAGTAAATGACAAGTGTTTTGCCCGTGTTTCTTTTCTCCTCCAAGGGGATGTAAAACTTTTCACATGTGCAGAAGCACGCAACTATAGCCACGTGCAGAAGCAGCCGTTTTTGCAAATGAAAATATTTCCCAGAAGCACAACAAATACAAGACGAACAGGTGCCAGGCAGCTCCAAGGCACACATGTGGTTCTCATCAGCCGTCTTCCTCCTGTTTTAAATCTAGGTCTTCCTGTAACAGTGGGGAAAAAAAAGATTTCTCCCGAGGCCGCTGAGCTTGCCTTTCCACCCCGTCTCACAACAGCATTTCCAACAGAGTTCCCAGAGAGAGGGGAGCAATTACAGAAGGCAGTAAGTAGGGTGGAGGGAGGAGGGGCGCCCTTAAACTTGACACCTGCGGTTCTGGGCTTAACCCCGAAGTCTAGGTGACCTTGGGCCTCCGTTTCCTCCTGTGACGTGTTTGGTTAAGAGAATGAGCATCTCAGTTTTACAGCACCTCCAGGCAGAGGCGGGTAGAAGGGTCTTTCAATCACGGGGTTTTCTGCCGGTAGGAGGGCGGGGGGACTGTGCCCCAACAAGGGACGGCGGCAATGACTGCAGATTGGGGGAGGGGGCGCTTCTGAGGCCAGAAATGCCGCTCAACTTCCGACAGATCGCGGGACCCGCCCCGACGACAGAGCAATATCGCCCAAATGCCAGTGGCGCCGAGGTGGAGAAGCTGCGGCGTAGACGCAGATTTGCAACCTCCGGCTTTCCAGCGTTGCCAGCTACCGGGGGCGGCTTCTTTGCCGCCCCACGTTTTCGCGATCGGGGTCGCGCGTGGAGATGCAGACCCCCGCCCGTCACCACACCCATTCCCACACTCTCTCTAAGGGGCGGGGGCGGCCGCGGCGACACCCCTGGACTCCTCCGATGACCCTTCCGTGCGCAGAATCACAACGTGGACGTCTGCTTCCCTCGCCCTCACAAAAACTTCGGCAGCTGCTCAGCCTGCGACTCTCATCCCCCAGTCACGCGCCGGGAAGGATCTCCTAGAGGAAGGATTTTCCCGCCGCCCTCCCTGCCCTGAGGTAGCCGCCGCGAGCGTCCGGGTTCAAGGACTCTTTGCGCGCGCGCTTCCGTCAGAAAGCCCCGCCCCGCGACCCGGG
>NW_012099209.1:234843-252476 GCF_000951045.1 Mandrillus leucophaeus | reverse complement strand
GGGGGCAGGTCGGGCAGCCCGGCAGCGCTTGGTACGTGAGGCCGAGGCTTCCGTGCGGCCTGGGCGGAGGAAGCAGACGGGGGGCTAAGGGTAGAGTTTATCTCCCTTTTCTGCTCCAGCTCTATGACCCTCACTGCTCTGGACGAAGCTGCCCTGCATCGCCCTCCCTCCGGGACCTGAGACCCCCGGGAAGCCCTCCCGGAGCGGGGGAGGGGAGGGAGAAGGGCTGTGAAGCAACTGGTGTCCGGGGTATGACTCGGGGAACCTGTGTCTCCCATGTCTTGGCCTTCTGGGTTATGAGAGCAGTCCTTCCCCCTTCTCCCGGCTGGCAGCACCTTCCTGGCTTCGGAGAGAACCCCCAGTGTGTTTTGCCCCTGGCCGGGTACCCAGGGTACGTGGAGAGTCTGTCTGCCTTCTGTGACTGGACACGCCTTCGCCAAAATCCTCTTGGGGTCGCTGCCAGCGACAGATGATTTCGGGGAGGGTGGGATCCTTTCTGTTGCCTTTCTGGGCCTCAGTACCCACTGCGTCTCTGACCAAGCCAGAGCTCCATTTTTTTGGGTAGTGAATTAAAGAGGACTTTTCTCTCCCGTTTACCCAAGAGCCCTGTTTCAGTAGGCTCTTTCCCTCACCTGGGGGTCTCAGCCTGGTGGCTATTGACCCAGACTGTCAGGGTTAACTCCAGGGTGTCGCTTCCTCGGGTGCCCCTTTGCTGAGGCTACTGTTGGCGGAGGGACCGCCCCTTCCCCCTCCGTATGTGTGGCTGTGTATCTGTGTGTGTGTATGTGTGTTGTTGCGGGGGTGGGGTGGGGGTGGGAAGACTGATCTATTCTCATATTTTCTCCAAGAGTTTCTTGGCAGTAGGGGTCATACTTCCCGCGGCAGGAGCAGGGCGGTGGGAAGATGCAGTAGCATCCAGGTATGAAGTGAGGCCCTGCTTCCCAGGAAGTGGCCATTGAGATCACTTTTTAATATGCTGTGAATGGAAGAAAATAATCATCTTTGGCTTGGCCAGGTAACTCAGGTTTCTCTCACCGTAGGGGTTTTTACTTGTAGTTTTACATGAGCTTGGCTGATTACTCTTAGCAGTATGCTTAACTCTGATGATGTTTTTGGAATAATTCACGTTGACTTATACAATTTTTGGTAATTGAAGGGTCATGAGTTTTTTTCTAAGGCCCTGTTTTTGCTGTGATATAAGTACTTCTCTTATCCCTGGTATTCAGGTCCCATTAACATTGACTTGATGGTAATTGTCTTTAACAAATGTTATACATTTTTGTTACGACTTCGGGGGTGGAGTGGGCACAAGCTATATAAAACCTTCTCGAATGTCCTTTTTGCAGTAACTGGTGCCACTGCAATTTTAAGATTGAAATATTAGAGGATAAAACTAGTGACATGAAAAAAATAGCCTTGGTGACTTGTACATCTTTTGTGGAGCCAGAAGGTAATTTTTTGAATTTCACGCACTTGCTTTCCTTCTGGAGAGTCTGAGAGGTTGCTGAGATATTAGCACTGATCCTTAATGCCACCTCAGAGAGCTTTGGGATCAGGCGGCACTTTGACAGGCGATCACAGTGTTGTAGATTAGGTCACTCCAGTGACCTCACAGTTTCCAGTATTGTGTAAGGCTCTAATCAAAAGGGTTCCTTGAGGCAGAAGAAAAGAGGACGGAACAAATCTTAGTTTTGTGTGTCTCAGCTCATGCAGAAATGTTATATAGGTTCCTGGTTATGTTACCTGACATGGAATTTGCATTTCATATCGCTTATTTTCAGGGACTTTGGTGATGATCTTGGGCAGAGTCCAACTAACATGGGGTGGATGGATTTGGGAAATTATCTTCTTGATTATGAGCAATGAGGAAAGTGCCTCCTTTGTGATTGATCCTCTGAGCGCTGTTATGGGCCGTTTGACAGGACCGTTCGCTTTGAGCAAACACCATGCAGAAACAGAGCTGCAGTGGACGGGGTTTGCTGGCGGAGGTGGTGGTGAGAGCTGGGCATGTCAGTGCGTCTGCAGTTTCTCTCGGATCAGTGTGGGCTCAGGTGAGAGCAGGTGGCTCCAGCACAGGTGCTGCCGGTGTGCCGGTCTCTCCTCTCTGCCCTGCCCAATGATGAATTCCACTACTGGATATTTAGTTGACACATATTTAAGATGCTCGTGGAAAAAAAAAAAAAAAAAACGGGGACAGTGTTGAAGAGCCAACACTAAAATTAAACCTCTTCTGAGAGAAGCGGCAGAGAATTGTGTCATGTAATGCTTACCTTTATGGGCATGCAATTATGGTTAACAAACTTAGCTATTGCTTGCAAAATCAGTGTCAGGAACTGACCTAATATCCAAAAGTATCTGGAAAGTTGGGCAAGTGACGAAGTCGTGTTTACCAACCATCTCCTTGACAAAGGAATTCTTAGGAGGAAAGTTGTTTCTGTGCTCTTTTAGCCCCTGGAGTATGCATTTGAATTCCTATAGCAGCAGGCTCAGAGTTAATAATTTCTGCCAATTCAGTAATAAAGTAAATCCTCTACTCTCCTTTTCAAAAGGCTACTAACGGTTTTTCAGAGCAGTCGGAGCTTTTCTTTTCGTCGTGCACCCTTTCAGCCCAGGGTGTTGAAAATCTCTCCGAAGCGCAGCGTGTGCATGATTGTTCCAGCTTACTCTCGCTGCATTGTGGGTAAAGTGAAGGACTGTGTCTTACTCTCGCACAGCAGTCGTAGTGAGCAGTCTCCTCAGCAGGTGATTCGGTTCCCATCTGCCTGGGACACTCTTTGTTTTGTGGAGGTACGAGCTTTATCTCCCTGTGCGGCACACAAGCTTCTTGGGATGTTTCATGTCTTGTCTTCTCCCTCTAGAGCAGAAGCATTTGGCACACTTTCTATCTGCTGCTTAAACTGACTGAACCCTAGCATCCATCTTGGACCTGTGCCTGAGGAGCTACATGTGAACCCCATTTTACTAGGAAGCTTTTGTAACTGCTTTATGCCCAAAAGTACAGTCGTGGAATATTCTAATGCAGAACTTTGGAGAGGGAAGGAGTCACAGGTGACTTGAGATGCTACTCAGTAGAACTGTGAGGAATATGGATGTTAAGTGATGATTAACAAACTTAGCTTTTAGAGGAAAGGTCCGACGGATAGTAGACGGTGTACTGCATCCTCATGACAAATAAAATAACAGCACAGGGCAGGGCTTGCTAACTGCAGGTGAATGTCCTGTGTTCAGAGCAGGGAGAGGCCTGAGAAGGTCCTGCAGCAAAGAGGGACTTGAACTAGCCCTGGCTGCTTGTGTCAGTGCCTCCAGCTGTCAGGCTCTGAGTGGGAAACGTCCTTGGGAGCTGCTTGCTTTCTTACAGCTCTTCAGGCAACAGAGACCAAGGGGGAGGTGACCAAGGCGCGCTGCAGAGAGACCCAGCAAGAAAGATAATTTTCCCACCTAAGAATTGGAAGGTTGGATGTTGCTTACCTTGACTTCCCTGCAGATTTCTTGTCCACAGGGTGGGATTGGGAACGGGTGTATGCACCCCATAAACCTCCTTCCAGATCTAAGTTCAGATCCTGGAAGGGACAGCAGAGTCTAATGTCAATTGTTCTAGAAGGGTTTTTTGTTTTGTTTTTAATACATCTTTGCAAGGTACATTGTTTGAAGTTTCTCAGCTAACAAAATTCTAAACCAAGGTGTATGCTTTGTTAGTTTGTGTGGCACCCTGTCAGAGAGTTCTGCTTCCTCCCAACAGCCTTGTGAGTGGGAGAGCCAGTCTCCCCTTTTGCAGGTGCAGAAGCCAGCAGCATCAGGTAGTAGATGCTGCTCAGTGGTGTCTCCTGGGGCAAGCAGAGGACAAAATGCTTTTGTTTCTTACTGACTTAATGGGAGGTGGTGGAACCAAAGTTAGGGACTTACCCAGAGTCATTAAGTGACAGTCCTTAGAGTCCTTCCAACTCTGAACACCACCACGCTGTCTTGAAAGATGGAGAGATGGCTCCAGAAGAGGCACGAGGGGGCAGCGTTTTTGAGCTGATAAGAAAACTTGTGGGGATCCTGTAACGTCCCCTACGAGTTTATGTGAGATTACAGCCTGGGGCTGGATCTACCTATGTTAGATCTAACAGGGTGATGATATGAGACAGCCTGTCCCGTGAACATCTGAAGGTCTCTGTCACGGACAGAAACCTGGGCCAGACCACGGTGTGGCAACTAGCAACTAATGTGGAACTTTTCATGAGTCTCTGTGACCAGTTTGCTCTCTACTTCAACATTACAGCACTTTTGATATTAACTTAAAATGCCGTTTATTCTGCAGAAAAGCAGAATAGTATAAATTGCAAAATGAAGGACTTTTGATTCTGACCCTATCCAAAATAGGGGACCCTAAACCCAAACATGTAAATGCCCACTGCTCCACAATTACCCAGATTCAGGGACTCTTCTGTCTTTACTCTTGTCTATTGTGGCCAGGACACAGCAGAGGAGCAGCGTGGTGTTCTCTGACTTCGGGAAACAGAAAAGTAGCAAGTGTCACCTGTGACACAGGTGTATGTCCTTGTCTTTGACTCATTCTGTCCCTCAGGAGAAAGTGGACTTTACAGTCTGTCCTCACTGAGGTTTCTGTGTGGTCCTCAGACTGTGCTGTCCTGGTTGGAGGTCCCCAAGCCCTAGAGGACTGTCCAAGACCAGCGTGTGGCAATGGCTTTGTCCTGCATACAGATGTAAAAAGGCACCATGGTCACATCAGCCCTTGGGCAACTGTGTAAGATAGGACATGTACCTTAAGGGCGCCAAGCTGTCTTAGGTGAGGGAGGACACTTGGGCTTGCCTTTTCTTGATTTTGGGGTCTGCGAACATCTTCTCAGACTGAGCTCCAGTTTAACCAGACCGACTCCAGGTGACTCCAGTGGGAGGGGTCCCCTGGCCACTCCCCCACTATCATCTCCTTTTGGAAACTGGGTGCTTTGTCACTGCACGTTGTGCTTTTCCTTTGTATTTCTAGTGGTAGGCTGTCCCGCGTCTGCCTGGTCCCTTTGGGGACCGGTAGCTGGTTGTCAGAATGGGTGGCCGAGTTTGTGGCCCAGTGAGTACAGGAGAGGCAGCGCATTTCATTCCAGTGTGGTCTCGCTAGCACCCATGCTGGGAGCACCTTCCAAAACAGCTGCTTTTCACTCTCAGAGCAGGGTGTGGATTTGCCATAGGGATTCCCTGAACCGGGAAGCATTTCCTGAGTGAGAAAGACACACCGATAATTCTGCATGCTCTATTTAAAGGTCTTCTCTGAATGGATTCCATGCCTTGGGAGGCACTGCAGTTACGTTTCAGTCACTAACTGATTAGCAAGTGCTCGTGTGCTGAGTGTAGAGGATACAGACCTGAAGATGCCCAGCTCCTGTGCCAAAGGGGCCTGGCGCCTCACAGGGAGGAGGGCAGATAGGGCATGGTCATGAATGAGCTGGGTGGGGGGTGCCATGGCATGTGGGCTCGGCAGTCGGATGGCCTGATGGTGCTGCAGGTCTCAAGTCCAAATGGAACAGTTCTCCCCGTGCCTTATTTGAAAACAGTTGAGAATTCTTAAGAATATGAGATGGCTTTCTTAAGTATATTCTGTCATCCAGTTTTTCAGAATAAGTTTTGTAGTCAGGCAGGCAGGCTTTTCTTGCGTTGTCTCTGGCATGAGTGGAACAGAGCTGGAAGGAATAGTCGGCAAATTATTGCACAGTTTTCCCTCTCTGCCGTGGGATGGGGCACAGGCAGATGTCGAGCTGTGTCTGTGGGTATGGTCGGGGTGTCTGGGCTTGAGAAAACGGAAAGGGTCTTGGAGTAGCCTGTACGTGGCACTGATTTTCAGCATTTGGGGTGGTGTTGTACCCTCTGCATTAGATTTGCTCTGTGTGGCTTTTGGAGGCAAGCCTAGGGGTAGGGAAGGTGAGAGTTCTGTGATGTGCTTAGGGGAGCGGTGGATTATTGTCAGAGCTTAACACAGTCTGGGGGCACTGTGAGGTGGCTATGTGGACATGCCCAGGCCCTTGGATTCTGTGTATAGGCCGTTGGATTCTGTGACCAGCCAAGTACCGGGAGGTTGCGATTCTCTATGGAGCCTATTCAAAAGGAGATGGGTCATGTCAGGTGAAGTACCAGCTGCCCTCTGGGAACTCATATCCCAAGGATTGCCAGGCAATTGGGGTTAAAGGCCTTTGGATGTTACTGGGACTGCAGCAAAGTGTCCTGGGTTCATCCACTGCAGGAAAATAAATCTTGGAAATCCTCAGGGGACTCATCAGGTTTCCCCTGCATGCAGAGTTAGGCTCAGTCTCCTGTGTGCCTGCAGTAGTCTCTGTTGGGCAGCAGAGGCTGCAAGATGAACAGCCTCTGTTTACTGAGCACTTACACAGTGCCAGACGCTACTGTGTGGAGCGTCTCATTGCTTCTTTGAATTACTTCTAGGGTAGGTGCTTCATCTTCATTTTAGGGACTAGGAGAGATTCACCGATTTGTCTGGTATTGCAGACAAGGGAACCAGAAGCCTTGGGTCTGAATCTATCACTGGGTGGTTCTGATGTCAGAGGGCTTAACCATGAGAGTCTTCCGCTTCCCACATCAGTGGTGCCAGGCATGGAAGCTGAACTGCGTTGCGTCTTCTAAGGTATACCCTTGCAAACATGAAGTGTTTTCAAATGTTACATTTTTAATTCCATTCCTTCACAGTTCCTACAACTTTTCCCCCTTTAAATTCCTCTAGCCTAGTGGCTCCAAACCTTTTTGAGTATGAGGGTTCATTTTTATCATCAGAAACCTTCTGGAACCTTCACATAACAACAGGTGTGCTTTGAGTAACTGTTTTAAAGAAAATTCGAGGCCAGAACCTACTCCTAATCCAGTTGTGCTTCGAAGTGAAGTTCTGTCTTGTCGTCAAAACAGCATCAGTGTAACTCTGAGAGCAGGCCTTACCTGTGTGTGACACCTGGAATTTGACCTTTGTGCTGCCTCCAGTTGGGAACCTCCTGTCATCCCTGCTGCCTGCCTTTTCTGAAACCTTGCCTGGTTTAATCCAAGACCATCTCTCTCGGGAACCGTTCATCGTTTTAACACTGTGTATTCCTGCTGATAACAGGTCTTGTTGGTTACATTTTCCATGTGATTGTGAAGTGCCCAAGTAGGAGAGCAGGAGTTGCTCCCTTAGTATCTCGAACTGCCACAGCACGTGGATGCCCAAATGCTTGGTGCTCTTACTGTGAACAGGGCCAGTTTTGGGAATGGCTGTCAGCGTTACTGAGCAGGTCCTAGGTGCCACCTGTTTTCAGCACTTCACCTGCATTCAAAACACATTTAATCTTCATAGCAGGTGTAGATTAAACAGGAGGCAGGTGCTGGTGAGGAAACTGAGGTTCAGTGGACACAGCTGGAAGAAGGCTAGGTGGGATGAGGCTGGGGTTGGAACACACCCACCTGCTGGCTGTCTTCCATGTCATCTGTGAGAGGCCAGTGGGCACGTGCTGTGCAGGCACTCCCCTTTCTTGCCTGGGTCCAGCTCTTTATGCTGGATTCATCTGTGCGTTGCTTTTATGCCAGACTGGGAGGACAGTGGTCCCTGAAATGCTCTGTGCTTTCTCTGGAACTGGCTGAGGAAGGGGTGTAAGGTGTGTTTTCCTCTTTCTTTCTCATCTGGTATTTTTCACTCTAATAGAGAAGGTGGCACTTGATCTTAGATTTCTGCCTGTCTGTGTTCCCTAGACACTGTTCAAATGTCACTTCATCTGTGAAGGCTGGGTCCCCAGTGATCCTTTGGTGTTTTTTGGTCATGTGACAAAACATATGGCATTCCTGGACACACATCCCCCCAGATTTTCATTTGTTATGGCCAGAAAGTGGGGTGCTGCTTTGTCCAGGCCACACCCTGTGTGGGGTCAGCCTCGTGGCTGCTGTGGAGACTCGGGTACTGGTGTGCTGGGTGCACAGCATGGTTTTGTAGGGTGTTGGCTGTGGCTGGCCTTGACTCTGGTGGGGGTTCTGTGGTGCAGGCGTCAGCAGTGGCGAGTTACTGGGAGGACTCAGGTGCGTGTGACCCGTGGCCCACACCGAGAGCCCAGTGGGCTGGCAGCACTCCCAGGCCCTGGCGGCCCCACTGCCTGCTTGTGCCTTCAGCACGGCAGTGCACTCTTCTGTTTCCCACCCACACTCCTGGTCACATTGGCTCTCTGGGCAGCCACCTGCACACACTGGGTTTAGGTTCTTCTTATCCCCTTGATGACTTGTTTTGATGTCCCCCCTTCTAGTCATCAGGTTCCTGGCCCAGCTTGAGATAGGCGCGGAGAGGTGGCCACATCCTCTTTCCCACTAGGGTGATGTGGTAGTTACCATGGTAGCTAACAGCCCTCCTGTTCTGCAGGCCAACCCTCTAGAACCCTTTATAGATGCTGCCAACTCCATTCACCTCCCAGGTGCATCTTGCATGGTGCCTAGGCAAGCAGTCCTCAAGCTGGCTTTTCAGTGCTGTCAGTGGGAGACCCATAATACTGATGTGAAGGGGTATAAAATAAGAACAGCTTTATCCTTTTGTGTGGTCATTGGTTCACATTGTTTCCTTCTGTGTTCACTTAACTGGTTGCCTGCACAGCACCTGTCTTTACTTCCTATACTAATTCTGTGGCCTGTCCAGCCCTAGAGGGAGGTTAGTGCTGTACTGGTGGCAGGAGCTTAGACACAAAGGGGCTGACGGTCACGCAGGCCCAAAGGCAAGTCTGCGGTCAGGTGAGGACCTGGTTTTTCTCTCTCCCTCTTTTGTAGTGTTGCCTTCACACAGTAGGGTGTCTTCCTCTCCGTCCCAGCAGTTTCAGGATTTTCCCTCACCGAACTCCCGACTCTGCCGGAATCCCCACCAAACATTTCCTAATGCCTTTTCTGAGCTTTGATTGAATCAGCAGTTTGATAGAATTAGTTGATTGGTTTACCCCTGAATCTGGTGTGAGTTCCACCCAAACAGTCCCACAATAGAGGGGATGTTCCCGGGAGACATCAAGGTCCTGTTAACGGGAGAAGAGTAGTGGATCCAGTGTCCGTGGATATGCACTGATGTCATCACCTCTCCTGAGGTGACCGTCACATAGTTGGGCCTTGGCTCCAGAAGGCAAAAATGGGAGTAACTGAAGTGTAACGTCCAGAGTAGCAACAAGGTGGTTTGGCTGGTGTGAGGTCACTGCGTGGAGTTGTAAGTACCTTCTCGTTCTGGTTGAACCGCAGATTGCATTTGCCTGTAGTCACCCTTGGGGACCTCGCTGTCACACTGTCCTAGTGCAGGTGCTGGCCAGCTGCAGCTTCAGATCCCGTCCTGGGCTGGAGAGAGTCTTGCATGGTGCTGGTTTTTTCCTCCCTATCTTGACAGTGTCTCCTGGTGCTTCAGTCACTGCCTGGAATGGAGCCCATGCTGGGGGAGGTGGTGCAGTCCAGGTGATCTGAACCCCCCCAGGCCTCCTGCGGTCATGAGGAAACTGTGCTGTGACCCAGGCAAGAGCTGTTGCCTCTCCTGTAGCTTCTCTGAACTTGTGGACCCTGGGCAGAGGCTGGAAGATCTGTTGGGTCTGATTGTCCTGCCTGTTTCCTCTCATCTGTTCTTCCCCCGGTTAACCGGAAACTTGTACCTGTGTTTCCTGGCCTGGCTTCTTCCCCTTCGGTTAACGGAGAGGGGTGGACTCAAGTGATCTTTCTTTTGCAGCCTCTATTTCCCCAACCCCACCTTGTGTTTCTGGGGGGGCTCTCAGTAAGCCCCTGAAGTTGGTGTCTGCTCCCCCTTTTGCCTGGCAGTGACGAAAGTGGGCTACATGTTAAGTAAGTCTCAGGCTCGTCTGTGAGGGAAAGGTTTGTTTTTTTTTTTTTTTTGAGATGGAGTCTCACTCTGCGCCCCCCCGGCTGGAGTGCAGTGGCGGGATCTCGCCTCACTGCAAGCTCCGCCTCCCGGGTTCACGCCATTCTCCTGCCTCAGCCTCCTGAGTAGCTGGGACTACAGGCGCCCGCCACCAAGCCCGGCCAATTTTTTTGTATTTTTAGTAGAGACGGGGTTTCACCGTGTTAGCCAGGTTGGTCTCGATCTCCGGACCTCGTGATCCGCCCGCCTCGGCCTCCCGAAGTGCTGGGATAACAGGCCTGAGCCACCGTGCCCGGCCTTGTGAGGGAAAGGTTTGTGAATGGGTATCCCACCTTCACTTCTGCCTTAAGGGAGTTTCTCAAGCATTTCATTTCTCACCTTGATGGTTGGTGGGCAAGCAAGTGCCTGAACTTGGGGGCCCCTGAGTGGGGAGCCTGTCTTCTCCCAGGAGAGCTTCAGTACTGCCCTCCTGTGAGCTCCTTCTGCATTTGCTGCCCAGCTTTTTCCCTCTAAACACTGAGCTGAGCTTAAATAAATGCTGTTTGGGATTGAAATTGGAGTGGAGAGAAAGGAGAGGGAATCTTTTCTGTTTCTGGTCCTCGGCACTATGTGTGTCTATGTGTCTCTCTGTATGTGTGTCTGTCTGTGTGTCCGCAAGTCTTGTGGATGGGCTGCTTCATGTGTTGGGAAAGGCAGCAGCTCCTGAGTTTGACCTGTCGTAGAGAGGAGTTACTTTCTAGTTTCCAGTTCTGGAAACTTCAGGAGACACACTCTGGCTTGGCTTAGGGTGGCATGGGAGGGCCTTGTAAAAAGTGTCAGTGCCCACAGGAAGTCAGGGAAGTTTTTCCAGAAGGAGCAGGGTCTTTTATGCAGACGGAAGCAGCATGTGCTCCCAGGCTGCTACAGCCCTGTGTACCTGAAGGAAAATGGTGAAAACCCTGGCCTGGAGTGGGGAGGGAGCATGTTAGGTGTTCTGGTGTAGTTGGCAGGTGGTATTTGTGCTGGATAGTATGCGGAAGACTTGTGCATTGCCTCTCTGGACATGCTGTCTACACAATGAGGAGTTAGGGGTGTGACCGAGTGGGCACCTCCTCATCACCCTGGTGATGATTCTTCTGTGTTGAGAGCACTGCGGACATGGTTTCCTATCTGGTCGGGTGGTGGGCTCCCTCAAGTTGGGAAATAGGAAGTGGCATCATCTGTTTAGGAAGATGAGCTGTCCTTGGGCACAAGGATACCTGTTGTGTTTGTCACACCAGGTTGTCTTCTCCTTAGGATGCTGTTCTCTGTGCTCACCATGGGCACTTGGAATGAATGACAAGGCCTAACAGTGGGGGGATGTGTGCCTCCCTGGTTCCCTTGCCCCTTGCTGCGTTGGTCTCTTTTTTTCTCTCCCCAACCCCTTCCATTGGTTCCTGCTCCCCCCAGGTGTTTTGGCTTTGTGTAGCTCTGCTCATGGTCTTTGGCCCTTAAGACTTTCCCCAGGTTGTCTCAGAGCCACGGCTTCCTTGGCACCTGGACACTTGCTCTCCAGCGCTGTCTCCTGTGTCTGGATGTCTAGACAGCCCACTCCAAAGTGGATACACCTTCTTCACCTCTGCTCTTGTCATGCTGTACTGTGTCTGTTGGTGGCGCCATGATCTACTGCTCTGTAGACCACCTTAGGGCCATCCTGGAGTCCTCCTTCCTGCAAGCTGGACCTTTAGAGGGTCTAGTGCAGCAGTGTCCCAGTCAGTCTCCTGCCTTTGTATGTCTGAAAACGGATTGGGATGATTGACTTCTCTGGTGGTGTCGTGTTGCTGACTGGATAGAGTCTCAGCTCTTTAGGTGGCATATAGTAGAGAAGACAGTCTTTCTCCTGGGTGGAGGACTTAAGCAGAGTGGAGTTGGAACCATTGACCCTGCTGTTCACCTTGCAGCCTTCCACGAGGTTAGGTTTGCAGCCTTTGTTTTTCCAGAAAGATGTAAAAAATGCTGCATAGGAAGGCTTTTTTTTTTTTTTTTGAGAGGGATTCTCGCTCTGTCGCCCAGGCTGGGGTGCAGTGGCCGGATCTCGGCTCACTGCAAGCTCCGCCTCCCGGGTTTATGCCATTCTCCTGCCTCAGCCTCCCGAGTAGCTGGGACCACAGGCGCCCGCCACCTCTCCCGGCTAGTTATTTTTTGTATTTTTTAGTAGAGATGGGGTTTCACCTTGTTAGCCAGGATGGTCTCGATCTCCTGACTTCGTGATCCGCCCGTCTCGGCCTCCCAAAGTGCTGGGATTACAGGCTTGAGCCACCGCGCCCGGCCAGGAAGGCTTTTAAGAATGGGACATGGCCCTGTGCATGAAGCATCCTGGGTGCTCACATGCATGCTACCTAATAATACACAGGCTTGGTGGTAGAGAGCCCATCTAGCTCCCATTGCCTTCCTCCTGGTCTCTGCATCCTCGTTTTCCTGAGAGCTGCCCCTTCCTCTCTCCAGTCCATGCCCATTGGATGGTTAGTAATGTAGGTACGACTGGCCAGTCATGGGACTGCATCTTCCTGGGCAGTGATTGGTTCAGAGACAGACCTGTGACCCAGTCAGAGCCTGTGAAAGTTGTAGCACTTTGCTGGAGTAGTTTGGGGAGACTTAAATGGGAGAGGATGTGAGCTGTTTTCTGCTGAGGTTTGCTGCCTGGAGGCAGCCTGTCCAAGAGTAAGACCTGGTCAGAGGAGTAGAGAGGACTAGGACCTTGTGGCTTGGCTGATCTGAAGTAAAGCCTGTCCTAACCTTTTTTTCTTTTTTTTTTTTCCCCCCCAGGAGTTGGAGTCTTGCTCTGTCTCCCAGGCTGGAGTGCAATGGCACAGTCTCAGCTCACTGCAACCTCTGCCTCCTGGGTTCAAGTAGTTCTCCTGCTTCAGCCTCCCGAGTGGCTGGGATTACAGGCACCTGCCGCCACGCCCAGCTAATTTTGTATTCTTAGTAGAAACGGGGTTTTGCCATGTTGGCCGGGCTGGTCTCGAACTCCTGACCTCAGGTAATCCACCAACCTTGGCATCCCAAAGTGCTGGGATGGATGACAGGCGTGAGCCACCATGCCCGGCCGCCCCCAAACTTTTAAGCTAAGTGAGCCTATGGTTTTCTTTCTTGATTAAACCCATTTGAGCTGACTTTTCCCTCACTTGCAACTGAGAGAGTCAGGAAAGAATCATCTGAGCACATTATGCCCCAGGCTCTGGGTCAGGTAGCCCTTATTCCTCTCCTGCTCCAGCCAGGCTCAGCTGCTCATCAGTCAGCTCCTGACCTTTTTGTGCACCCCACCTGATCACCTGCCCTCTCTCCCTCCTTGCCTCTCTGGGCTCAGGGTCCAGAGCCTCCATAAGCAGCCCTGTCTTCTGACTATTCCAGGCATCCTGGTCTGATCTTTCCCACAGCGCTTCCTGTAACCGGTCTGACGTGCCTGTCATTTCCCCCACCCCCATTCCCCTTGAAGGCAAAGACTGGTTGGTTGTTTTCTTGCTGGTATTTAGTGAGCCATTCATTCTGTTAGGGCCAGTAACCAGTTTACAAATGGATGTGGGTCCATTTCTGACTTCAGGTTACAGAAGTAGCATTGCCTAACCTGGGAGGACCCAGTTGGTTTTGGGGTAAGAATTCAGACTTAGTGGGGCCTGAGCATGGTAGTCATTTAGCTCATGAGTATTGGGGTTGAGGTGACTGCGCCTGGACTTGGCCAGACCCCTGGAGGAAGCCCCCTCCTGTGATGGTTACTTGGCTCTCTCCAACCTTCAGCCCTTTGGATTCCTCCCATGGTTCGAGGGGTCTGTTGGACCTCAGGCCCACATGAGCCTGCACGTGCCTCCTCCCTCCCTTGGGCCAAGCCTGGGCAGACACTCCCCACTCACTCCGCCACCTTTTTATTTTATTTTGAAATGGGGTCTCACTCTGTCACCAAGGCTAGAGTGCAGTGGCACAATCGGCTCACTGCAACCTCCACGTCACCGGCTCAAGTGATCTTCCTACCTCAGCCTTCTGAGTAGTTGAGACTACAGGCACATGCTACCACACCTAGCTGCTTTTTTGTAATTTTTGTAGAGATGGGGTTTCACCATGTTGCCCAGGCTGGTCTCAAATTCCTGAGCTCAAGCGGTCTGCCTGCTTCTGCCTCCCAGAGTGCTGGAATTACAGGCGTGAGACCCTGCACCGGGCCAGACACTACCCTTAGCACAGCTTCTGGACCTTAGCTGGAAGGCCTCGGGTCCTTCTCAGCTGTTTCTACTTCGGTGACCTTGGACCAGATCACTTAATGTCTCCAAGCCTCAGTCTTTTTACCTGTGACATGGAGCTGGCATTGCCATCACCTGTTGATACCGTCCTCTGGGGTTTGAGGTGTGTTGAGAGCCTGGCATAATGCCTAGCCTCCATTTAGTCACCCTGATCATGAAGATGCTGGTACTGTCTTCCTGTGACAGATGAGTTTGGGATGTTGTCTTCCTGAGGCCATGCGGTTGCAAGGGGGAAGTGAGGATTTTAATGCCATCAATGATTCTGTCACCAAGCCCAGGGCATGGATCTCATTGAATCTGGTTACCTGTCCCACTTCACAAACCAAGGGCTTGACATCCTTTGGTGTAAATCTTCATAAGGGACTATAGGGACTTTATCCTGGGGTCATAATAGAAATGGTTGCAAGGACAACAGCATCAACTCTTACTGTGTGCTCACTCTGTGCTAAGAACCATCCATTTTATAGATGGGCTAATTCAGGAAACTGAAGCATAGCGAGTTTAGGTCGCTGGCACTGCACAGCTGTGAGCCCGACTCCTTCTGCCCTCAGAGCCTTTGCTTTCATCCAGAGATAACACTGCTGCCCACTGTAGAGGGGAGGGGAATGCACGTGAAGCCAGTGCCACCTGGACAGTGCCCATCAAGTGCCTTGCCTGCACCTTGGGTAGAGAGCTGGGGACTCTGCTGTCCTTTTCCACGTCGGAAGTGGGGGAGTTTGTACCTGAGTTGTCGTGGAGTACAGAGGGATCCCCTGTCCCTTCCCCAGCCAGATACAGCCTCTGATGTCTCTAGAGCCTTTGAGCCATGTCAGCTCCAGTTCATGAGGCCTTTTCTTGTGGAGAAGGGAACCTTTTCATTTCTTATGGGTAGGTTGATGAATAGGTTTAACAGTCAACTAGAAATCCTCTAAGCCTCCTCTCCCCTCCTCCCAAAGAAAGAAAGAAGGAAAGAAAGAAAAGTATTTAATATGTAAGAGTTTGGGAATTAGACCTGGATTCGAATCTCTACAGCTCTATCTCCAAGTTGTATGTTCTTGGACAAATCACATCAAATATTTATCACTGCTATTAATACTCTCTATAAAGTGAAGACGTCCCTGTCCTACTAAAGGTAAACAGTGCCTGAAAGGAAATTTAGTACCTAGTAGGCACTAAACATGTATAAGCCCCTTCTTGACTTTTCAGGAGCTAGGGGGTATTATTCCCCTAGATGAGTTTGTAGATACTGGACTTCGATTTTCACAAATGCCGTTCTTTTTCAAGGATAGTCTTTTCTTTAGTGTCAGCAACGAGCAGTTACAAGACAACATTGCATAATTTACACATTTCTAAATGCTCCCTCGGGGGAAAACAGGAAGAAATTGGTTGTAGAACAAAATCCCAGACATCAGGGTCCAGAGCCTCTTCCTTGGAAGAGGTGCTTAGGCTGAAATTCACAATCAGGTTTAAAAGCTGCATATACTTTGGGAGGCCCGAGACAGGTGGATCACAAGGTCAGGAGATCGAGACCATCCTGGCTAACATGGTGAAACGCCGTCTCTACTAAAAATACAAAAATTAGCTGGGCGTGGTGGCAGGCGCCTGTAGTCCCAGCTACTCGGGAGGCTGAGGCAGGAGAATGGTGTGAACCTGGGAGGCGGAGCTTGCAGTGAGTGGAGATCCTACCACTGCACTCCAGCCTGGGCGACAGAGCAAGACTCCGTCTCAAAAAGAAAAAGCTGGCTATACTTTCCCAAATCTCTCTGTGCTGCAGTTGCAGGTAGGGTGATCAAAATACAACTTTGTGCACATGAAACTACCTTTCAGAAGCAATAGCCAATATCCTTCCTGTGTAGAGACTTACTTTAAAATTAACAATTGTGGCTAGGCACGGTGGCTCCAGCCTGTAATCCCAGCACTCTGGGAGACCGAGGTGGAGGATTGCTTGAGGCGAGGAGTTTGAGACCAGCCTTGGCAACGTAGTGAGACCTTGTCTGTACTAGAAATCACAAACATTAGCTGGGGGTGGTGGCATGTGCCTGTGGTCCCAGCTACTCGGGAGGCTGAGATGGGAGGATTGCTTGAGCTGTGTAGGCTGAGGCTGCGGTGAGCCAAGATCACGCTACTGTACTCCAGCTTGGGCGACAGAATGAGACCCTGTCTCGAGAAAAAAACCAAACAAAAAGTAATCATAAATCATAAGATCTTCAAGATTTTACTGGATGGAAAAATGTTGATGTATTTGATGCCTGGAACATATACCTTGCACAAAAACATGTGGGCAGAATGGCCTTGGCAGGTAATCAAGACAGGACGTTAAGCCAGCCTGTTGCGGTTTTATCTCTCCTGGCCTATCTCCTACCCCACCCCCAACAACCTGCATCACCCTGCTGGCAGGAGCTCAGAGCCACTGTCACCCTCCTGGAAACTATTTATGTAGCAAGAGCCATGGACATGCTCATGTCCTGTGACCCAGTAATTTTACTCTTGGAAGTTTATTTACAGGCGGAGCTTGGTGGCTCATGCCTGTAATCCCAACACTTTGGGAGGCCAAGGTGGGAGGATCACTTGAGGCAAGGAATTGAAGACCAAACTGACCAATATAGCAAGACCTTGTCTCCATTTAATTCTTTTTTTTTTTTTTTTTTAATGAAGTTTATTTTTAAACAGCATAGGAGAAGCTTCAGAATCATGGTGCATCCACAGAGTCAAATAGCCTATAGCCGAAAGCGTGATTCTGGAGGCTCTATAGAAAAATGGGTAGGCCTTGCCATGAGGGGGAAAGGAGTGGTTTTGTCACTCAGGCATCTGGATAGGCTGGATGCCTGAAGAACTAGAATCTGGGGTAAAATGGAAGCACTTGTGTTGGTTGGGGCAGGGGAAATGGGTTAGTTTGTTTTCCCCTGTGCTCCATTGTCTTTTCAATTAAACTGTAAAAAAAATGAAAATAAAAGTAGACTGCTCTAGCCTGAAGAGCACTTGAGCACTATTAAGAGCAATCGGCTCTGGAGTGGATTGCGGCTCTGGAGTGGATTGCGGGCCTCTATGTACTGCAATCAGTGGAGAGGATTATTTCCCCTCTCATGCGTTTCCGGAAGGTTCAGAGCACTAGTGTGCAACACGACACTCCAGTCAAGGCCACCAGTCATGTTCCTAGAAGCCTGGGGTCCATCCCACCAGACTGACTGGACAACACCTGGTTTTCTCCACACGGTCAGTGAAGCCACACCCCACGGCTCTGCTCAACACCCTGAAGTGGTCTGTGCCTCTGCCTTCCTCTCACCTTAGTCACCTACTCCACCTGTGAGACCCGGGGGCGACTGCCAGGATGCATGTTCTGCAGCCCTCCTCTGCCCTCCATCTGAGTCCAACCCTGGCCATTTCCCTCTTGGTCCTGCCCCTTCCACACTGATAAGCAGATGACACCACTGTCACTTCACATCCTTCAGTGGTTTTCCATCACCCTTCGAATAGACGCCCACACTCCTTATTGTCATGATCTACACATGCTACAGGCCTTGGGCCCTTCTTTCCTTTCTCAGCTCAACTTGAAC
>NW_012099209.1:199279-234167 GCF_000951045.1 Mandrillus leucophaeus | reverse complement strand
GAACCCAGGGGGTGGAGTTTGCAGTAAGCAGAGATCGATCTGCGCCACTGCACTCCAGCCTGGGCAACAGAGCAAGACTCTGTCTCAAAAAGAACAAAAGAAATTATAAGGAAAATAAAATACAGGGTTTTAGGGAACATAGTCAATGCTGAACTTGTGTTGAATAAGATTATGATGATTATTATTATTAGAGACAAGGTCTTGCTTATTTTTTAGAGACAGAGTCTTGCTCTAAAAGATTTGGTTGTCTGGGCTGGAGCACAGTAGTGTAATCATAGGTCACTACAGTCTTGAGCTGCTGGGGCTCAAGGGATCCTCCTGCCTCAGCCTCCCAAGTAGCTGGGACTACAAGTGCTAGCGACTACACCTCACTAATTTTTGTATTTTTTATAGAGATGGTCTCGCTGTGTTGCCCAGGGTGGTCTTGAACTCCTGGCCTCAAGTGATCTTTCTTCCTTGGCCTCCCAAAGGGTTGGGATTACATGTGTGAGCGACCGCACCCAACTTGAATAACATTACCGAAATAACATTGCCTTTTTTTTTTTTTTTTTAAAGAGTACTTGTGTCCAAGAACATCACTTTTATATGTTAGGGTGTGGGTTTTGTTTTGTTTTTGTTTCTGTTTTGCTTGACTTTTATAATTGTGGAGAAATTTTGTTTGCACAAGAAGGTGATAAAACTTAGAAGCATTTTTTTTTAGTAAACATTGAAAAATTTATGAGTTGGCATTTCTAAAAAATCCAGATTCTTTAGTCCTTTCATTTATATGGAATGTTGAAATACAATAATGCAAATGGACTTTAGTTTCATTCAGACTCTATTTCAAGCACTTCAAAATAATGAAGCTCTAATATACATAAGGCGTATACTAAGGTATAGACAGTGGTGTGCTGGTGAAAATTTGACAACCAGCTTAGGAAAAAAAAATTCATATATATACATATGTAAATATGCATGTAAGTTTATGAGTTTTACTGGTATAAAGGATGGTGGCATATAATTTGCAAATAATAATGAAATATACAACACTATTGTCAGTTCCACATAGCCAAGTGCTTCTCACCAGCTGCTTCCATTGATTTTTGCTGAGCTTTTATATCAACTTATGATTGGTTTTGACATGACTTTGGTTGATGTCTTTATTCTTTTTATTTTTGTTTTTTTTTTATTTGAGACAGAGTCTCGTTCTGTCACTCAGACTGGAGTGTGGTGGTGCAATCTCTGCTCACTGCAACCTCCACCTCCTGGATTCAAGTGATTCTGATGCCTCAGCCTCCTAAGCAGCTGTGACTACAGGTGTGCACCATCATACCCAGCTAATTTTTGTATCTTTAGTAGAGACAGGGTTTCTGCATTTTGGCCAGGCTGGTCTTGAACTCCTGGCCTCAAGTGACCCACCCGCCTCAGCCTCCCAAAGTGCTGGGATCACAGGCATGAGCCACTGCACCAGCTTGATGGATATCTTTGTGTTAATGAGTCAAGTGATGTCTTTGCTGAATTGGATAATAGTTTTCAAATACCTGTACTATAAGAATACTTTCTCAAGGCCGGGCGCGGTGGCTCAAGCCTGTAATCCCAGCACTTTGGGAGGCCGAGATGGGCGGATCACGAGGTCAGGAGATCGAGACCATGCTGGCTAACACGGTGAAACCCCGTCTCTACTAAAAAATACAAAAAATTAGCCGGGCGAGGTGGCAGGCGCCTGTGGTCCCAGCTACTCGGGAGGCTGAGGCGGGAGAATGGCGTGAACCCAGGAGGCGGAGCTTGCAGTGAGCTGAGATCTGGCCACTGCACTCCAGCCTGGGCGACAGAGCGAGACTCCGTCTCAAAAAAAAAAAAAAAAAAGAATACTTTCTCAGTTGTCCAGTTCCCAATGTAATGATTTCAGGCATGACACACTTTTTAATTGCATTATTAACATTTTCTCCATCACTTTCTTAAGTCTAAATGCCAGGAATTGGCAAACTTTTTATAAAGGGCCAGATAGTAAATATTTTCATCTTCTCAGGCCGTATGGCCGTAGAGTCTCTGTTGTACTGCTACCTTTGTAGCACAAAAGCAGCCGGAGACAGTTTGTGAGTGAATGAGCGTGACTGTGTTCCAGTAAAACTTGCAATGTGAATTTTACCTCAGTAAACAACATATAAAATGAAAAAAGTAAAACCTTTATTTACAAAAACAGACAGTGTTACGGAATGGCCCAGAAGTTTGCAAATTTCTAGTTTGGAGCCCATAAAATCAAGCCCTGATTTATAGTGTTTACTGATTTCCGTGGTGGAAATACTCCCACCATGCCTGGCTTCAAGCCACTAACATGAGGTCACTGAATGTCAGGTTGGGAAAGAGACTGAGTAGCACACCATGTCCTCCATGCCCATACAGTAGTCATGAATAACCTCAGAAACCTAGATAGTACTAAGTTTGGTAAAATAAGTAGGAAGTGATGAGTTTTGAGTACACAGTACTGAGAACTTCCTCCTTTGTTCTTATCACAACTTATTGTAAGCTTATATAATGTAATTGTTAGTAATGACTCCTTTGATTCCTGAAAGTGTCACCACGGGCTTGCTCTCTCAGTAAAGCTGATGTGAGCTGGCTCCAGCACACGCCTGGGTAGAGTCCCTGCCCCTTAGCTGGCTTGGATGCTGAAGGCTTGCGGCCCCAGAAGAGGAGATGTATTGGAATGTGTGCAGATGGAGATCTGGCCTGGGCCTGGAGCCTTGCCCACCAGGGACTTGGTGCCCCTTGGCCTGCTTGCCAGGCTTCAGACCACAGACAGGCTCCTTGTCCAGATGGTGTCTGCACCTTTGCAGCTGGCTGCTGGGACAGTTCTCGTGATGGTAGTTTCCCATTGGCCCTGTCTAGCACCCCTCATTGGTTCACGAGGAGCCAGCTGCCCTGAAGGGGAGGCGGGGTCATCACGCAACTTGCTCTAGATCAGGGTATCCAATCTTTTGGCTTCTCTGAGCCACATTGGAAGAAGAAATGTCTTGGGCTGCTCATAAAATACACTAATACTGATGATAGCTGATGAGCTTAAAAAAAAAAATTCTCGGCCGGGCGCGGTGGCTCAAGCCTGTAATCCCAGCACTTTGGGAGGCCGAGATGGGTGGATTACAAGGTCAGGAGATCGAGACCATCCTGGCTAATACGGTGAAACCCCATCTCGACTAAAAAACATACGAAAAACTAGCCGGGTGAGGTGGCGGGCGCCTGTAGTCCCAGCTACTTGGGAGGCTGAGGCAGGAGAATGGTGTAAACCCAGGAGGCGGAGTTTGCAGTGAGCTGGGATCCGGCCACTGCGCTCCAGCCTGGGCGACAGAGCGAGACTCCGTCTCAAAAAAAAAAAAATCTCATAATGTTTTAAGAAAGTTGACGAATTTGTGTTGGGCTGCATGTGGCCCAAGGGCCATGGGTTGGACAAACTTGCGCTGCTTCTTGGTCCAGATGTATCACCTCCCCAGGTTCTCTCAGGGCTTCAGGGCTGAGGTGACTACCTCGTCTGGCCCAGTGGTTGCAGGGGAAGCCTTCGACTCACATCAATCACACTGTTTATTTTCTTCATGGCTTTTAGTGTGGCCTGTGGTCTTTGTTGCCTGCCTTCCCCAGCATGAATGTGAGCCTTCTGTCTGCTCCCTGAGTTCCTCCTCAGAAGGCACAAGGCACACACGATATGCGCACGCTTTTTTTTTTTTTTTTTTTTTTTTTAAACAAAAGAAGACAGTCTCTGTCACCCAGGCGTGAGTGCAATGGCATGGCCATAGCTCATTGTAGCCTTGGGTTTCTGGTCTCAAGTGATCCTCCCACTTCAGCATCCTGAGTAGCTGGGACTACAGGTATATGCCGCCGTACCTGGCTAACTTTTAAATTTTTTAATTTTAATTTTTATTTATCTATTTATTTTTTAGAGACAGGGTCTCACTATGTTGCCCAGGCTGGTCTTAAACTCCTGGCTTCAACCGATCAGCTGGGATTACAGGTGCATGCCATCATGCCTGGCCAACGTTCTCATTTTTCCAGGAGATAAATAGCAGCTGAGGCCAGATACAGTGGCTCACACCTGTAATCCTGACACTTTAGAAGTCTGAGACAAGAGGATCATTTGAGCCCAGAAGTTTGAGACCAGACTGACCAACACAGGGAGAGCCTGTCTGTGAAAAGGTGACTGAATGAACTCTCGTGTCTGCAGCAGTTCCATTGTGCATCCCAGGTGGGTTTGGGTTCCCACCAAACCTACAGAGGTGCTCCTGATGCCAGACACCAACATTGCTTCCTGGTGTGTGCCAGGCACCCCTCCCCTGGGAGACAAGCAGCCCTGTCTCAGCCTGCTCCCTTCCCAAATGGTGGCAGTCACTGTTGCTGACTTCATCACTGGGCCATCAACAATCTCTCTAGGTTTCAGCATGGCTAATGCCGCATTTGCTTCTTACAGCCCGCTCCCCTCCAAAAAAAGGAAACCCTCCCTCATTGTGTCTTTTGTTTTTGTTTTTCTTTGTTTATTTTTGAGACCGAGTCTCACTCTGTCACCCAGGCTGAGTGCATTGGCATGTGATCTTGGTTCACTGCAACCTCTGCCTCCCAGGTTCAAGCAATTCTGCCTCAGCCTCCTGAGTAGCTGGGATTACAGGCATGCGCCACCACACCCAGCTTATTTTTGTATTTTTAGTAGAGACAGGGGTTTCACCATGTTGGCCGGGCTGGTCTAGAACTCCCGACCTCAGGTCATCTGCCCACCTCAGCCTCCTAAAGTGCTGGGATTACAGGCGTGAGCCACCGCACCCGGCCCCATTGTGTCTTCAGGCTGCTGTGTGCTGACTGTGCTGGCCGCATTTATGGGGCCATACTGTCTCCTGACCTCACCTGCTGCCAGTGGGCCCGGGTGTGTGGATTCCAGATGACCCACTAAGGGCGAGGTGGAGCTACAGGTTGGCTCTGTCTGGCTGCCTGGTGTGGTAGTGATCCGATGCTCTATCCCTTGCCAGGCCTGAGTTTTGAGTGAAGGAGGAAAGGGAAAACTGGCCTGTCTGGATGGCAGATTTGCCATGCACGAATATCCGCACACAGTGATGCAGAGCTTCGGCTCTTTGTAACCAGGAGTTCGATAAGAAGACAACTTTGAAAAAGCACTTTGTGACTGGCAGGGTGCCATGCAGCCTCAGCTGTTCATTTCCAAGGGTCATCCATTTATAGGATGAATGCTCAAACCTCTTCCTCCCAGTGCCATGGAGTCTGCTTGACAGTCCCCTCCTTGCCTAGCATCTCCTGCCTGCCTCCTTGTTCCCCTATGCCTTCACCAAGCCATGTCTCCCACCCTGTTCACTGGAGCCTCTCCTCTCCTCTCCTTTCCTCTAGTGCCGCCTGGCTGGGACAATGCAGAAACACTGCTCCTGGCAGGGTGCCCTGTGCTCGTCCCCTTTGCTGCTGCTCTCTCTGACTGTGTGTGTGCAGTGGGTGGGGCAGCCTGGCCCACCCTACCTGTCTCAATTGGATGGTGGCCCCAGGTGCTGCTGCCACTGTCTCTGTGTTCTATCCACTTCTTTTCATGGGCTTTGTTCATCCACCTGGTCACTCATGGCCTTCAGCTCTCATCTCAGTCCGAGGAGCCCCTTTGGCCTCATCAGTGTCAGTGTCCTGCCCACACTGGTGTCTCAAACTTCAGGCATTAAAAACCATATTTAGGAACTTTCCTCTCAGCTGTCTTTCTGATTCTACCTCCAACAATTTAAAAATTGCCTTTAATGAGGTCTAATTTACATACAGTACGATGTGCCTATTTCAGGTGTACGTTTGGCAGTGGAAGTCCCTCATTAAACACTGATGTCTGTCTTGCTTTCACATTTGCCTTTTTATTTAGCTCTATGCTACATTTTGATGCATTTTGACAAATTCATGTGCCTGTGTAACTACCCCAGTTGAGGTGTAGAATATTTCCGTCACTTAAAAAGTTCTCCCTCCCCCGACTGAGGGGCTACCACCAATCCCCAGTTCACCCCACCATCGGCACCACATTGGCACTACTGGTGGGTACCTTCAAGTACTGCAGGTAGGTACTGATTTTCTCACCCGTGATGGGAAAATGGGGTAACAGCACCCATGTGAACAGATGAGGCTCACAGAAGCTTGGGACAGACATATTTTTGTGGTCCCCAACCTAGCTGTGTGGGCATGTGTCACCTTGGGCCAGCATCCAATTTCTCTGAGTATCTGCATCTGTAAAATGCCCCTCCCTCCACCTGAGTCCAGCTCTAGGACTCTGTAGGGCTGTGTCTTTATAGCGGTGGCGCTGACTGTGGCTCCCAGGGGTAGGGGTGGCAGCATCACTGTGAGCCACTCCCTGCCCCCTGTAGCTAGGGTGACTGTGCATCTTATCCAGACCAGGACACTTTCACATGAATGAGGTGCTATTGAGAATGACAGTGAGTAACAGGTGTCACCCAGCAAACCTGGCCTGAAGTGGCCTTCTGTAACCCGTTGTCTCTGATATCCTTGTGTACAGTCCTAAGAACCAGCCTTCCCCGTGCAGAATAGAATCTAGGTGGCTCATGGTCTTCGAAGCGTCCTGGGACCCAGCCTCAGCCTGCACATCCAGGCATGGCCCTGCACTCCTGGGCATTCCTGAGCTTAATCGTTCGCCTTAATATGTTTCTTTTTCCCTTTTTTCTCATTGACTTTTCAGTACACATGCAATAAATACATCTTCCTTTAAAAAGTAAAATGTTTGAGTTACAGCTAAAGGTCCCCTTTGACCCCTGTCCCTGATGCAGTTCTTCTGTCCCTCTGGAGAGGACACATGTCACTAGTGTAGAGTCCATTTTCCTGCACTGTGCAGGCACAGCCCAGAGCACTGGGCCATACTGTGCATGTGGCTTTTCATTCAGTTCTGGCACACAGGGCAGTCACTCTACACCTAGCTCACCTCCCTCCACAGTGTGTCCTAGCTTTCTGTGCTTGGTTACACGTGGGTCTAGCTCACTCCTTTAACTGCAGCATTGCATTCCCTGCTAGAAGCCACTTCATGATCATGGAGCTGGCTTCCAGAGTTTTGCTAATGAAACGGTGTTTTGCAGATATTCCTGTGAATGTCTCCCTGTGCACCCAGGGGAGCCTCTGCTTGTGCTTAGGTCTGCCAGGCAGTGAAAGTGCTGGGTGGTAGTTTTCACAGTGGCAAATAATGGAGAGGAATCTTCTGTGGGTGCCCCTTGCAGGCAGAGGCACCTTTCCATGGGTACCTCTTCCATGGCTCTGCCCAGAGCCTGTACTCACAGGATGTGCCTTCCAACCTCGGGGTCCTCTCACCACTGCCTGGAGCCTTACGGAGCCAGAGACCCTTCCCTGATGCCCTAGCTCCCCTGGTCCCCCACTGCGTTACTTGAACAGCTGAGGTCAGGTGTGTGAGCTGGTGTGGGCTCCAAGAGGCCTGCCAGAGTGAGCCTGGGGAGAGTACTTGTTTACATCTGTCCCCCACATACCGAGATAGGCAGTGTTGGGGCCCTGCTATTGACCAATAGGGAGACTGAAGCTCAGGGGCTGAGATCTGTTCCCCAGGATCTTCCCATAGCTCCTGCAGATGTGCTATTAGCATTCAGAAAGGCTCTTGATACATCAGCATAGTGTGGGAAGGTAAAAGGAAAACAAGGGAAGAATTTTTTTTTTTAAAGCCCTCAAGCACTCATGAGCACTCATGGCTTAACAGTGGCCCTAGAGGTGATGATTTCCATGCTTCCCATTGCACAGATCGAGACCCACCTCCAGCAGGCTGGCACTTGACTATGTGCCTTGCAAGTTCTGCCACATGGCCATCTCATCATTCCCCCCACAGTCCCACAAGGGAGCGATGTTCATGCTTATCTTGGACATACAACTTGCTCCACAACCTCAGGAGGTTTTCCTGGTCTCAGTTCCAAGCCCAGCCCCTCACTTCTTTGGCTGCCCTGTCCATTTATTTACACATGAGGCTCCCGTTAGCCTCAGTGGCCTTTGCAGGAGAAGCAGAGGGCCCAGGAGCCACCCAAAGGACGCCTGAGGGAGAGTGGTCCTCAGGAGGACCTCTTTGGAACTCAGGCAGCAGAGGCTCTGCCAGGGTCCCGTCGCTGTTTTTGTTTTTGTTTTTTTCATTGTAAAATATACATCCCATAAAACTTAACCATCTTAACCATTTTTAACTGTGCATTTCAGTGGTCTTACACACATACATGGTTGTATGGTCATGATCATCTGTCTCCAGGACTCTTCATCTTGCAAAACTGAGCTCTGTTCCCATTCAGCACTCACCTCCCTCCCCTCCCCGAGCCCTGGGCACACACACTGTTCGACTTGCCGCCTCTCTGATTACTGGTTTCTGAGTATGAGTGGAATTGTGCAGTGTTTGTGCGACTGGCTTCTTTCCCTCAGCATAATGTCTTCAGTCTTCGTCTGTGTTGTTGCATGTGTCAGGATTCCCTTCCTTTTTAAGGCTGAATACTCTCCTATTGTTTAGATATATCACACTTGGCTTATTCATTCATCTGTTCCTGGACACTTGGGTTGTATCCACTATGTTTTAGCCATGGCAAATAATGCTCCTGTGGACATCGGTGTGTAAATGTCTGTCCACGTCACCACTTTCGGTTCTTTTGGGTACATACCTAGAAGTGGAATTGCCCATAGCGGTTGTTTCTGAGTTAAGTCTAGAAAGGTGATAGGGGTGTGGCATTCAGGGTCCCATTCATGACGGTTGAGGGGAGAGGGTAGTGGGGATGGCTTATGGTTCCAGGCTGTGTGCAGGGTGTGAGGAAGACCTCCCACCTGGGCCTACCTCCAAGTGCTCAGGGTTGCTCTGAGAAGGAATGACATGCCCATTTCAGTCGCATTTCTGTGTCTTTGAGGAGAAGCTGTGTCTTCCATTCGGCACCATTTTTTCCCTCATGATCAGTGATGTACTGGTGTCCCAGAATGGGTGCAGTGTGATCTGCGGGAAGTCTGTGCTCAGAACTTCCATAGGGAATGAATGAACCAGCAGGTGCACGTCAGTAGGACAGGCTGACGGCGGCTCTCTGGTGTCTGGCTACTGGTGTCCCCCCATCCATCCCGTGGCACCCCAGCAGGCACACAGCCTTCCTCTCCTACCAGCCGAGTGGTGAGCTTCCCGGCCTGCCCTGAGTCCTCCCTGTCTCAGCCCCGCTCCTTCCCACAGCCACATCTCTTCCTGCCCCTCACCATGTCGCTGCCTGAGGCTGGCCAGCGCCCACAGAGCTGTCTCCCTGCCTCAGCTGTGTGTTCACTTCTGCACAGCAGAATGAGCTATTTAAAACGACAGTCTGACCCTGTCACTCTGAGCTGAGCGTGGCCTGGGGTGGCCTGCTGGGAGGTGTCCTCACCTTGTCTGGCACTCTGTGCACGCTGCTCCGCTCTCTGCCCAGCCCTTTACTTCTGCTGCTCCTGGGTCCTTGCCTCCCCAGCTTGCCCAGAGGACTCCTGCTTACTCTCCAGGCATCCTTGCAGACGCCCTCTGTCATCCTCCTAGGGGCCCCAGAGCATCCTGAGTGTCACAGCCCTGCCTGCTACACCCTTTGAAGCTCTCTCATCACGTGTCTGCTTGCCTGGCCAGGCCAAGAGCACCTTCAAGGCCACAGGCATGCTGTGTGTTGCTATGCTGTGTGTCTATCTGTGTGTTGCTGTGAGTGGCAGCTGAGAGTGTGGTAAAAGAGCCAGTGCGTAGGTCAGGCGCAGTGGCACCCACCTGTAATCCCAACACTTTGGGAGGCCGAGGCGGGCAGATCATCTGAGGTTGGGAGTTTGAGACCAGCCTGACCAACATGGAGAAACTCTATCTCTACTAAAAATGCAAAATTAGCCGGGCATGGTGGCACATGCCTGTAATCCCAGTTACTCAGGAGACTGAGGCAGGAGAATCGCTTGAACCCAGTAAGCAGAGGTTGTGGTGAGCCAAGTTCATGCCATTGCACTCCAGCCTGGAGTGCAAAAAAAAAAAGAGTCAGTGCTTGTAATCAGGCTGCCTGGGCCCCAAATCCAGCTGTGTGACCTCAGGTAGATTAGCTGAGCTCTCTGTGCCTTAGCTGCTTGTAAAAGGGCTGAAGTGCAGTAACACATTCTGAGCTCACTGCTACCTCAACCTCCTGGGTTCAAACAATTTTTGTGCCTCAACCTCCCCAGTAGCCATGTCTACAGGCATGCGCCACCACACCTGGCTAATTTTTGTGTTTTTAGCAGAGGCAGGGTTTTTCCATGTTGGCCAGGCTGGCCTTGAGCTCTTGGCCTCAAGTGATTCACCCGCCTGGCCTCCCAAAGTGTTGGGATTACAGGCGTCAGCCACTGTTCCCGGCCAAGAATTTCTTAATAAATAAAATAGTGCCTGATCGGCCTCACTGAGGCTGCGAAGAACCAGCTCTTCCTAGTCCATCTTCAGCAAAGTTCCTACAGCAAGCAGGAGGGCCTGTGGGATCTTCTTTGGGAGTAACAGGTTGGGGAGGAGGATCCCAGAGGCCTCATCTTACACTTGGGGTCAGTGGGGGAGGTGCAGTTCAAGGCAGTCTTGGAGGCCACCGGCAGGAGGCTGAGAACCCAGGGAGCTGATAGGGGCTTAGAAAGTGAGGCTTCCTCACAGGGCCTCTGGGGTCTGTGGGGAGAGGCAGGGGTGTGAAATTCTGGCAGTATTAGTAGATGTGCAGTTGGATGGGGGGATTGCTAGGCATGCCTGAAAAGGAGAAGGCAGGCCCCCCTGCACCCCAGCGATCAGTGAAGCTTCGGGTCAAAGTGGATTTTGAGGCCAGATCCAGCTTCAGGGCCCGGGGTCCCAGACATTGATCGGTGTTGATGCATCACTAGAGGGGGTGGTATCTGCTCTCTTTTCCTCAGCCTGGCGCAATTCCAGAGCTGTGCCAAGGGGAGGTGGAAGTAGAGCCCATGCAAGGCTGTGCGGAGCAGGAGGTGGCTGCTGCAGGGACCTGTGGCAGGAAGGCCCGGGGTGGGAGGAGTGGGGGATCTAGGGAGCGTGCACCACAGCCAGGCCCCTGGTGGGCCTGGGCCTAGGCTGGCTGCCTGCTGACTGCCTGTGATAGCCTGTCCCTCTCTCACAGGTGGGTGCTTGGCAAGTGTGTCCTCACCCCATCTCAGGCACCGGAGGGGCAGAGGGTAGAATTTACATCCATCTAGGTCTAACTTTTGAGGCTTCTGTGGCAAGTAGTTAGTGCCACATTGGCCCCAGGGCAGATGCTTTGCACATAGCCTCTCTCCTGTCCTCAGAGCATCTGTGGGCTCAATGGCACTGTCCCCTGTACAGGTGTGTCCTGTGGTGCACAGAGAAGTGGCTTACCCAGCTGCGCTGCAGGGTGCTACAGAGGAACCCCAGTTCCAGCCCCAGGCCAGCAGGGTAGGGGAGCAGTTTGGCAGGGGCTGGAACTAGGGTTCCTGAGGGAATCCGCTAAGCCTGGGCTGCTCCTGCAGGGAGGGGCGCAGCAGTGAGGGTGATCAGGAGTCAGAGGGCAGTAATGCATCAGAGCCTTAGGGCTTCTTCCCTGGCCTCTCCCACCAAATATCACCCCCTTTTAAAAAGGGATTCTGGGTGACAAAAGCTAATATTTAAGGGAGGGTGGACAGGCTCTTCCCTGCAGCTATTCCTGGGTCCTGCACATCGGCTTCCTGCAGGTCCCAAGACACCACACATCACATTTACTCTGTGTCTGTGAGAGGCCTAGCATTTGTTTAGGATGGCCAGAGTCTACAGCTCATCTCTGATTTGAAGGGGCTGCTGATAAATAAAGCAAAGCCTGTGGGTTAGAGGATCCATGTTTCCCACCGTGGAAAAGGACTTTATGGCCTTGTAGGTGAGCATGTTTTATTTTGATAGCTATGCATTTATTTTCATGGGTACTAGGAAAAAGTATAACCCACCAAATATCACCCAAGTCCAGGTATTATTGCTTAAGACAAGAGTGAAATAGAAAAAGAAAGGAAAGGGCAATCAAAACGATTCGATGGCATCTGGAGCCCTGCCTGACAGCAGTCTCGGCCAGGCTTCCTCCCGCACCAGCACCAGGACACATGAGGCCCTCCAGGAGCTGTCCAGTGGAGGACACGTGTCCCTAAGCGGGGAGGGGCAGGGAGGCTCAAGAAGTTTGACTGGTGGGACTTGGTACTTGATCTCAGTTGTTTCGCCAGTACATGTACTGTATTTTTTATTACTTTTGTTTTATTTATTGTAGCCATTAAATTTTTCAGCAACGTTCTCCCGGTTTTCAGCAGCCGGTGAACTTTGATGTCATTATAGCACATTTTCTCCCTTACAGTTTGTCCTAAAGCCTATTACAGATGAAGGGTACAGCACAGCAGGCCTGATACACCAGTGTCAGAAGTGAGGTCTTCAGTGGCCTGGGGTCTGTGGACCTGTGGGGTGGCAGGACTGGAACTGTCAGTGCTGGTGGTGGAACTTGTCAGAGGGTATGCAGGAGAACAGCAGTTGTTGACGCAACTTCTCAACTGTAGCAAAAGCAGTGGATTTTTTTTGCTGTGTTGCTGGGAGGGAACAGTACTGGATGCCAAGTGGGGCAGTTCATGCCACTAGCAAGTGCTGCTGGGTTAAGGAGAATGATGGGATGCACCTGGGAGGCAGACCAGGGCATTAATGGCTTGTGCCTGTAATCCCAGCACTTTGGGAGGACAAGTTGGGCCAATCACCTGAGGTCAGGAGTTCAAGGCCAGCCTGGCCAACATGGTGAAACCCTGTCTCTACTAAAAATACAAAAGCATTAGCTGGGCAAGGTAGTGCACACCTGTAATCCCAGCTGCTCGTGAGGCTGAGGTCGGAAGATGGCTTGAGCCCGGGACGCGGAGGTTGCAGTGAGCTGAGTTCACATGCCACTGCACTCCATACTGGGTGACAGAGTAAGACCCTGTCTCAAAAACAAACAACCAACCAGCCTTAGAAAGTGGCTGGCTCTGATGTGGTGGGAACAAAAGGTAAACGAAGGCTTCAACAAGCAGCCCACAGAGCCAGATGTGCCTCTGTGTGCTACTGGGAACCAGGAGAGAGAGGGTAAACTCGGGACCGTGCTTGCGTGTGCCTCCTTTCGTGTTTTCCGATGGCAAACTTTGCAAACAAGCTTAACCCGATGCTCACCCAGGCATGATTGTCTTGGTGTGTTGTTTCTGATGTCGAACCTTAAATGTTACCTGTTTAGGAAGTGCAGTCTGAAACAACAGTGGTAAGTTGACTTCTTGCCTCTAGAGGTGCTACTGAAATAAACTAGGAAAGTGGGAATGTTGGAGAACGTGTCATTCTGAGATTTGGTGTATAACAGCAGCAGGAGAGCCCTGAGTGGGTCCTGCACTGCCTGTGAAGTGGGGGAAACTTAACTTGCTTTTGAGGCTGTTCTGAATTGAGATTGTTATCAGCTGGCAGTGCTGGGCACAGGGACATGGGACTGACAGCTGAGTTTGTCTTCTCAGGCTACGGCTTCTGTACTGTACCTGTGTCCTAGAAGAACCCACAGCTCCTAGAGAAGGATCTAGGCTCTGCCACCATCTTGGCCATGTCTGGTCGACATGTTTGGGCTCAGGCTCAGGCTCAGTGTTCTCATGAGCCTGGGGGCATTGTTACCCTCTGGCATCTGTCACCTTCTGACCATGTAGGCGCAGTCTATGAGATATAGGACTTTGTGATGGAGTGGTGGTCTTCTTGTGAGATTGGAATATGAACTGCTGCAAGATGGCCCACCTCATTCTTGGCCATTTGTTTGCAACTTTGGGGCTGTGGCACAGTGTGCCGTGCGAGGGCCACAGGCTGGGAAGCCAGCAGATGGGAAGCAGCTAGGCTCTGGAACCCTGTCCAGGGCCTCACTTTGCCCAAGCCACCTGGAGGAGTTTTGGAAGACCTTACTCCAGGTCCTGTCACTCCTGTTCCTTTGTGAAGAGGGGAAGGGAGCAGTGTGGAAGAGGGGCTAGATCTGCTCTTGCCTCTTCCACTTCAACCCCACATCCTGCCCAACATCCCAGGAACATCCCCACCCTGTGCCGGCATGTTCCTGAAGGAATGTAACCTGCTCCAGGTAGAGCAACAGTAGCATTGACATATGCCTGTCTGAGTTAGAGCTGGGTGTGGCGGCGTGCAACCGAGTTCTCTGCATCTCTCCATGCAAGGAGGTGGCCCACGCGTGCGCTTGTTGGCTGAGGCTGTGATCAGCAGTTGTGGGCAGTATGGCTTCAGTGCCAGTCCTAGGAAATTATTTATGAATGTCTGTGCCAGATCCTCTCTCTCGCCTGACTGGCCTTCAGAGTCAGACTCGCCTGACTCTGCCATACCTGTGCAGAGGCAAGGGAAACGTAAGGAGGGCAGGATAACAGCTCTGACGCCACGTGGGGTTGCTTTCTAGGACCCTTGGCAGGGCACAGCAGATTGAGCTGCTTTCTCCCTCCCTTTTGTGATGGGGTCATTCACTGTAGCCAAGAGCCAAAAACAGTTGAAGCATGGCTGGGCACAGTGGCTTGCCTGTAATCAGCAGTTGGGGAAGCTGAGGCGGGAGGATCACTTGAGCCCAGGAGGTCGAAGCTGCAGTGAGCTGCAATGGTGCCACTGCACTCCAATCTGGGCAAGAGAGCAAGACCCTGTCTCAAGAAAAACAAAAAGAAAACAGTTGAGGCAGTACCAGTTGCCATGCAAGTATCTGAACTCTCTTGGAGTAAAGTGTAACACCTGGGAATTGATTCCTAAGGAAAAAATGAGAGAAGGAAGCATGTTTGAAGATGTTCATTCCAATACTGGTTGCAGTAGGAGAACCTAGAAAGAAATGAACTGCCCAGCAATCAGAGAAGGTTAAGGGAATTATGATACATTAATAGAGCATTTAGCTGTTAGACATGAGCTTGAAGATTATGTAGCAACAAGAAGTGTTAAATGAAAAAAGAATGCAGTATCTGTGATGCAGTTACATAATTGTTACTGGCACTGGACTAAGATGGGAAAGTCACCCAGGAAAGCATTGCTGTTGGGGGAGTGAAGGGCTTGAGTTGGCTCTGCACTTTGTTCTGTGCAGAGCTTGGCCTCTGGGGTCAGACCTGAGCACTGGTCTCCATTCTTGGGTCTGCTGGACACTCTGAGCCTGTAGCCACCACAGGATGTCATCCCTTCCTGAGTCTCCAGGTGTCCATTTGTGCAATGACAATGCTCATCTCACCTCCTGAGGCTGCTGGGGTTTACGACGGCACACATCTGACAACAGCCATGGTTCAGTAGATGCTCTCAGAGGAGAGGAAGACCACAGGGGCAGGGCGAGGAGCACAGGCACCATCAGGTCACCAGGTCCCTTCTTGCTTCCCTCGGTGTGCTCGGTCAGCACAGCATTAGGCCCAATGTGGTGAGACTGTCTAGACAGTCACAGAGCTGGAAAGAGGTGCGCACGTGTCACAAGTTGGGTTTGAGGAGGGCTGGGGTCCACCATCTCAGGGCTTTGAAACTGGAGTCCAACGCAGTGGCACCTACCAGAGGTGACTCCTGGACTGCAGGCTTTCCTACACAGGGGTGCTGCCTCTGCTCCTGGAGCGTGAATTCGCAGTGAGGGAGGAAGGATCTGGGGTTGGGGCCTGAGGATCCCCAAGTGGAGGAAGTTGAGACTGTAGAGGGGCCATCGGCAGGAGCAGAGTTCAGGAGGAAGGAGCAGCCCTGGGTTCGAGGAACTGCTCTGAGAGGTGAGGCCGAGGCAGGCTGATGGGTCCCTGGCTTTGGTGACAGGTTCCCTGGGCAGAGCCGTTTTGGTGTGGTGACAGGTAGGGTTCAGAGCCAGCACTTTTTAATGCTGCCATAGGGTGTAGTAAAAACATGCATTCCTGCTCTTAATTGCACTGTTGGATTTTCTGTGACTGTGGTTGACTGTCAGCACTTGTGTGGTGAAGATGAAGGTGAGGGAAACCAGAATTTTTTTTAAGTTTAAAAAAAAAAAAAGTTTAAAATGTTGACGAGGTGCTGTTAGCAAATGAAGAAAGTTCTGGTTTTTTCCCCCCTCTTCATCTTCACCATGGTGAAAAATGAACCTTCTCCATGTCCAGTGGTCTGCCACCTCTCCAGGCCACTTCAGTGCCTCTCCTAGAACCCAGCTGAGACCCAGCCTTGCCTTGGACATGTCGTGACAGGGAGCACGAGTCTCGCTGCAGGGTGTCCTCTGGCATTTAGCCCAGACCAAATCATGGCCTCTCAGGTTGGTTTCGCTGCCCCTTCCGCACTTGTGAGATGTGCGTGGTTCAGGTCCACAGCAGGAAGTACTGGTGAGATCTGCTCCACCCCACTTGGGGCTTGACTAGGGCCACTGCTGTGTGGCTGGACTTTCCCCAGAGCCACCAGGGCCTGCCTAGCCCTTAGTGGAAAAGGAAGGAAGTGGTTGATTTGGTTCTCGGTGGCAAGTGGCCTCAGGAGCCCTGGTGGCCCTTGAGTGTGCCTTCACTGTAGCCAGCAGATAACACAGGCTTCTACCAGCAAGCTTCCACTCTCCCTGCCTTGCCACACTGTGCCGCCACTGTATGGATAATCCCATCACTGAGTTACCACAGTGGATTGTTATGTTTAATTTCCACATTGCTTTAATTCGTGGCTTTGCAAAAATCTCACGTGGCTTCCCTTCTCCTTCCTTATATAACCATTTGGAATAGCTTTAGGGTTGCCAAGAAGGTAAACTGGAGAAAATTTTTGTGGTCATATTAACTTCCAGGACCTCTGCATTGAAAACGAAGGCTCTCTCAAAACGTTTTGAGCCCTGCTGAGCAAACATGTTTGCCTGAGAGAGTAGCAGAGCCAGTGCCACCACTGACCACAGCTTTGGAGGGACAGGAGAGGTGGCCTTCTGTCTAACAGCATCTCCAGGACCCACTCAGAGATGGCACCCTTGGCCTGGACTTTGATGGAGCTTTGTGAGGACCACCGAGAGTCACTGTGTTCTCGTGATCCTCTGGGATGGCCAGTGCAGGTGACAGCTGACAATGGGACGAAGCGTATTTGCTCTCTAGGTGTTGACTTGCCACAGAGGGAGACCCCTGAGATGTTTGTGATATTGGAGTAAACATGGTGGCCAGCAGCTGTGAATGAGGGACTTCATCCTCCCATCATTTGCATTTATCAAGTACCTGCTACTTGCCAGGCACTGTTCTAGGCACTTAGGAGGCAACAGTGAACAAAACCAAGGTCCCTGCACCTGAGGAGCAGACCTGTAGGTGGAGACTGGACCACAGGTGAGAAAGCAGGTGTGTTGCAGATAGTGAGAGGTAAAGAAAGTCTGAGCAGATGTGTGGGCAGGTGGGGGGAGGAGCTCTGTGAGCCAGATGACCAGGGGAGGAGCTCTCTTGTCCCTCCCCACCTCTCCCTTGCTGGAAAGGGCTTGCTTTCCAGACCTGTTGAATGGTGAGGTGGTGATTTAGCCCTGCCCTCTGCACAGTATGGGACAGAGGGTGTCGATGAAACATGCAGTGACTTCGGATAGGCACCTCGGCATCAGGTTGCTGGGTCTGTGAGATGTCATTGAGGGCCGTAGGAGGATTTGTTCTTTTCTCCTTGCAGGCTATGGGCTGGTGGCCCTCCTGGGGGCCAGGTGCTGGTGTTTGGATTGGTGGGCGTCAGTTGCCTGCGTGGTCCACCTACAGAATTCGGCCAGTCCTGTGGGAGGTTCGGCTGTGAGTTGGGGGGAGGGGGTGGTGTGCAACTTGTTATTTTTGTTGACTTGTGTTTTTAAAACAGAGGGTTGAGTGATGCCACCTTTGGAAAAGTTGCATTCCAGGGCAGTGGTTTGTAAGGCAGTTGATTGGAACCAAGACAGCCATCATCTGCCCTTAGAAAATGTCCACAGTGCAATAACTGGTCATCGGTCCAGCCCGCAGAAGCTACTCAAGTCCTTGTTGGAGCTGAAGTAGAATTATCTTAGAAACACCGGCTTTGGGGTTTAGAAGAAGGGAGGTGCCGTTTTGGCCAGGAGCTCTGGGAGCCAAGTGGATGAAGGTGGGGACACTGGTTATGGAGCTGGTGATAGGCTCTACATGTCATGCCTAGGTGAGCAAGTGAGACCTGCTGCTGAACTTCTATTTGGAAGGGACACGTGTGGCCTGATTTGCTAACATCCTCTGGGAGCTCCCCAGCCTCTTCCAGGTACCATTGTCCCTGACAATGGGCATTGCTGGTTGGTGGCGGTACGTCCCCCACCAGCCTGGTATTTCCTGTCCTTTCATCCTGTTGTGATTTGTCTGGACCCTGTCACACCACTGTTGGGAGGGGCCTTCTCTGAGATTGGCATAGGACAGGACAGGGCCCCACAGCTGTGTCTGGTGGGCTCTGTGGGGTCGTGGTGTGGACTCTGCAGTTCCCTCCTGCAGAGGGAACTTGGGCACATCACACCGCCTTGGGGTTTACAGTTATCAGAGGGACTGGATGACGTCACACCTGGGAGGGGCTCTGTAAAGCAAGGTGCAGGTGGTGCCAGGAGTGTTACCGGGGAACCTCTGATTGGCTGGCCACAGAAGTAGGGGTCAGGGCTGCAGCTAGGCACAAGCTTGGCAGCTGGTGCCAAGCAGAGCCTTGGTACCTCTGCCCATCATCCCTGTGGGACTGGGCCCCCTTGAGGGCTTGTTGGAATGCAGCTTCTGATGCAGGAGGTCGGCGGGGCCGGGGGGGAGGTGGGGATTGTGCGTTTGGAAGCAGCTCCCCGGTGATGCCAGTGCTATTGACCCCTAGGCCACACTTGAATAGGATGGATCTAGATCAGCTGTCTAGGGGGAAAAGTCAGGATTTCAGACAGATTCCTCACTGTAGGAGCCTAATTCCCACAGGAGAAAACCATGCTGAGTTAGGAGGGGAAAGAATCTGTCAGACGCAGCGTGGCTGCTTTCAGGTCAGGAGGATGGATCCAGCATCATGCTTGCACCGTGTTTTCAGGAGAGCAGACTGTTGTTTGCCCAAGACTTTGCAGATGTCTGCAGTTGCCGGCCTTTTCTGGAGTGTAGGAAGTTGGTCTCCAGTATGACCAAACCCTACAGGTAGGCATACAAGGGTGTTTGTGTGTAAATTCAGCCTTAGGAAGTGGCTTGGTGGCTGTTTGGCATTTTATTTCACAGCTCATAGGACACTGTGACCCAGCTTCAGCTACAGCTTTTTTCCAAAGCTACAATTAGGATGCCTAATCCATGCAGTGCACAAGTGTTTGTGGGGGCATGCAGAGTGTCCCAGAAGGAAAAAGCAGGTGCCTACTGATGCCTGCAGGAGTCTGGTCTGAGATGGGGAGTACCTTGTGTGCATTCTCAAGTGTGTCTTTCAGTCCTTACAGTCCCTCTGAGATCCTAGGCATGATAGTCATTCTCCTTCTACTGAGGAGAGAAAGAGCCTCCGCAAAGGGCCCACCCTCCCTCTCCAGGGAGGACAAACCCAGGTGGCGTCTGGTTCCCCTCTCTCTAACAAAGAAGCAGTCCTTCTCTCCGCCTGCCATCCCTCCTACTTTTTTAGGACCTGTTGCATCTGTCTGCCTCCATGGGTTTTTTGTTTTTTTAATAGCTTTATTTATTTATTTACTTACTTACTTTTTATTTTGAGAAAGTCTTGCTCTGTGGCCCAGGCTGGAGTGCAGTGGTGCAATCTCAGCTCACTGCAACCTCCACCTCCCGGGTTCAAGTGATTCTCATGCCTCAGCCTCCCGAGTAGCTGGGATTACAGGCACCCGCCACCACGCCTGGCTAATTTTTTTGTATTTTTAGTAGAGACAGGGTTTCACCATGTTGCCCAAGCTGGTCTCAAATTCCTGGCCTCAGGTGATCCACCCGCCTCTGCCTCCCAAAGTGCTGGGATTACAGGCGTGGGCTGCTGCGCCTGACATTAATAGCTTTATTGAGGTATAATTGACATACAATAAATTGCGCATATTACAAGAATACAATTTGATAAATTTTAACTTGTAAGTACATCAGTAACAACATCACTACAATGAGGGTAGCAAAGAAAGGAAGTCGAATTAAAGCAGGGGAGGCAGATAACATTTGAAAATCTGTGTAATTAACCATGTTACAAGGCCAGAAATGAAAAGCCTTATAATCATCCCAGTACATGCAGGAAAAGCATTTGACAAAATCGGACATCCATTCCTGATGAAACCTCTCAGCAAACTAGGAGTAGAAGAGGAGTTTCTTCACTGTCCTTTTCCACTGTGTAGATATGCAGATTTGCCTCATCCTAAAGTCTCCTGTGTCACAGTGGAGCAGGGAGGCAGGTGTGTGCTGGCTGCATGGGGTAGCAGGTTAGGTTAGTAATTAATCTGTGGCCAGCTGGCACCCTGGCTTCTTGGATGGGAAAGTGGCTTAATACCTGTTGGGGGTGGGGGGGTATCTGTGGTCTCAGGGGAGACCATGGTGTGGCAAGACCCCAGTGCCATGCAGGGTGCTGGCACCATGCCCAGGCAGTGGGTGCTGCCTGTCTGCCTCTTTCCAGTAGCGAGACTCATCAACTGAGTACTCCTGCTGGGGAAGCTTCAGAGTGCCCTTGTCCTCCCCAGCCCCATCCAGGGCAGGAGAGTGCAGACACGCTTCTCAGTGAGCAGTGAAGCACAGTGCACATTGCATCACTGTGTGTTGTAGAGGTGGCCGGGGCTCATGTTGAAGCTGTTTTCAGACCTTGTTTTGTGGGGCTCTCAGAGGGTCTGGGCCGTGGGGAGCGAGGGGCTGCTTTGCCAACCCCTCCCCCTCCTCCACAACCCTGACAGCTTCGCCATCTGTTTCTGTAGGATGAGGTGGTCTCTAAGATCATGGAATTCACACACAGTAGGTTATTTTTAACAACCTTTACAAATATAGTCTAGAAAATATACATGTAGAAAAGTGTACAAGTCCCAAGTTTTACAGTTGAATGAACATTTATGAGCACATTTGAGAAACCCAGTCCACCCAGGTCAAGGAACAGAGCCTTTCCCCTGAAGCCATCCTCAACGTCCTCTCCTAGTCACTTTCTGCCTGCCACTACCCTGACTGCTCTCACCATCCAGAAGTGTTGCCTGCTTTTGACCTTTTAATCCAGCACAAAAAAAAAAAAAAAATGTGTTTTTTTGTGTTTGGCTGTTTGACTCGACATTGTTTTGAGATTTGTCTTTGAGGTTATGTGTAGCAGCAGTTTGTTCATCCGACATTGAACGGACAGACCGTGATTTATTTATTCAGCGTTCTGTTGGTGGCCGCGTGGGCTGTTTTCAGTTGGGGCTGTTCTGAATACAGCTGCTCTGAGTGCATTTCTGTTGATGCTGCCTGGAGTGGAATTGCTGGATCATAGCGTGAGTGTCCATCCTTAAATGGCGGTTAACATGGGATCCACAGAGTCACCAGCCTGTTCCATGGGTTTCAGTGTCCTTGGTTCTCTCCATCATGGCCCTTGTTGCAGGAATACCCACTGAGAAGGCCCCAGTGCCCACTTCTGTCCCTCCAGCTCCACACAGAGCCCAGGAGCTGTGGAGAAAGGGGTGGCCCTGGACCTGAGCCAAGTGTAGTCCTCCCCTGGGGTTTCCTGGCAGCCTGGGTGAGAGCCTCAGTGGCATTGTATCTGTTGCTTCTGTTCTTGACCTTGGCTGTCTGTCTATTCCTCTGGGTCAGTACGCAGGGATCCTAACGCCCCCTCCCAGCATCCAGCGGGCCTGGAGTTTGGTGGAGCACCTGTGTGTAATCGGTGCTCAGAGAGCATTTGATGACTTGTCTTGGGGAATTCTAGAATGTCATTAGTTCTCAGGATCTTACAGCAGCCCAGTGGGACAGGCAGGCGAGGGGCTGCTCTCCTTTGGCTTCCTCTCTCAATGGGCCTCTGAGGCTGCCTCCAGGTGCCGTGCTGGGCACTGCCCTGCCTGAACAGATCTTACAGACCACAGAGCAGCCCAGCAGAAAGTGCAGTGTGCCGGCCCTCGTGGCCTGGCCCCTTGGGGCGGGCGTGGTCTCCAGCACACCATTCATGATCTACAGATACCATCTTGTGGTTTTCTCATGCTCTCAGAGGAGGAACTGGGCTCCACTCAGTGATGGGTCTTGCATCAGTGCTGGATGCCAGGTGCAGTCCCTGCTACAGCTAAGCACGGCTCCACCGTCAGGTCCTTGTCTGCCCAGCCTCAGCTAGGTTCTTCCAGGCGGCGGCACAGGGTGTGCTGTTGTGTGCATCTCTGTGCTTGGCAGTCTCTTGAAGGTTGTTCCCTGTTGATTCCTGAAAAGCTGGCTCGTTCTTATTTGGGCTCTGTCTTTGGCAGAACATATATGGGCCGAGCACTGTGTGTGTGTTTCCCCCGAGGATGTTGGGTCATTTCCAGTCCTCTGCAGCTGGCATTCTTATCGGCTGCTCCTAGAAGAGAGAGGCTGGGAGGGAGAAGCCCCCACCCAGCATGCTATCACCAGGGCTCCACTTGGCTTCCCACTGCTCCAGTTCTATCCGCGTAGCAACGAATCAATTTACAGATGAACTTTGAGAGCTCTTGTGCCTTCACAAAGGGCCAAATGGCAGTAAGAATTGTAAGTTCTGCAGACCTGAAGCAGAGGTCAGGAGAGTCTAGGTTGGTACTTTTGTTGGGAAGAGCTGCTAAAACAGAAAGTGGGAGGGAAGGATGCTGTGGGGGCAGTGGCTGTGGAGAGCAGCGCTGCCTGCCTCCTGGCTTCCTCTGCAGGTTTCTCTTGCTGCAGAGGTCAGGCATGCCTACTGATGGAGCTCCCACTTCTGCCCCAAGCCCTGGGCTTCCTCTTTCTGAGTTGCTCGTGGGGTTCAGTCAGGGCTCCGCGTACTGCCTGTGCTCAGGTAGCATTTCCCGTCCCCTGGGCCAAGTTGTAGCGTGCAGTTGCATACTCAAGCAAGCATTACAGGAGCTTTGGCTGCAGGACAGGGAGGGCCACATGGACGTGACAGACCACTCAGGTGGCCGGCTGCTCCTGGGAGTAGCAGGAGGGCCCCAGCAGGAAGTGTTTTTCAAGTGGTGAACTTGGTGGCTGTGGCTGAGACATGCACCCTCCCATCATTGTTCCTCCCAGTGTCATTCTTCCTCTGAGAAGCTGTGAACTTGAGGCTTTGCCCCTGGGGTTTGAGGCTCCCATGAGGTCCCCTCAGAGGAAAGTGCCTTCACCAGGCAGAGCCTGGTGGACCTGCACCAGCCCCAAGAGACTGAGCGGAGAGTGCAGGGTGACGACTGCCCGAGGGGGAGCGCAGCAGCACCCCTCGGGGGATACAGGTGCCGCCTCTTGCACTGACTTGCACTAGAGGCAGTTTGGCTCCCAGCTGCCTAGGAACATGTGCAGAATTTGTCAGAAGCAGGAAGACTTCGTGTGGCGGGAACCAAATCACAGACACACACTCTCCCAGCAAAGCCCTGTTTGATTCACCCGTGTGTCCTCAGCAGACACGACTGTGTGTTGGGGGTTGGGGGGTGGGCGAGGTGACTCAGCCGCGGACGGCATTAGAATGCTTAGCACATTGAAGGCAGACTGTCTGCTTCTGGGTGCCATCTGTGGCGTGTTTGGGTTTGGAAGGACAGCTTGCTTGCTGATGAACACTTCCACAGTCTTTTGAGCTAAGTAGTTTTTGTAAATTACTGTCTAGACCATTCTGCATTAAAAAAAAAAAAACCGACAACTTCCCCATTGTTGGTTTTAAAAGTGAACCATTTTTTACAGGTGCTTTGCCACTGAGGCCTCAGCGGGGGCTGTTTTGAACCCGAGGAGCAGGTTATGTGGGCTCTGGGGCACGGGTGCGGGCCCACAGGCTGCCAGGGCAGTGCTGCCCACTGTCCAGGGTGGTCAGGAAGGCTGGCCGGACACTGAGGTGGGGGAGTACAGAACTGCTGCAGTCCGTGCTCCATGTGCGCTGTTCCCGGGGCCAGCCCGGTGGGGAGCGGGCTCCAGTGCCATCTGAAGTCCTGCTGTGGTGGCCCTTGCGTGCCTGGGTCACCCTGGCCCTGCCTCTCAGGCATCCTGGGGGCAAGGCAGATACAACACGGATACCTTGGAGGTGGCCCCATGTGGGTTCAAGGAACTGTTTGTAACCTGTGCATTTCACTGCAGGGGCACCCCAGGAGAGTCTTTGCAGAGTGCTGACATCACCACAGGCTAGTGGCACCTGGTACCCTTCACCCCACCCACTCAAAGCACTAGATGGGCCCTGTGTGTTTCGTAGGCATGTCAGGCTAGTGGAAGGCCAGGCCTCACCATCTTCTAACTGTGTGGTCTACCAGGGACCTCCATTACCTTCCTGGCCCTCAGTTGCCTTATCTGTAGAGCGCGTTCATGAGGACGAAGTGAAAGAACTTGGCCCAAGGGCAACCCACCAGTGATGGGCCTGTGCGAGTTGTGCCCCTTTGGGCCTGTCCAGGCTCGGCACCCTTGGGTCTATGGGTTGGTCAGACCTTGGGCAGCACAGGGTTTCCCCTTTGCCACCACAGCTGCACTCCCAAGAGGCTGGGGATCTCAGGCGGGGTGGGACTAGCTCAGATGTGGAGAAAATGGAGAGGCAAGCCGAGGGGCTGCTGGTACTCAAAACTCAGTCTCAGTTCCTTGTTTCAGACCAGGGCTGGAAATCCCCAGCAGTAATTACTCAAGGCCTGGGGGTTTTACGTACGCACCCCTGTAATAAAGCAAGGAAGAGGCTGGTCAGTAGCGGGTCCACTCCACTGAGCAGGCCCCAGCTTTGCACTCAGACCCAGTGATCCTCTTCACAGGAGAAAAACTCGGACACATGCCGCAGCCCAATTAAAATATTTGCCAACAGGAGTTTGGTTTGAAAGGTGATTCCACGTGCCCTGTCGTAGGTAGGTTTTCAGAAGAGTCTAGTCTTCTGGACTCTGGAGAGGTCAGAGGTATCACTGGGTTTCACAGGGCCACAGAGGAGTGCTGCCGGCTGGCCTTTGGGGGAAACCATGGAAAGAAAGTTCTGAGTGGCCATGTCCTATGTATGACTCAGCTGTGCCCAGAGCCATAGGATGTGGATCACAGATGGGAGGGAGGCAGTGCTGACTGGGGCTGGGCAGGGTGTGGAGTGACGGCTGTCCCTTCCCTGGGTTACTGTTGGCTCGTTGTTATGTTTCTCCCCTTCTGGGAGAGAGTGACCTAGCCCCCGCCCCTTCTTGCCGACTCCTCCCTCCTGGTCTGGGCCACTTGAGGGTCTGTCTTCTCTGTGGTGGTGGCTGTCCTGGGCTCCTTCCTGGTGCAGGTCAGGCCTCTCCCTGCAGGAAGGAACTGTCGACCTAGCGCGTACCCCTGGTTCAGGCTCTCTGTGGCTTCCTTTAGAAGAGAGGCATGAGGATACCTGAGAATTGGACCGGGGTGGACAGCTGGCACGGGCACTCAGAGCTCCCCTCTCCAGCCCCAGGGGTGCCTGCTGTTTCCGTACCAAGTCTGTTAAGCAGCAGCCCAGTACCAGGGTAGGGGAGCTTGGTGGGGGGCTCCTCAGGTCTCACCAGATAGCTGGTGTTGTGCAGTTCGAATCAGTTAGGAGGCTCGAGACTTGAGGCAGGCTCACGTGGAGGGAGGTGGCATCCTACCTAGCCCTTGGTCCTTTCTGCCTCACTCAGGGGCCAGACAGTGGACAGCGAAGCCAGTATGAGGAGGTGGAAACAGCTATTTGCTCACTTCCCCTTTAGATGGCTGCCAGTCCTTCTAGATCGGTGAACTCTCCCAAACAAATGCTAGGAAATAGATGTATTTTCTCATCTTTATTTGTGACAAATTTCAAGCATAAAAGTAGAGAAAGGTAACCATCCTGCTTCAGTAGATAGCTGCTTACAGCCATGTGACTTTGTTTCACCTGTCCCCCTCCTGTCACTCACCCTACGGGATGTTTCTGTAGCAAATTCCAGATTGTATTATTTCTTCAGGAACATGTCACTGAAAGACGAGGCTGCGTGGTGGGTCTTTAATAGCTCACACAGAGTGTGGCATGCTGCGAAGTCGCACACAGGGTTCCCCACTGCTCCCAGGGTGTGGGAGAATGAGGTGTCTCATGCAGCTCCAGGCGTCTTACCCCGGGTTGTTTTTGGGGGTTGCGGGCCCTTCCTTCGGGTTTTTTTTTTGGTTTTCCGGCCCCCCTTCTTTCTTCCCTTTTCTTTTGGGTTGACCGGCCCTTTTCCCCGTTGGGCCGGCTGGAATTGTGGCTTAGCACAGGCTGTGGGGCTCTCAAGGGACAAAGGTGCCAGCCTTTCTGGAAGCCTTTTTTGTTTTGTTTTGTTTTGGGTTTTTGGGTGTTTTGTGTGTTTTTTTTTGTCATTTGTTTGTTTTTTGAGATGGAGTCTTGCTCTGTCGCCCAGGCTGGAGTGCAGTGGCGTGATCTCGGCTCACTGCAACCTCCGCCTCCCGGGTTTGAGCAATTCTCCTGCCTCAGCCTCCCGAGTAGCTGGGACTACAGGTGCACATTACCACGCCCGTGGAAGCCTTTCTAAGTTCTCATATGGAAGGATGACCACAAAAGAGCCCTGGGATAGCCAGACCTCCTGTGGTCTTGGGTGAGAAGTTGTCCCCTCCACGCCCCCATCCGTGTGTTCCTGGGGAATCCCTGAGGTGTGGGGCACCTGTGTGCTGAGGGCTGTGCTGGTGGTCCCCGGTTCACCCTCTGCCTGGATGCAAACCATTCTTCCTCGGTATCTATGCTAGCTGTGATGCCTGTGGCCTGAGACCAGGCCTCCCCGCTTCATTTCTCTGAGATTCCAGAAGGACGAGATTAACATTCACATTCCTATTGGCCTATGTGTACCTGATCATGCCTCATGGATTTCCATTCTAAGACCTGAAAATGTTCGGTGTGACAGTGGAGTCAGTTCCATCAACATTCATGTCCCCAGCGGCTGGGCTGGACCTACATGTATACCTGTGCCACACCTGGTCCCACCTGCTAACTTCCTGCCCTGCCTGCCTTTGGAGCAGGCACCTCAGGGAGGTCCCACCTGCTTCCAGAGTGCTTCCTGCTGCATTTACCCCTGCCCTTCTCCTAGTAGCTACATGGAGGTTCTGCTGTCGACACCCCCCACCCCCACCCAACACCCTCGCCCTTCACAGGCACTTCCCACAGCAATGAAGAGGCCAAACTGAAGCAAGTGAAGTGGGCAGGGGCAGTTGTGTTGGTAGAAAGGGGAGGCAACGCCTGTGTTCGCTGGTGGTTAAGGAAGGTCAGACCCATCTGCATCTATTGAGGGGTCCCTAGTGGAGAAGTGAGAGGCTGCACTTCCTGATGGGATTCCTGCCGCTTTGGGAAAGCCACTTGGCAGGTGTTTTGAGAGGTTTTTTTCGACTGGGAATAAATTCCAAGGGAGAATCCAAAGGATGAGGGGGCCTCAGATGTGCCAGGCTATTCCTGACAGCAAGAGGCTGCAATTGGCCATCGGGCCACAGACGTGGCCCTGGCAAGCCCGAAGAGCTGCCCTAAAGCCATCCTTTGAGGCTGTCATCTGGAGTGGCTCCCCATGTGGAGTCAAAACTGTCTGTGCTGAGATTAGGATGTAGTGTACTTCCCCAGATAGATGGACAGGTGCCAAGGGCATCCCAGAAACAGGGCAAGGGCAGGTGGTCTGTGGGGGCAGTGGCTAAGGGGCATAGAAGACAGCTTGTGAAGGAGCCGCCTTGGGTCTTTTTGGTCTGCTTTTCCTCCCGATGTCCTTACCCCTGGCCCCTTCCCTGCCGTAAGGCTTTGATGCTGTCTGGCCAGCTCCCTACCCATTCTTCTCCAGCTCTTTTCTGCTTTTCAGCATGGAGGTCAGTCTCCAGCCCAGGTGGACACAGCTCGTTCTGCTACATCCTTTTTTGACCTCCCTGGGAGGCCACCTTAGGTGCTGCCCTCACCCTGTGGCCTGCCTCCCTGCCCTGAGGGTTCATGCTGGACTTCAGGCCTGGAGTCAGAGCGGTAGCCTCCCCTCAGCCACATACAAGTCCTGGTGCCTCTGCCACCCACAGGGCCACCTCCGTGAGAGTGGGAGACCTGCCACTCCTGGGTAGGGGGTGAGTTGCTTGTTAAGGCAGGGTCCCCAGGGCCAGGGTCAGAAGTCAGCTCATGTTTTGCTCCTATGGGACCAACACCAATTGGGTGCTAAGTGTTCCTTGGGACAGACCGTGGCCATCTATAAAGAGGCTCTGTGGAGCATTCTGGCTCAGTGTGCCTGGGCTCGAGGGCAAGGGGTCCGGGCCAGTCCCTTTGCAGGGATTCCTCGCTGCATTGCTCAGTGTCTGCCTCCTGGGCCTGGGAGGCCTATGTCTGGAATGCCCAGGTGGCTCTCCCCACACAGTGCTCAGGCTGCTTGACATCAAGACCCCAGAGGTCGCAGGGCAGGACAGTCTCATCTTGCCCCCATCCTTAGCTCTGCTGACATCACTGACTGCCTTCTGCTGGCTCCGGGGAGTGGCCGCATTGGGCACTCACCCTCTCTCTGTGTCTTACACAACATACACTTAATATCTCAGGCTCTAGGGCTCAGAAGTCAGGTCCAGTCTCACTGGGCTGGGATCCAGGCAGCAGCGGGCTGTGCTCCTCTCTGGAGGATCCGTTTCCTGCCCTGCCAGGTGTTGGCAGAGTTCATCTGTTTATGGCGTAGGATTGTAGGTTTCTAGCACCTTACAGGTACAGCAGACGGGCTCCTCTACTCCTCAGGTGAGCGGCTCACACGCTGGGGACAGAAAGGGGACTGCCAAGGATGTAGCATTTCCCTTGGGGCTCCTAGAGGCTCAAGGCCTCTCTGCACACACTTAAGCATGGTTCATGAGGCAGGGGAGGGGCCAGGGGTGAGGATACCCAGTCACAGGGCCCTCAGACCTTCGCCTGGTGTCCCCAGCTCCCACACAACTTCCAGGAGACTCTTGGGGCTGGCTGTTGGTTCAGCAGTGATTTCTGGGGCACCAGCTCAGTGCCAGACCCTGGGGTTGCCCAGGTGTTCTGTCTCCTCCCTCCTTTCTGGCAGCAGGATGGTGTCTGCCCAAGGACAAGAACACTTTGTGCCACTAGGCTAGCTGGGCCTGGGCAGTGTTCTGCTCTGCAAGGACTGCTGCTTCAGGAGTATGTGGGGAACCAAGGCTCCAAATATACCAGGGTGAGGTCAACAGGGTGGAGGTGAAGCCATGTGGCAAGCCCAGGGACTGAGTCGGTGCTGGAGTGCCTGGGCCAGGGTGTGGTTGGCCTTGCTATCTGTCTGGGACTGGCCTCCTAACGGCGTAGTCCTCCCCTGCACTGATCCCTGCCCGTTGCATGAGGAGTGCGGACAGGACTGCATCTCCTCTCTCATCACCCACCCACCCCCACCATGATGCAGCTTGAAGCAGGGTTTTCAGGGTCATTTGGAGCCCTGAATGAGAACATTGCAAGGCCGTTGTTGCCAAGGAGCAAATGGGCCCATTGGCAGAGGGGCAGCTTTGTGGGAGCTCTGCAGGGACTGCTGTCGTGGCTCTGTGGTCACTCTGCAACTTTACACCCAGAGGAGACAACACAGGGGAAGGGAGGGAGGGGCAGTGGCTGCCTTGCCCTGGAAGTGGGGCAGAAGAGTAGAAAAGCCAGAATCCATGAGGCCAGCAGAATTAACAGCCCTCAAGGACGTCCACATTCTAGTCCTGGAGCCCAGGCATGTGGTACTGTACATGACAGATGTGACTAAGGGAACAGTCTGGAGATGGGGGGATGATCCGAGATCATCTGAGCAGGCCCTGCCTAGTCAGGGAGTCCTTAGAGATGGCACCTATCTTGGCTGGGTCAGAGAGATGCCGGGCGAGAACTCGGCCTGTAGCTGGCATAAGGGGAGGGGCTGTGAGCTGGATGCAGTGCCCTCCAGAAGCTGGGAATGGCTTCGGATGACAACCAGCAAGAAAATGGGCCTCATTCCTGCAGTGTAGAGAGCTGAACTTGGCCAGACGCGGTGGCTCACGCCTGTAATCCCAGCACTTTGGGAGGCCGAGGAGGGTGGATCACCTGAGGTCAGGAGTTCCAGACCAGCCTTCGACATGGTGAAACCCCCATCCCTACTAAAAAAATACAAAAATTAGCTGGGCGTGGTGGCGGGCGCCTATAATCCCAGCTACTCGGGAGGCTGAGGCAGGAGAATTGCTTGAACCCAGGAGGCGGAGGTTGCAGTGAGCTGAGATCATGCCATTGCACTCTAGCCTGGGCGACAAGAGGAAAACTTCGTCTCAAAAAAATAAATAAATAAGAGCTGAACTCTGCTAACACCTGAAGGAGCAGGAAATGGATCCTCCAGAGAGGATCCCAGCCCAGTAAGACCGAGACCTGACTTCTGAGCCCTAGAGCCTGAGATGATAAATGTGTGCTGTGTAAGATGCTGAGTTTACAATCACGTGTTATGGAAACTCATGCCACGCAGTCTTGGCAAGGATGTGGCCTGCAGCCTCCCTGGGGGCGAGGTGACCACCCTGCATGGATGTGAAGCCGCGGCTCACCCACAGCTGTCTGTGCATTAGCCCAGAATCAAGTCTGTCACTGCCATCAGTTGCAGCCTTGTTTTGTAATGGCGAACCGAAAGTGCCTAAGTGTCCCACAATATTCAAGTCGGGCCTTCCCCACTCTGGAAGGGATGGTGAGCCAAATGAAGGGCTCTGTTTGAGGCTAGACATTGCTGATGTTAAGTCAGAAAAGGCAAGAACCACTGTCAGTTTGGTTTTAAAATATGTGACAAGTGTAGATATATACACCTGTATACACAAGGGATATTTTTGGGAAAAAATGCAAGGTAATGCTACAGTAGCTGGGTCAGAGATGCCCATTTCCTTGTGTGCCCTTTTACGCTGTTTTAATTTGTATCATGTGCCTGCTTAACTCCTTTATCATGTTGGGGTGGGGGTGGGGGGGGAGTTGTGTAATCTACTCACTGTGGTTTCCTCAGGGCCCCTGGGTTCCCGCCTGCCAGCCAGCCCACCAGAAACCTGTAGCTGCTGGAGGTGGCGGTTGAGCGGTAGGAATTCTTGGTGTAACAATTAAAGGAGTTAGTAATGTGTGGGAAGTGCTTAGAACAAGGTGTGGCTCCTAGCAAGATCCTAAAAGGGTGGGATTACTCGGTCATGGGATGTGTTCATGTTTCACTCTGCCAGATAAAGTCCAGCTGTTCCCAAAGTCGGCTGTACCCCTAGAAGTACCTAGTATTGTCAGTGGGGTGCGTGTATCATATAGCCATTTGTGGGTTCAGTTTGAGTTTTCCTAATTATTGATAAAGCTGAGAAGCTGAGCATTAGCGCTGACATTTCATTGCACAGTGCCTGTTCCTGTCTTGTAGCCACTGTGCGCTGGGCTCCTGGTCAGCTGCACTGCTGCACAGGCATTCTCTGTGTGTTCCAGATACAGCTCCTTGGGGCTTGTGGTCTATGCCTTCTCCCACTTTGTGACTTTCTGCTCTCTTTATGGTGTCTTTGGATTCAAATTGACTGGTTTATTATGTATTGAATTTTTTTTTTTTTTAACGGAGTCTTGCTCTGTCACCCAGGCTGGAGTGCAGTGGCGTGGTCTTGGCTCACTGCAACCTCTGCCTCCCGGGTTCAAGCAGTTCTCATGCCTCAGCCTCCCGAGCAGCTGGGACTACAGGCGCATGCCAGCACACCCAGCTAATTTTTTTATTTTTAGTACAGATGGGGTTTCACTGTGTTCGCCAGGCTGGTCTCAAACTCCTGATCTCGTGATCCGCCCTCGTCGGCCTCCCAAAGTGCTGAGATTACAGGCGTGAGCCACCGCGCCCAGCCTATGTATTGATCTTTTAAGCTTTGTGGATTTTATTTGATGAATTCTTCAGTGTCTCCTCTCCCACTCCCATCAGATGGCAGAGTAGAGGTCATTTTAAGTATCAGGAGCAGCTCTTGTTTCACAAGCATCCTGGGTTTCAGCAGGTGGGTGGATATGTACCATGTACACTGGAGGGTTTGGAGCAGACCGCACACCACACACTGGAGGAGGTCGGACAGCGGGTGAGGATGAGCACTGGGTGCCAGGTTGGCCTGGGGAGCAGGTAGGAGACTACATGGAGTGGGGGCTTCAGTGCTGCCAGCTCCTCTTGCTCTGGGGTTGGGGAGAGACTGGAGCAGGCTGGGGTAGGGTGTCCCAGCCTCCCAGGGGAGAAGGGCAGGAACCTGACAAATGGCTTTTTCTTTATTTCCACAGATCCGGAACATGGTGGCGGTGCTGGAAGTCATCTCCAGCCTGGAGAAATACCCCATTACCAAAGAGGCACTTGAGGTGAGTATCCCAGACCTCCGCATTTGGGAGTGCAGAATGGGGGACAGGGGACGGCACCAACCCAGTACCTTCCCCAGCTTCTAGGAGCGTGTGTCTTTGCTTCAGAGGACCAAGAGAGGCGGTGTGCCCTCACAGCTTGTGCCCCGTGATCTTGCTCTCCTGTGGCCACTGCAGTGACCAAGTGGCATTAATCCCATCCTGCATGCCCAGCACACTTCATGGGCACGTGGGCACGTGGGGACATGGGGACATCAGGAGAGGTGTGCTTGGGGGAGGCTCCAGTGAGAGGCGCCATCCCCAACCCTCCACTTGAAGCAGACCCTCTGTGCTGCCGCCTTGGCCACAGCACCCTCTCATCCAGAAAGCCTCCCTGGCAGTGTCCTTACAGTGGCCTTGACAGTCCACAGCCCCCTGGCACCAGGAGCCTGCGGGACAGCACTGCTGAGAAGCCACCTGGGACCCTGAAGGTCTGGGGACTAGGTTTGAGAATTTATATTGTCACAAAGGACCGGAAATCCCCAGGAGTTTTGTGCCAGGGAGGCTGGCAGTTTAGGGCTCAGTGGGAACCAGGTCATTTCATTGTCAGGGCCATTTCCCACCATTTCTGGCTCAGCTCATGGGGAAGTCCCTGTCCCGAAAGTATGTCATCATCTCTCTTTCTGGTTGTAGGAAACACGACTTGGGAAGCTCATCAACGACGTCCGCAAGAAAACCAAGAACGAGGAGCTCGCCAAGCGGGCCAAGAAGCTGCTGCGGAGCTGGCAGAAGCTCATCGAGCCAGCACACCAGCATGAGGCAGCGCTGCGGGGGCTGGCGGGGGCCACTGGCTCTGCCAACGGGGGTGCACACAACTGCCGGCCGGAGGTGGGGGCGGCTGGCCCGCCCAGGAGCATCCATGACCTGAAGAGCCGCAATGACCTCCAGAGGCTGCCCGGGCAGCGGCTGGACAGGCTGGGCAGCCGCAAGCGCCGGGGTGACCAGCGTGACCTCGGCCACCCAGGGCCGCCACCTAAGGTCTCCAAAGCTAGCCACGACCCCCTGGTCCCCAACTCATCCCCCCTCCCTACCAATGGCATCAGTGGGAGTCCAGAGAGCTTCCCCGGCTCCCTGGATGGCAGTGGGCATGCAGGCCCAGAGGGCGGCCGCCTGGAGCGTGGCGAGAATGACAAGCACAGTGGCAAGATCCCCATCAACGCTGTGCGGCCGCACACCAGCTCCCCGGGCCTGGGCAAGCCCCCTGGACCCTGCTTGCAGCCAAAGGCTTCGGTGCTGCAGCAGTTGGACAGGGTGGATGAGACTCCGGGGCCTCCCCACCCCAAGGGGCCCCCTCGCTGCTCTTTCAGTCCTCGGAACTCACGGCATGAGGGCTCCTTTGCCCGGCAGCAGAGCTTGTATGCACCCAAGGGCTCCGTGCCCAGCCCCTCACCGCGGCCCCAGGCGCTCGATGCCACACAGGTGCCGTCACCGCTTCCACTGGCACAGCCGTCCACACCCCCTGTACGGCGGCTTGAGCTGCTGCCCAGTGCGGAAAGCCCAGTGCGCTGGCTTGAGCAGCCGGAAAGCCACCAGCGGCTGGCGGGGCCAGGCTGCAAGGCAGGGCTGTCCCCAGCCGAGCCCCTCCTGTCCCGGGCGGGCTTCTCCCCAGACTCCTCCAAGGCGGACAGTGACGCTGCCTCCTCAGGGGGCTCGGACAGTAAAAAGAAGAAGAGGTACCGGCCTCGAGATTACACGGTTAACTTGGACGGGCAGGTGGCTGAGGCGGGCGTCAAGCCTGTCCGGTTAAAAGAGCGGAAGCTCACCTTTGACCCCATGACAAGACAGATCAAACCTCTGACCCAGAAAGAGCCAGTGCGGGCAGACAGCCCTGTGCACATGGAGCAGCAGTCCAGGACAGAGCTGGACAAGCAGGAGGCCAAGGCCAGCCTCCAGAGCCCCTTTGAACAGACGAACTGGAAGGAGCTGTCACGCAACGAGATCATCCAGTCCTACCTGAGCCGGCAGAGCAGCCTGCTCTCATCGTCGGGCGCGCAGACCCCGGGGGCTCACCACTTCATGTCTGAGTACCTGAAGCAGGAGGAGAGCACCCGGCAAGGGGCCAGGCAGCTGCACGTGCTGGTGCCTCAAAGCCCGCCCACAGACCTCCCCGGGCTGACCCGGGATATCACACAGGACGATCTCGACAGAATCCAGGCCAGCCAGTGGCCGGGGGTGAACGGGTGTCAGGACACACAGGGTAACTGGTATGACTGGACGCAGTGCATATCGCTTGATCCGCACGGCGATGACGGGCGCTTGAACATTCTGCCTTATGTCTGTTTGGACTGACCGGCCCGTCAGCCACGAAGTGCATTCCCATCTTGCAGAAGCCGGGCGGGCGGGCAGGCAGGTGGGCGGGTGGCCGGGGCCCAGCTGCCTCCTGCGCTGGGAACTCGGGGAGTCCGGCGGACAGCGGGTGAGGATGAGCACTGGGTGCCAGGTTGGCCTGGGGAGCAGGTAGGAGACTACATGGAGTGGGGGCTTCAGTGCTGCCAGCTCCTCTTGCTCTGGGGTTGGGGAGAGACTGGAGCAGGCTGGGGTAGGGTGTCCCAGCCTCCCAGGGGAGAAGGGCAGGAACCTGACAAATGGCTTTTTCTTTATTTCCACAGATCCGGAACATGGTGGCGGTGCTGGAAGTCATCTCCAGCCTGGAGAAATACCCCATTACCAAAGAGGCACTTGAGGTGAGTATCCCAGACC
>NW_012099209.1:196639-198714 GCF_000951045.1 Mandrillus leucophaeus | reverse complement strand
AAAAAAAAACCTTTCCTTTCTTCCTCCCTTTCTTTTTTCCCTTCCTGTACACATCTAGAAAACTTCACCTTTCTAGAGTCCTCCCAAAACAACACAAAAGTGACTGTGGGTGCTACTGGTTTTATGCTGTACTGTGGGGCGAGGGGGAGACCTGTCTGTACGCTGGAAACACTCATAACCATTCCTTTAGATTCGTTTGCCTTATGGTTATTTGTCATAAACGCGATTTGCAAAAACAAGGAGCCTTAGTGAATGTACAGTACCTAGACTTCTGTGTTCTCAGGACGCAGAAGGGAGCAACTTTGCTATTTGGTCCAGTAAGTGGACACCTTGTGATATAAATGTGGAAATAAAAAAAAAAAAAACAAAAAAAAAACCATTTGCACAAACCAGTCTGAGAATCTTTTCTCATTTGGACCTTCACAACCAAATCAGCCCTTTCCTGGATTGTGGATTAGCCAGAAAGACCTAGACGCCAACAGCCGCAATGCAGGGAGATAGGACAGGGCACTGTGCCTTGAAGTCCACCTGCTAGCCTGCTGCTGCATTTGGGAGGACCTTCACATTTTATTCATTCAGGGCCACATTAAGGAACGTTATCTTGTCTCACCCAGACTTTACCTGGCCTAGAGAGCAGCCCTCCGTAGGAGGCTCCATAGCATAGGTCTCAGTGACTACCCCCACCTTAACAAAATACCAGAGGCTCAGAGCTGTGTGTGTGTGTGTGGCAGCCCACCCTGTGGCCCTGGCCCCCGGCTGCCTTACTAGCTGGTTGTTGCTGACTCCAAAAAAAATAGTTCTCCCTTGACTATAAAGTGATCATCTTTTAGTTCCCCCTCTTCCCTGAAACTGTAGGCTAAGACTTTGGTTTTCTAGTTTTTCACTTTGGAATAGGTCATCTTATCCATATCTGCTTAATTTCACAAATGAAGAAACAGCTACACCTTAAGACATGCAATCTCACAGAGCAAACCAAGGGTTCCTTCCCGCCTGTAAGACTACAGTCAGTCCAGAGCCAGTTTCAGAGCTAGCAGGGATTCCTGGCAAAAGCTTGGTGCAGAATACACTCCCCTCCCCAACAAAAGGCCATGGGCAAAGTGGCTTTGAAGGCAGGATGAGGTTGAACCCAGGCCTGCCACCCACCAGCTGTGTGGCTCTGAGCTCATCTCTTCACTCCTGTGCACATGTCCCCATTTGGGGGGTGAAAATACCTACCCCAGAGTTTTGAAAACTAAAACACACAGCATGTCAGTGGAAGTATCTGACACTCAGCTGTGCTGTAGGGTGCCTATAGTTACATTTTCCCAAGTTCACTGTGCCTATGTTTACCAGCTCTGCTGATATGTGGTGTCTCAAGGATGTGACTTTACTCTGATAACACACAGGGCACAGCTGGAGGATATTAGGGTGCAGAGCTTGGCCTCCTATCAGCATCTCTAGAACTTTGGGACAGGCTGCAGCTCCCCCCTACCCCTGCCTGCAGGGACTACCATGCCTGTGTCCATGTATCCAGGAGGGCCTAGGGCACTAATGTTACCTGCCTTTGAGAATGCAAGGATAAGCAAAGATACCTTCCAACATTTGGGGGGCCAAGTTGGGTTGCTGCTTTCTACTCTTCTTTGGGACTGGGTCTTGCTCTGTCACCCAGGCTGGAGTGCAGTGGCGCCATCATAGCTCACTGCAGCCTTGACCTGGGCTCAAGCCGATCCTCCTACCTCAGCCTCTCTAGTAGTGGGGACCACAGGCGTGCGCCAACACACCTGGCTAATTTTTGTATTTTTTGCAAAGACGAGGTTTTGCCATGTTGCCCAGGCTGATTTCCAACTCCGGAGCTCAAACAATCCGCCCGCCTTGGCCTCCCAAAGTCCTGGGATTACAAGCTTGAGTCACCGCACCCAGCCGGTTGCTGCTTCTAATTTAACAAGTAGAAACACTGTAACGGGGGCCGGGCGCGGTGGCTCAAGCCTGTAATCCCAGCACTTGGGAGGCCGAGACGGGCGGATCACGAGGTCAGGAGATCGAGACCATCCTGGCTAACCCGGTGAAACCCCGTCTCTACGAAAAAAATACAAAAA
>NW_012099209.1:168157-195210 GCF_000951045.1 Mandrillus leucophaeus | reverse complement strand
CGCCTGGCGCGTGCCCCCCGCGCCGCCCGTCTCGGGCCCCGGACCCAGTCCGCATCCGTCGTCCGGCCCGCTGCTGCCGCCGCGCTTCTACCCGCGCTACGTGCTGCCGCTCGCCTTCGGCAAGTACTTCGCGTCCGTGTCAGCGCACGTCAGCATCTGGAAGGTGCCCGTGTCTTATGCACACACCGGTAGGTTCCGCGCCCCGCCTAGGGGGCGGCGGCCGGGGCGCGCAGCTTGGGTCTTGGGCGCATGGAAAGGAGTGCGCCGCCCGGGGCGCGTCCCGCCGGACTGAGAAGTCAGCAGAGGGGCTACCAAGGCTTTTGGTAGGGGAGGGACACGCACAGGATTCTTAGGGAGAAAAGGGGCTGAGAAGAGAGCTGGGAGGTAAGCAAGACAGACCACAACTGCCGTGATGGGAGGAAGCCCTACCGACAGAGAAGGGGTGAAGAGGTCTGAGGGGCTGCCAAGCCCTGCCATCCAGCCGTGGAGGTGGAACAGGTTGGGCCCTGGAACACAGGCAGCCCCCTGAGTGCCCTTCCCTCTCTTTGCAGTCAAGGCCACCATGCCCATCTGGGTGGTCCTCCTGTCCCGGATCATTATGAAGGAGAAGCAGAGCACTAAGGTAACCCCGGGCAGGGACTCTGGGCAGGTGGGAGCTCCAGGGGATTCCTCCCTGTTGCCAACTGGTGACGTGGTCAGGATCCTGGTCTGCAGGCTGCCTGGCTTCCTGTCAAATAGGGAAGTCAGTGTAGAGGCCTCCAGTGGCCTCTTACTACTCAAGTTCTAGAATCACGCTGTGAGCAATAGTGTGTGGAGTATGTGTACCTCTGTGATCTCTGCTGTGTGGTCTTAGGAACACTGTTGTCCCTTTCAGATACAATTTTCCTCCCATACCCTACCTGGGTTTGCTGGTAGGTAATGGGTTGGTCACATTTTGGCCGTACACCCCATGTGTGGCCTTTCCAGTGGGACTAGGGACGGATCAGAATGCTGTGGGATAGGTTTACACTTTTTTTGAGACGGAGTTTTACTCTGTTGCCCATCCTGGAGTGTAGTGACACAATCTCAGCTCACTGCAACCTCTGCCTCCTAGGTTCAAGCAATTATCCTGCCTCAGCCACCCGAGTAGCTGGGACTACAGACATGCAACACCACACCTGGCTAATTTTTTTTTTTTTTTTTTTTTTTGTATTTTTAGTAGAGACAGGGTTTCACTATGTTGCCAGGCTGGTCTCAAACTCCTGACCTCAAGTGATCAGTCTGCCTCAGCCTCCCAAAGTGCTGGGATTACAGGCGTGAGCCACTGCACTTGGCTAGGTTTTCACTTCTTTACAAGAGAGAGCTGTCAGGGGACCTCTGGGATCCGAAGCCAGACACGATCAAAGGAGTTTGATCTTGGCAAAATCCAGCAAAGTCTTAGAAATTAAAACAGCCAGAAGTTGTGATGGTCTGGGAACAGAAGCGAAAGCAGCACACAGGACTCAGGGCTGCATAAGGAGGATGCTTTGGGCACAGTCCAAATTCGGTTCAAGATGCCAAACCAGGGTATTTCCTGGCTTGGGGCAAGAATAGCCATGGCTTTAGCCAGAGACAGCTTTGTCCGGTATCCTTAAGTGGAAGTTGGGTGCCTGTCGTCCCAGCTGGAATCCATTTCATGCTGGACACCGTGCCTCTTTTCCAAGTGGTTGGTTTCTGGCATCTTGTGTTTTATGTAACTCAGAGAGGCAGTGCCCTGGATCGGCTTATAGAAATTGGGCCACCTATGGCTGATTTTTTTTTTTTTTTTTTTAATTCCCACCTGTCTTTGTCCCAGCAAGACCTGTGTGTGCTCTGCAGTCCCGCTCCCCCAGGGTGATGTCAGACTGTGACTTGGCTCCTGGGAAGTCAAAGTTTTCCCAGAGGTGTGTAGCTGCATCACCGGATATCATCGTGTTTATCAGGTTTCCCCGTTGTACGGGACATTGTACCCAGCTTGGTCAAGGAGCCGGAAACTTCACACAGTGAGGAAAGACTGGGAATTGACCCGGTTAGACAGCCAGACTAATTATAATGACATCATAACTTCTAGGAACCTGCCCTGCAAGGCAGATAAGGCTGGTAGTCATCATTCCTGATCTCAGGTTTTCCTGAGATGGACTGAGAGGGGAGAATCATGTGCCTGAGGGCCACAGCCCGGTATTGGGGAAGCTGGAATTCAGGTCCACAGCCCCCACTCTGCCCTCCCTGTGGCCTGACCACTCCGTCCTAAGATCTCCACCTCTCCTACCTCTCCTTAAGAGTGTTTGTTTGTTTGTTTGTTTTTCTGAGACAGAGTCTCGCTCTATTGCCCAGGTTGGAGTGCAGTGGTGGGATCTCAGCTCACTGCAAGCTCCGCCTCCTGGGTTCAAGCAACTCTTGCCTCAGCCTCCTGAGTGGCCGGGATTGCAGGCGCTTACCATCACTCCTGGCTAATTTTTGTGTTTTCAACAGAGACAGGGTTTCATCCTGTTGGTCAGGCTGGTCTCAAACTCCTGACTTCGAGTGATCTGCCCTCCTCGGCCTCCCAAAGTGAAGAGTGTTCTTGGTAGGACAGGGTTGAGCCAAGAGTCAGAAGAGCTGGACATGCGGGAATGGATCCCGGTGGATCCTGGCAGTTGGGAGTCGTTTAGCCCCGCATGCCAGACCTTGTTGAAGGCTTTCTGTCACTATGTTTGCTACTCGTTCATTCAGCTAGCGGCTATTGAGTGCCTACTGTGTGCTAGGCACCAGGATAAAGCAGCGAACAAGGACCTGCCCTAAGGTTGTACACTAATGGAACTGGATGATGTAATAGAGTGGGTGGAGAGGCCGGGCGCGGTGGCCCACGCCTGTAATCCCAGCACTTTTGGAGGCCGAGGTGGGCAGATCAAGAGGTCAAGAGATCAAGACCATCCTGGCCCACATGGTAAAACCCATCTCTACTAAAAATACAAAAATTAGCCGGGCATGGTGGTAGGCACCTGTAGTCCCAGCTGCTCGGAAAGCTGAGGCAGGAGAATCACTTGAACCTAGGAGGCAGAGGTTGCAGTGAGCCAGAGATTGTACCACTGCACTCCAGCCTGACGACAGAGTGAGATTCCATCTCAAAAAAAAAAAAAAAAAAAAGAGTGGGTGGAGAGCTCTCTGCTGGGGAAGCCCAGGCAGTGGCCCTGGGAACACAGCACAGAAGCCTCCCAAGGTGGAGGTGGGTTGGAGAAAGCTTTCCTTGTGAAGGCAGGAGGTCAGCGGGAGGAGAAGGCATCAGTGGAGTGTCCCAGCCAGGAGTAACCATACTGGAAGAGCCTGAAGTAAGAGGGAATGGGAGCTGGGCGCGGTGGCTCACACCTGTAATCCCAGTACTTTGGGAGTCCGAGGTGGATGGATCCTGTGGGTCAGGACTACAAGACTAGCCTGGCCAACATGGCGAAATCCTACCTCTACTAAAAGTACAAAAAAAATTGGCCAGGCATGGTGGCACATGCCTGTAATCCCAGCTACTGGGGAGTCTGAGGCAGGAGAATTGCTTGAACCCAGGAAGCGGAGGTTGCAGTGAGCCAAGATCGTGCCACTACACTCTAGCCTGGGTGACAGAGTGAGAGTCAGTCTCAAAAAAAACTATTTTTTAAAAAGAGGGAAGGGAGAGCCTTACAGAGGATCAGGGCTTCAAACCCTGGTGTGTCAGTGGCAGCTGAATAGATCTGTGGAGTTAGGACCAGCCCTGGGCTGTGGCCCTAAGCAGAGGCTCTTAATGAGGGTGACCGTATGGGAATAGGGCTACCCACAGATAAGCCCTGCCTCTGGCGCTCTAATAACCACCTGCCCCGAGCCACCCCCCGGAGCATCACTGGCACAGCAAACACCATTTTCAAAGTGTTAGGTAGTATCCCTTTGCTGAGGGAGGAGAGAGGCCTTTCCCTGGGCCTCTGTGGTGGGCGGCCCAGCTCTAGTCTGGCCTGTGGGCCCTTCTTGATGACCTCTTCCTGCAGGTGTACTTGTCACTCATCCCCATCATCAGCGGCGTCCTGCTGGCCACCGTCACCGAGTTGTCTTTCGACATGTGGGGGCTCGTCAGCGCCCTCGCTGCCACGCTGTGCTTCTCGCTTCAGAACATTTTCTCCAAAAAGGTATTTGGGTACCATCAGCGGACGTGCATGGGGTTTCAGGGGTGTGCGGGTGGCAAGCTGGTGGCATTGGAAAAACAGGCTGAGTCGAAATTTCTTTGCTATTGGAGCAGAAAAATCTTGATTGCCAATCTGCTGATTTTCTGTTTGTCATTTTGCTTTTTAAATAGTTTTGATTTTTTGGCCGGGCGCAGTGGCTTACACCTATAATCCCAGCACTTTGGAAGGCCAAGGCGGGCGGTTCACTTGAGGCCAGGAGTTCAACACCAGCCTGACCAACATGGCAAAACCCCATCTCTACTAAAAACACAAAAATTAGCCAGGCATTGTGGCATGCACCTGTAATCCCAGCTACTCCAGACACTGAGGCACAAGAATTGCTTGGACCCAGGAAGCAGGGGTTGCAGTGAGCTAAGATTGCACCACTGCACTCCAACCTGGGCAAGAGTGAGTCTCCATTTCAAAAAAAAAAAAAAAAAAATTCTATTATAAAGTTAATGTGCTCAATAAGAAAAAAATAGAGAAAAGCTCTTTTACTGAGACCAGAGCTCACTGTCGCCCAGGCTGGAGTGCAGTGGCACAATCATAGCATACTGCAGCCTCAGTCTTCGAGGCTCAAGTGATCCTCACACCTCAGCCTCGCAAAGCACTGGGATTACAGGCATTAGCCACCAGGCCTAGCTGAAAAGTTCAATTTAAAACAAAATTTCAAAACTTGTTGCAGCCTAGTGCAGTGGCTTACATCTATAATCCCAGCACTTTGGGAGGCCAAGACAGGAGGATCACTTGAGGCCAGGAGTTTGAGACCAGCCGGGCAATACAAATAGTGAGACCTTGTCTCAAAAAAAAAAAAAAAAAAATTATTGCTCTTAACTCCTGTGATAATCACACACTTTTTAGGTACCATGGTTAATGCAGTTTCCCTATTGGAAATACCAGTTATTTCTAACTTTTCACTGTAATGTAGATACAATTACGTGTGTGATGTTTTCCTGTCTCAGTTATTTCATTATGATAGGCTTACAGTTCTCAGGTTAGAGGGTATGAAACGTTTTTTTTTTTTTGAGACAGAGTCTTGCTCTGTCGCCCAGGCTGGAGTGAGTGGCGTGATCTCAGCTCACTGCAAGCTCCGCCTCCCGGGTTCACGCCATTCTCCTGCCTCAGCCTCCCAAGTAGCTGGGACTACAGGCGCCTGCCACGTCGCCTGGCTAGTTTTTTTGTATTTTTTTAGTAGAGATGGGGTTTCACCGTGTTAGCCAGGATGGTCTCGATCTCCTGACCTCGTGATCCGCCCGTCTCGGCCTCCCAAAGTGCTGGGATTACAGGCTTGAGCCACCGTGCCCGGCCTATCACTCTTAATATAGTTTGTCTGGTCGTATTCTAGAAAGGTTATACCAATTTTGCCTCAAACCAGTGGAATTTCAGAGTGCCTACTTCACTTCGTCCTCACCAGCACTGACTGTTACTGCTTTATTTTTGTTTTCTTTTCTCAGTCGTTTATGCGTGGAACATGGTGCTTGTTTCAGGCCTGTGCTGTGTATGTCCTCACAAATGCACTTGCAGGTTTGGTGTTCAAGCTCAGATGTCGGGGTTAATGTCCAGCCACTGTGTTTGGGGCCTGAGTCACTGGAGCCCTTTTTGCCACTTATAATTTTAATCACCCTCTAAAGAGGCTTTCCCTTTCCAGGTCTTGCGAGATTCACGGATCCACCATCTCCGGCTGCTCAACATCCTGGGCTGCCACGCCGTCTTCTTTATGATCCCCACCTGGGTTCTGGTGGACCTCTCGGCTTTCCTGGTCAGCAGCGACTTGGTGAGTTGGATAGCAGCAAGAACACGCCATTTTCTTGGCTAGTTCCAAAATAGGTGCTTTGCTGAGGAGCTGTAGCTGCATGTTAACATTGGGGTGTTTTTTGGGCACCTGACAGCCAGCCCTTTCAGCCGTCAGCCCTCTGTAATGACTCACAGTGGCGGTGCACACCGTCGAGGAAGTGGGTTTCCGTGCGTTTCCTTCTCTGGTGTGCTTGATCCCAGGTGCTGACAGCTGCTGTGTGGGCGCCAGTAGCATCAAGGAAGAGAAGGTGACCTTTTCATGTCCTGACAGTATGGTCCAGAGAGCACATTGACTTTTTATTTTTCCTCATTTTTTAATTTAAATGTTTATTTTTTAGAGACAGAACCTTGCTCTGTTGCCAGGACTGGAGTGCAGTGGTACAATCATGACTCACTGCAGCCTTGACCTCAACCCGGGGCTCAAGCGATCCTCCCACCTCAGCCCCCCAAGTAACTGGGACTACAGGCGAGTACCACCATGCCTGGCTCATTTTTTTTTTTACTGTTTTTGGAGAGACAGGGTCTCACTGTGTTGCCCAGTTTGGTCCTGAACTCCTGGTCTTAAGAGATCTGCCTCGGCCTCCCAAAGTGCTGGGAGTACAGATGTGAGCCACTGTGCCTTGCCAGCCCTGGAAAACTGTGCTGGCCAAAAAAAAAAAAAAAAAAAAAAAAAAAGGTCGAGCACGGTGGCTCACGCCTGTAATTCCGGATCATGAGGTCAGGAGTTTGAGACCAGCCTGGCCAATATGGTGACACCCCATCTCTACCAAAAATACAAAAATTGGCCGGACATGGTGGCTCGCACCTGTAGTCCCAGCTACTCGGGAGGCTGAGGCAGAAGAATCACTTGAACCCAGGATGTGGCAGTTATAGTGAGCTGAGATGGTGCCACTGCCCTTCATCCTGGGTGACAGAGCGAGACTCTGTCTCAAAAAATAAATAAATAAGAAAGAGAAAAGAAAATTGTGCGCTGCCTAGGTGTGGTGGCTCACGCCTATAATCCCAGCACTTTGGGAGGCGAAGGTATGTGAATCACTTGAGGTCAGGAGTTCGAGACCAGCCTGACCAATATGGTGAAAACCCGTCTCTACTAAAAATACAACATTAGCCAGGCATGGTGGTGCACACTTGTAATCCCAGCCACTTGGGAGGCTGAGGTGGGAGAATTGCTTGAACCCGGGAGGCAGAGATTGCAACTGCAATTGCACCACTGCAATCCAACCTGGGCCACTAGAGTGAAACTCCATCTCAAAAAAAAAAAAAAAAAAAAGAATAGAAAAGAAAAGAAAAAAGGGAAAGGAAAAAGAAAAGAAGACAAGACAGGACAGGACAACTGTGTGCAGCTCAGTTCCTCCCTGGTCTCTATTTCCATTTACTCCACGTTGAATCTTTCTGACACCTACAGGGTCTGCCTTCAGAGAATGTGTTATAAATGAATGCAGGTGCCTGCAGTGAGGAGGAGGCCAGTGTGATTCTTCCAGACTCGAGTTAGAAAGAAAAAGTAAATATTTATTGAGGTCTTAATGTGGTCTAGCTGGATTTGTGACATTTCTTATCTTTAATCCTTGGCTCCACCTGCTGAAGTAGTGAATATTACCTCTATTTTCCCAGTCAGTCAACCATGGCTCACTTTTCTCACTTTCCTTTCACACTGATGAGCTGTAATTCCTCTATGAAGAACTTTCCATCTGCCAGGACTAGTTTGTTACCTTGAAGTATGGTACGAGAAAGGCAGCTTAATGCTTCACTGTTCCTTTTGATGACTGATTTTCAGGATAGAGAGTTGGAGCTCACTCCAAATGTTGACCAGAGTTGAGGGTTTGTTTGGGGGTAGGGAAGGGGTTCTCTTTTTTTCTCCAGCATCATTGTGAACTTTATGTGTTTGTCAGTTGCATGAATTACTTGTTTTCCTAGTCAAATTGTGCTGTCTTGGCCAGGGGCAGTGGCTGAAGCCTGTAATCTCAGCACTTTGGGAGGCCGAGGTGGGCAGATCACTTGAGGTCAGGAGTTCAAGACCAGCCTGGCCAACCTGGTGAAACCCCATCTCTACAGAAAATACAAAAATTAGCCAGGCATGGTGGCGCCTGCCTGTAATCCCAGCTACTCAGGAAGCTGAGGCAGGAGAATCGCTTGAACCTGGGAGGCGGAGGTTGCGGTGAGCTGAGATTGCGTTACCATACTCCAGCCTGGACGACAGGGCAAGGCTCCATCTTAAAAACAAAAAAAAAAAAAAAAAAGAAAATGAAAAAAAATTGTCCTGTCTTAGCCACTGGAGCCCCTCTGATTGGTTCCCTGCCCTTATAGCCCTGTGGGTGAGCATTTATCGCCCAGCGGGATGCCTGCCTTCACCTTGTGTACTTCCCATCCCAGAGCTGCAGTCAGCCCCTCCTTCAGGGCTCCAGATGCCGTTAGTGGGGAGCGGTGTTTAAAGACACGATCCAGGCGCCGTGGGTGTTTTTTGCTGCTGGGTCGTCATTGTTGTTCAGCCTTTGCTGTGAAAAATTAGGAAGTACATACCTGGGGCAACAGCAAAGAGTTCCTAGCAGTTAGTTTCACTTTCAGTTGAGTAGTCCAGATCTTTGCCGCGTTGAATTTCGTATTTAGTTCTTGTTGCTGGTATGCTTGGTTCCTCTCCTCGTTTTCTTGGTTGCTTATTCTACCCCAGTTATTCACTGATGTTATTCTACTGTATACTCACTCATATAATCGCTTCAGAGTGAACATTCCCATGGCACAACCGGGACTAGAGTGCTGAGAGAAGGTTAGTATTTCTTTGCAGGCCGGATGCAGTGGCTCACACCTGGAATCCCAGCACTGTCAGAGACCGAGGTGGGTGGATCCCTTGAGGCCAGGAGTTCGAAACCAGCCTGGCCAACATGGGGAAACCCCATCTCTAGAAAAAATATAAAAATTAGCCGGCGTGGTGGCGTACACCTACAATCCTAGCTACTAGATAGGCGGAGCTTGCAGTGAGCCAAGATCACGACACTGCGCTCCAACCTGGGTGACACAGTGAGACTGTGTCTCATAAAAATGAAAAAAATGAAGAAGTCTGGCCATGATTCCTGTCCCCTCCACCCTGTCCCCTCCCCGACCATGGATACCATTTCTTAGGCTCCTGGTTCACCTGTTCCATATTTTTGCAAATACAAGCAAATTTGCATGTATAATCATCCTCTGTCCTTCTTACACACAGAGTAGCTTTTTATCTTATTATTTTATTTTATTTTATTTTTTGAGCCAGAGTTTCACTCGCAATGGTATGATCTCGGCTCACTGCAGCCTCTGCCTCCCGGATTCAAGCGGTTCTCCTGCCTCAGCCTCCCGAGTAGCTGGGACTACAGACAGCCACCACCACGCCCAGCTAATTTTTTTTGTATTTTTAGTAGAGACGGGGTTTCACCATTTTGGCCAGGCTGGTCTCGAACTCCTGACGTTAGGTGATCCACCCACTTCGGCCTCCCAAAGTACTGGAATTATAGGTGTGAGCGACCATGCCCAGCCCAAAAAGTAGCTTTTTAAATATACAGGGCAGGCACAGTGCCTCACACCTATGATCCCAGTATTTTGGAAGGCAGAGGCAGGCAGATTGCTTTAGCCTCAGGAGTTTGAGACCAGCCTGGGCAACATGGCAAAACCCCATCTCTATGTAAAACAAAACCAAAAATTCACCCGGCATGGTGGCACATGCTTGTAGTCCCAGCTGCTTGGGAGCCTGAGATGGGAAGATCACTTGAGCCCAGGAAGGTCAAAGCTGCAGTGAGCCATGATTGAGCCACTGCCCCCCAGCCAGCATGACAGAGCCAGGCCCTGTCTCAAAAATAAATATTAATAGACAGTCATCTGTCCATATCTGTGGGTTCTATACTAGTGGATTCAACCAACTGCGAATTGAGAATATATGGTAGAAAAACAATTACAATACTACAATAAAGAATAATACATATTTTTAAATAATACAGTATAACAATTATTTGTATAGCATTTGCATTAGGTATTATAAGTAATCTAGCGATGATTTCAAGTAAATGGGAGGATGTGCATGGATTACATGCAAATACTAAACTATTTTATAAAAGGGACTCGGACATCTATAGATGTTGGGATCCACAGGGGTACCTAGAACCAGTCCTCCGTGGATACTGCAGGGGAGCTGAACTCTTCCGCGCTTTGTTCATTTCATCTCATCGTCCTGGAGAGCTCTTCATAACGACACAGAAGGCCTTTCTCATTTCTCGTAGGGCTGTGTAATATTGTCAGTGGGTTTCCCGCCGGTTCCTCTGCTGTTGTGTGTTAAGCTCATTAGGGTATGTATGTGTCCACACATGGACAGGAACATACAGGCTTTTGCTGTGGTCTTTTGTCTTTGCTTTTCTTGCACTTAGGACATTTTGTGTTGTTATTGTTGTTCTAGTGATTATCTTTTTTTGTTGTTGTAACACGTTGAGTAACCTCCTTTTTTTTAGTTGAGGGTATGTATGTTATGTTTGTGGTGTTTTGTTTTCTTTTTGTAGAGACAGGGTCTCCCACTGTTGCCCAGGTCGGTCTTGAACTCCTGGCCTCAAGCCTTCCTCCCACCTTGGCCTCTCAAAGTGCTGGGATTACAGCTGTGAGCCACCACACCTGGCCCATATGTTTTGTAACATGAGCATGACCTTGTGTATTTTAATAGCAGCCCTAGGCACACACCGTATTCGCTAATGTTGCAGTCTGAAGATGGGGTTCCCACATGTCTGGGTTCCCTCTTTGTCTTGCATCTTCCACGTAGACTACACAGATGGCAGGTTAGTTAGCGTCATCGCAGGCCCGTGCTGCAGAACAGGCGGGAGGAGGATGAGATGGGAGAATGTCAGCTGGTATCTGCTGCTCTCCCGTCTACCAAGAATCAGAGGCTGGAGGGGGCAGTTCCCAGAGATGCCCGGCCCAGTTGCCAGATGGCTTGGCAAAAGACAGGCGGGGATTCCTAGACTCTGGAGCAGGCGGCCTGGTTTCAAAACTTGGACAGAATGCACGAAACAGCTACTTGAGAACCAAGAAGTAAATGGTAGCCCGCAGATGGCCGTGGGGAAGGACCAGAATTCAAGGTGCCTTGGAGCCAGCGGTGAGTTCATCATTCTTGTTCCTCCTGCGTCTTCAGCCTGGACATGAGGCAGCTCAGAAGGTAGATGCAGGCCCTGAATGAGGACAGAGATGTTCTCTGTTTGGAGTTTGGAGAGTGGGAAAGGAGACTCCTAACCCTCAGAGAGAATGGAGGAAATCCCCTATTAGGCTTTTTCCTTTTTTTTTTTTGAGATGGAGTCTTGATCTGTTACCCAGGCTGGAGTGCGGTGGCGCGATCTCAGCTCGCTGGAACCTCTGCCTGCAGGGTTTAAGAGATTGTCCTGCTCCAGCCTCCCAGATAGCTGGGATTACAGGCACCCGCCATCACGCCCAGCTAATTTTTATGTATTTGTTTTTTCTTTTCTTTTCTTTTTTTTTTTTTTTTTAGTAGAGATGGGTTTCACCATGTTGACCAGGCTGGTCTTGAACTCCTGACCTCAGGTGATCTGCCCGCCTCAACTCCCAAAGAGATAGGATTACAGGCGCGAGCCACCACACCTGGATGCCTGTTAGACTTTTTCTCATTCTTGTTGTTTTTTTCAGTTTTGTTTTGTTTTGTTTTGAGATGGAGTCTCGCTCTGTCACCCAGACTGGAGTGCAGTGGTATAATCTTAGCTTACTGTAACCTCCACCTCCCAGGTTCAAGCGATTCTCCCACCTCAGCTTCCTGAGTAGCTGGAATTGTAGGCACGCACCACCACTCCCAGCTAATTTTTGTATTTTTAGTAGAGATGAGGTTTCACCATGTTGGCCAGCCTGGTCTCGAACTCCTGACCTCAGATCATCTCCTCACCTCAGCCTCCCAAAGTGCTGGGATTACAGGCGCCAGCTGGCACGCCCAGCTGTCTGTTAGGTTTTTTTTGTGTTTTCTTTTTTGCCTTCATCTCTTGTGTCCCAGGCCCCCAACAATCCTCTGTCAGCAACAGCAGTTTCCACAGCCACCTAAAACCCTGAGAGAGGGGACCCTTCCTCTGCAGTTTTAGGAAACGTGGTCCTCGGAGCATGGGAAGAGCCCTTCTGCAGCTTGTTCTTGCTCCGTACTGTCACTGCTTGACCCTCAAATGGGGCTGTAATCACAGGAAGTAAACAGCCAAGTGCGGTGATTAAACCCCAGCTTTCTGGCTGGAGGGCCATGAAAGGGAGGGACTAGGAAACTGGAAAGTACTCAGGAGATCGTGTGGAGGGAGGAGCTGAGGACAGCGACCTCATAAAGTCGCTGACAGAATCCCAGGCTCGCCCCAAGCGTCACACGTTGTGAGGATCAGATCCTAAACTGCATACCAAAGACTGAGAACAGAACTGTGGGAGAGACCACCGCTCAGCTTTCAGACTGACCACGGGCAGCACAGACTCAGGACAGAGCCAAATACCACTGGAAAGGCTTTGAAAACATAACTGACATTGGAACCACGACCCCACAGAAGGCTGGTCAAGCCTGCAGCCTGAACCCAGCATCATCAATTGCCTGCTAAAAAAACATCAACATTCTTCATAGGATGTGAATAAGACCCGGACTTTTATAATATGCTCAATGCCCGGGATTCCAGCCAAAATTACATAGTTTATGAAGAACCAGGAAATTCCAGGTGGTTGGGAAAAGACAACACGGGCCAACAGTACAATGACACAGATGTTGGGATTATCAGACAAAGACTTTAAGGCAGTGATTATCCCAGCTGCTCAGGAAGCGGAGACAGGAGAATCACTTGAACCGGGGAGGCAGAGGTTGCAGTGAGCTGAGATTGCACCATTGCACTCCAGCCAGGGTGACAAGAGCAAATCTCCATCTCAAAAAAAAAAAAGAGAGAAGAAACTTTAATACATGGAATGTTACATACAGTGGAACATTACTCAGCAGTGAAAAGGTGCCAACTCTTGTCCCTCACAACCTGGATAAATGGCAGATATGCTACCCTGAGTGAAAGCAGCCTGTCTCCGAAGGTTCTGAGCCTTGTGATTCTAGTTCTGTGACAATGTCCCAAGGACACACGGATCACGACAGAAAACATGGATGGTTGCCAGGTGTAGGAGGAGGGGGTTAGGACAAAAGAGAAGCCCCCCAGGAGTGTCCTAATCCCCGATGGTCGTGGTGGTTCCATGAATTGATGCATTTGTTAAAATGCCTGGAATTGTGCACCGTGTGGACACATCAGTCCATCTTATTAATGTATCTTTTTTTGTTTTAAGCCAGATTGGTTGGGTTCCTTTCCCAGAAGACAGATACCTATGCAAGCAGGAAGAAAATAGCTTGGAAGTCCTAACCCAATCACCTTAGGGAGCGACCCTGGGAGAACAGGCTGGCCCACCATGGAGGCATCCTGGTGGGCTCTTATATATTACAGGGGCTATTCCTCCAGTGAGGTTGCCTGCAGAAGCTGCAGGGTGTATGGCACAGGTAAATGGACTTGCATTTGGGAGTTCGAGTCTTGACTTGGTTGACATTGAGCTGGTCGCCTAAACGTGTCTTCTTTGCGTTGGAGAGGACCATGGGATCCTTCTCTCTTGGAGTGCAGTGGAGATGGAGTCAGGCAGACATCCTGCAGCTCCAGCGGAGCCGCCAATCAGTCGCCCTGGGCTGAGCCAGCTCTGTCCTACTGTGGCCAAGGTCAGCGTGGCCTGGAAATTGGCCTACAGGGCGGTGCCTACCTGATTCTCACCTGTCTGCCTGTCCTGGGACCAGCCTAGATTCTTTGGGGGGTTCCATGACCCTGATGTCTCCTAGTTGTGACTTCTTGATTTCTGGATCCCTTATTCAGAATGGCCTCGTTTTGTTCAGGGTCAGATGGTAAAGTTTTGTGGGATTTTTTTGAGACAGTGTCTTACACTGTTGCCTAGGCTGGAGTGCTGTGGCACCACCGTATTTCACTGCAATCTTGAACTCCTGGGCTCAAGCGATCCTCCCACCTCAGCCTCCCAAGTAGCTGGGACTGCAGGTGTGCACCACCATGCCTGGCTAATTTTTTATTTTTCTGTAGAGACAGGGTCTCACTGTGTTGCCCAGGCTGCCCTCAAATGATTTTCCTTCCTTAGCCTCCCAGAGTGCTAGGATTACAGGCATGAGCCATCACGCCCAACCTAAACTGTTTTTTGTTTGTTTGTTTGTTTGTTTTTTGAGACGGAGTTTCACTCATGTTATCCAAGCTGGAGTACAATGGTGCAATCTCAGCTCACTGGACCTTCCGCCTCCCAGGTTTAAGGGATTCTCCTGCTGCAGCCTACCGAGTAGCTGGAATTAACAGGCATGCGCCACCATACCCGACTAATTTTGTATTTTTAGTAGAGACACAGTTTTACCATGTTGGTCAGGCTGGTCTTGAACTTCTGACCTCAGGTGATCCATTCACCTCAGCCTCCCAAAGTGCTGAGATTACAGATGTGAGCCACTGCACCTGGCCTCAACTGTTGATGATAACATCACCTCTTGTGTTTGTTTAGCTTGAGATTCTTGTAAAGCACCTCCAAAGCTATGATTCTGTTTCATCCTCACAGCAATGGGTGCAGATCTGTGGCTTTCATATTACCAGGTACTTCGCAGGCTCAGGGCCACCTTCCCAGGACCTCCCACCCTGTAGAATGCATTGTGGCCAACAAGCAGACCGCTGCTTTGCTAAACCCAGAGTTCCTGGCTGTTCACGGCCAGGGAAGGCTTTGGCTTACGTCTTGCTTGGTACCCTTTGGGGACCTGGCTTCACCTGTTTCCTTGGCAGGAGATGGTGGGTGATTTCCCGTGCTGTGTGGTGTCATGAGGTGCTGAGGTCATGGACCTAAAGCACCTAGTGTCTCTTGGTGACATGCCTGGGCTGGCTGCCTGTGGACCATGAGGCTCCAGACGAGCCCCTCCGCATCCCTTCCCCTACCCCTGCCAGGTAGATACAGGGAGGCGGGGTCACTGCCGCCCACTGAAGTGCTGTCTTTGCCTTGCGGTCTCTGCAGACTTACGTCTACCAGTGGCCTTGGACACTCCTGCTCCTGGCTGTCAGCGGCTTCTGTAACTTTGCCCAGAATGTCATCGCCTTCAGCATCCTGAACCTCGTCAGCCCCCTGAGCTACTCGGTAGCCAATGCCACCAAGAGAATCATGGTCATCACAGTGTCCCTGATCATGCTGCGCAACCCAGTCACCAGCACCAACGTCCTGGGCATGATGACCGCCATCCTGGGGGTCTTCCTCTATAACAAGGTGAGAGTTGGGGAAGGCTGGGCAGGGAAGGAAGCCAGCCCCTCAGCACCCAGGAAGTCAGAAAAGGAAGGGCCTCCCGGGCGCTGGAGGCTGGGGCTGTAGGTCGAAGCTTTGCCACTGACTGGTTTATGATTTTGGTGTAGCCCCATCCCACCCTGGCTTCCTTTTTCCTGCATAGGCAACCTGAGGTCCTCCAGTCACTCCAGCTGCATCTCAGCTGGGGATTTCCCTCCCTCCTCTCAAAGGCTCTGTTTAGTGCAGTGTTAAGTACATGGGATGGCAAACAGAAAACAGAGAGGGCTTGCCTTCCTTTTTTTTTTTTTTTTTTTTTGAGACGGAGTCTCACTCTGTTACCAGACTGGATTGCAGTGGCGCTCCATCCCAGCTCACTGCAACCTCCACCTCCTGGGTTCAAGCAATTCTCTTGCCTCAGCCTCCTGAGTAGGTGGGACTACAGGCGCCTGCCACCACACCCGGCTAATTTTTGTGTTTTTAGTAGAGATGGGGTTTCACCATGTTGGCCAGGCCAGTCTCTAACTCCTGACCTCAGGTGATCCACCCGCCTTGGCCTCCCAAAGTGTTGGGATTACAGGCGTGAGCCACCGCACCTGACCTCTTCATTTGTTTCTTAACACATGTAGATATGGGGTCTCTCTGTTTTGCCCCAGTCTGGTCTCCAACTCCTGGTCTCAAGTGATCCTCCCGCCTGGGCCTCCCAAAGCACTGGGATTACAGGCGTGAGCCACCGCGCCTGGCCAAGGACTTTCCTCCTGAGTCTGTCCACACATTGTGGTCTGGTCCATTCATGTCTGCTTTCCTTACTCAAGCCCTGTGACTTATGCTGGCCCCAGAGGTTAACTGACTTTTTTTTTTTTTGAGACGGCGTCTTGTTCTGTCTCCCAGGCTGGAGTGCAGTGGTATGATCCCAGCTCACTGCAACCTCCTCCACCTGGGTTCAAGCAATTCTCGTGCCTCAGAACTCCTGAATAGCTGGGACTACAGCATGCACCACCACACCCAGTTAATTTTTTGTATTTTTAGTAGAGACGGGGTTTTGCCATGTTGCTCAGGCTGGTCTCAAACTCCTGAGCTCAGGTGATCCTCCTGCCTCGGCCTCCCAAAGTGCTGAGATTACAGGTGTGAGCCACCACGGCCAGCCATTTGATTGACTGAATTATGAGCTCTTCCTTATGTCCTGTTTCATTGCTCTCTTTCTGGCACAGACCAAGTACGATGCAAACCAGCAAGCCAGGAAGCACCTCCTCCCCGTCACCACAGCAGACCTGAGCAGCAAGGAGCGTCACCGGAGCCCACTGGAGAAGCCCCACAACGGCCTCCTCTTCCCCCAGCACGGGGACTATCAGTATGGCCGCAACAACATCTTAACAGACCACTTCCAGTATGGCCGACAGAGCTACCCAAACTCATACAGTTTGAACCGCTATGATGTGTAGAGTCCAGAGGACAGGATCAGACTGTTCTGTGACTCCTTCCCCGGCTCCCACAGCAGTATCAGAAACTTCTGACAATCAGTGAATGTACAACCCAGCCGAGGGGACAGTGCATAAGTCTCCATCAGAAGACCTGGGGTTCCTGGCCTCCCGTGAGCCGCAGGAGGATCCGTTGCCTGCAGTGCAGACGGCCGTGAGCTCTGGGCAAACCTGAACAGAGACGGGTGTCTCATGCTCTTTCTTTCTGGAGTCTGTCATCTGAGGGCCGTGTCCCTGTGGAGATCTTGGCCACGTTGGACCTTTCCATGTGGAATTATTCCCCAAGCAGTGTAGCTCAGAGCACTTGTGTCTGCATTCCAGATTAACGTTCAGGACCCTGTGTGAAACGCTGGGGTCACTGTGGCTGTAGACCATGAGCTGGCAGTGGGGGTGTCCAGGGCGGTGCTTGAGAACGTCAGACTGGCTACTTTAATTCCCTGGCGCAGATACGCATAGGACCAACAGGGTCACCAAGCAGACAGGGAGCCTGCGAGAATCATTCAAAACATCCCCAGCCACAGAGATGGATCCAGTTTCCTGGTCATCCCTTTAGCAGTTTGCAAGTTCCTGGCAAATGTTCCAAAGCAAAAAGCGATTGCAGTTAGCATCCAATTCCTGCCACCTGGTGCTGTGCCCTGCACGTCAGGGTTGGCATCCACCCAGATCCAGATGGAAGGGAAACGGCTGGCTCTCCTCCGCCTCTTCTTCCCTCGACAGAGCAGGGTGCTTCTCTCGGGGTGGTGAGAAGGATCTTCGGGAAATCGTGTTCAGTATTTCAAGCTCTGTTTCTGTGGCGCTTGTCTTTTGAGAGAGTCTTCACCTCTTCTGTGATGACTTGGTAGGTGGTTTGGTAGAGAGAGCTTGATTTTCTGAGGCTCTTGCATTTTTCTAGGGAATATTTTGTAGTTGTGTGTGTCTGTTTTTGCCTTGCTCCCCATTATGGGATGCATTAGGACTGGCTTACGGATTGAAAACCGTTTTGTTTCTAAAACTTTAAAAACAAAGTTCCCTGGCCAGGCGCGGTGGCTCACACCTGTAATCCCAGCACTTTGGGAGGCCAAGATGGGCGGATCACGAGGTCGGGAGTTCGAGACCAGCCTGGCCAACATAGTGAAACCCCGTCTCTACTAAAAATACAAAAATTAGCCGGGTGTGGTGGTGTGCGCCTGTAGTCCCAGCTACTCAGGCTGTTGAGGCGGGCGAATCGCTTGAACCTGGGAGGCGGAGGTTGTGGTGAGCCGAGACTGCACTCCAGCCTGGGTAACAGCGAGACTCCATCTCAAAAAAAAAAAAAAGTTCCCACTGGTGATGCCTGTGTGACACATTTTGGTATTTAGTAGGAAATAATGTGTTTTGAAGCTTCAGGAGAAGCTTCAAAATTGTCACAATTGCTGAAAACAGAATGAATCATGAACATTATCTCAATAGTAATAGACAAGACCACAGTGTTTTGGTTCCCTGACCTGTTTTTGTGTTTATGTTAGGATCTGAATCATGTTCTGGGTAAGGGGACGAGGAGCTAACACTGCGCTAAGATTTGGTTTGCCAAATCAGATTCTTTGGTCAAGAGTCAGTCTGGGGCCAGACGTGGTGGCTCCTGCCTGTAATCTCAGCACTTTGGGAGGCTGAGGTCGGCGGATTACTAGAGTTTGAGACCAGCCTGGCCAACGTGGTGAAACCCCGTCTCTATTAAAAATAGAAAAATTAGCCAGGCATCATGGCACCCACCTGTAATGCCAGCTACTTGGGAGGCTGGGGCAGGAGAATCACTTGAGCCCAGGAGGTGCAGGTTTCAGTGAGCTGAGATCACACCACAGCACTCCAGCCTTGGTGACAGAGTGAGAGTCTGTCTCAAAAAAAAAAAAAAAAAATCAGTTGAGTCTTGGCAGAAATCAACATAAGGAATATGACAAGACCCCAGTAGGTAACCCTGAGTGCTCAGGTCTGAGCTGTGGTCTCTGTCTTTTACAGCTTCTTGCAAGGACCGTGCCCTCATGGAGGGGACCACGGCTTGGCCTGTGTGGGGTCTTAGGTGATGGCTGCCTTCTTTCTTCTTCACACCCAGCTTCTTGCTGGCACTTGAGGGGAGAGAGCAGCAAATGAGAGGTTCACCTTTTATCTCCCAGCGAGTGAAATGTTTTCCCCGTTCAGAGAGGAAGTAACATCGCTTATGCTTGACTCCTGTTCTTTTTGTTTTTCTTTCATTTGGAATTCTGTATTTAAGATGTTGTGTCAGCTGACACATGAGACACTCCTGGACCACCCTGCTTGGTGGCGAGTTTCCGCACCACCGGCCTCAGAAGTGTCCCTCTTCCTTCGTCTCTTGTTCGCTTGCTTTGTATATACTTTGGTCCCAAAGCTGAGACAATTGCTGTGTAAGACGTGAAGGCTGTTATTTGTCAGAAGAACTTGCCGCGTGCCTTCACCGAAGGCAGTCGAGTCTGCAGCTGGATTTTTCTCACTGGTGAATGACAAGAAACAGGGATCATTCTGCACTGCAGAGAGATATTCCGGGAGCTGTCTATGTGATTATAGTACCTGAATCTTTGAACGTGTCATCGAACTCCAAAATTAATTCGACCGCCATTCAGGCTTCATGAAATCTCTGATGTTGCTGAAATTTGTATATTATTTTCCTTTTCCGATGCAAGATCTGCTGGTGAGGGGAAATGACTGTTTGGTTTTATTATGGTTTATAAATGAATAAATGGGCTATTTAATTCTGTATATAAATTTACAGCAAGTACGTACACTGGAATGAATGAGGCAATCACATGACACCAATCAGCAGATCAAAAAACAAATATTTCTGAGACTTGGAGGTCCACTTTCCCTGCCGCACCCCCCACCTCTCCCCACAAGATGAATTCTTGCTCTGTTGCCCAGGCTGGAGTACAGTGGCGCAATCTCAACTCACTACAACCTCCATCCTCCGGGTTGAAGTGATTCTCGTGCTTCAGCCCCCCGTGTAGCTGGGATTACAGGCATGCACCACCACACCTGGCTAATTTTTTGTATTTTTAGGAGAGACAGGGTTTCACCGTGTTGGCCAGGCCGGTCTCGAACTCCTGGCCTCAAATGATCTGTCCGCCGCGGCCTCCCAAAGTGCTAGGATGACAGGCATGAGCCACCGCGCCCAGCCAGACTGACATTGACCTCTGGAAGGCCGGTTTCCCAGCCAGTGCCCGCACCACATGCCCCACTCGCATGCTTTCATCTGCAGGCCTGCCTTCCTGTCGGCCTCCTCGCTGCTGGGCTCTGCGGTAGGGAATTTCCTTTACCCATCCAAGGTGTGGTCTGGCTGGTAACACTGACTCCAACCCAGCTCCTTCATTTTACAGAAGGAGGCTTTTCTGAATCATGCTTGTTCACTATGGCGAGACTCACAGGAGAATTTTTAACCACCTTATTTTAAGTCATTCATTCTAGGAACAGTCAAGCCCCAATCACAGAGGGGTCAAGCCAGATCCGTTCAAGTGAGGAAGCACTTGCAGTTTCTGAATTTTGCTGTGTATTTGTCCTACGTCACCCAACAGGCCCTTTGCTGTAGGTGGGACATTACCAGACCCCAATACCTTAAGGTCTCACAGCCTGAAGGACACAGAACATTAAGTTATTAAAAGACCTGAAAATATTATAATTTTTTTTTCAGTTGTCACCTGTTTTCAAGACTTAAATGCTATAGACTTTTCTTCGGGAATGACGTGTGTATTCATCACTGGCATTTACCAAAAATAAATGGTTTCCAGGGAATCAAAATTGGTCCCGATTTGTCAGCAAGGGTCTCTTTTTGAGTGACCCTGTGTTCAGTGTGCCCAGCAACAAAATGTAGAAGGAGGAGAAAGAGCAAGCCAAGTTGGCTGTCACGTCTGGACTTACTGCAACCTTTGTTTTTTCTCCTGAGCCAAAAATAAGGACGTGCGATTCGTGAATCGATCAGATGACACAATGAAAATAGGAGCACAGCTACATTAATGACGTGACTTTATTGAACAGAATAACATGGGAAGTCCAGGAACGTTGTGGCAGCTGTGCTTATGAAACTTTTTTTTGGTATGTTTGTTTCGTGTTTTTTGAGACAGGATGTCATTCTGTCGCCCAGGCTGGAGTGCAGTGACGCAATCCCGGCTCTCAGCAGCCGCAACCTCGCAGACTCAACGGTTCTTTCCACCTCAGCCTCCCAAGTAGTTGCAATACAGGCACGCGCCACCAAACCTGGCTAATGTTTGTATCTTTTGTAAAGATGGAGTTTCACCTTGTTGCCCAGGCTAGTCTCAAACGTTTGGGCTCAAGCGATCTGGCCTGTTATGTGTTTGGTTTAAGAGACAGGGTCTCACTTTATTGCCCAAGCTGGACTGCAGTGGCACAGCCATAGCTTACTGCAGCATCAAACCCCTAAACTCAAGTCAGTTCCCCTGCCTCAGCCTCCCAAGTAGCTGAGACAGGTGCACACTACCACACCCAGCTAATTTTTAAACTATTTTTAGAGATGGGGCTGTATGGTGCCCAGGCTGGTCTGGAACTCCTGGGCTGAAGTGATCCACCTGCCTTGGCCTCCCAAAGTACTGGGATTACAGGTGTGAGCCACCACGCCCGGCCTGAAGCCATTTTTGTGTATTGACAGCCAAGACTGTACCTGCGACATGCCCAGCTCAGTGGTGAGCTTTTCACACACGATACCTTTGTGAGCTTTATTAACCTTGTTTTTCAGGTGAAAATGAGGCCCAACGGGGTCAAGTCACTCATCTGGGATTACACAGCTGCTTAAATCTGGCTCCAGAACCCATTTTTCCCCATTACTCAAACCATCCCCAGCAAAGGATTTCTTTCAAACAGAAAGGGTTTGAGTTTCTGCTGAAACTATTGCCCATGTCCTTTTCATTCATAATCTTTTTGTTTAGTGATTTACTAAGCACCTACTGTGTCAAGCAGCAGGAAACAGATATGTAAGCCTCCTACCCTCAAAGCACTCAGCCTACATGACAGGTATGTAACTAAGGAGCACATGGGAACTACTTAGAAATGCTAAGACAGGGCGATGGGGGACTGGGGAGGCAGCAGGGCTCATGCCTGCAATCCCAGCATTTTGGGAGGCCAAGGTGGGCGGGTCACCTGAGGTCAGGAGTGCAAAACCAGCCTGGCCAACGTAGTGAAAGCCTGTCTCGACTAAAAATGCAAAAAGTAGCCAGGCGTGGTGGCACGCTCCTGTAATACTAGCTACTTGGGAGGCTGAGGCAGGAGAATCGCTTGAACCTGGGAGGCAGAGGTTGCAGTGAGCCGAGATCGCACCACTGCACTCCAGCCTGAGCGACAGAGCGAGCCCCTGTCTCAATAAAACCCCACAAAACTGTAGTTACCATCTGACCCTGACCACAGTGAGACCGTTCCGATGAAGGGGTCAGAGTCAAGAAATCACAACCAGCCGACATCTGGGCCACAGAACCCCCTCAGTGCGCCCGGCCCTCCGCATTGCTGCTCAGGTGAGTCTCCACAAGGCTCATCTCACTCAGGGTGTCCACTTGGCTTGCTGAAGAGTATCTGCAGTAGTGGTCTACCAGCTCTTTCTACTGCTTTGTTTTGACCAGTGGGTTCTGGTTTCAGCCTTTGAAATGAGCTTGGTAGAGGCGCCTGTCATGCTTATATTTTCAGTCTCAGATATATGGCTTTTTTTTTTTTTTTTTTTTTTTTGAGACGGAGTCTCCCTCTGCCGCCCAGGCTGGAGTGCAGTGGCCGGATCTCGGCTCACTGCAAGCTCCACCTCACGGGTTCACGCCATTCTCCTGCCTCAGCCTCCCGAGTAGCTGGGACTACAGGCACCCGCCACCACGCCCAGCTAATTTTTTTGTATTTTTAGTAGAGACGAGGTTTCACCGTGTTAGCCAGGATGGTCTCTATCTCCTGACCTTGTGATCCGCCCGCGTCGGCCTCCCAAAGTGCTGGGATTACAGGCGTGAGCCACCGCACCCGGCCTTGTTTTTGTTTTTTTGAGACACAGTCTCGCTCTGCCGCCCAGGCTAGAGGGCAGTGACGCGATCTCAGTTTGCTGCAACCTCCCCCTCCCAGGTTCAAGTGATTATCCTGCCTCAGCCTCTGATTAGCTGGAATTAAAGGCGCCTTCCACCACGCCCAGCTAATTTTTGTATTTTTAGTAGAGACGGGGTTTCACCACGTTGGCCAGGCTGGTCTTGAAATCCTGACTTAAGTGATCCACCTGCCTCAGCCTCCCAAAGTGCTGGGATTACAGGCATGAGCCACCACGCTCAGCAGCATTTTAAACAATCTGAAACAAAGTCTGAAAGTAGTGACCGTGGGCGTACTATCTTTCTAAACGTAGCTGAGCAGTATCAGTATTGAATTTGCACACCCTCTGACTCAATACAAGATTCATATCTACTAAGACACTTTTTTTTTTGAGACAGAGTCACTGTCGCCCAGGCTAGAGTGCAGTGGTGCAATCTCATCTCACTACAGCCTCCACCTCCAGACTCAAGCGATTCTCCTGCCTCAGCCTCCCGAGTAGCTGGGATTACAGGTACGCGCCACCATGCCCAGCTATTTATTTTTTAGTAGAGATGGGGTTTCTCCATGTTAGCCAGGCTGGTCTGGAACTCCTGGCCTCGAGTGATCTGCCTGCCTTGGCCTCCGAAAGTGCTGGGATTATAGGCGTGAACTTCCACGTCCAACCCTATATATACTAAGATATACACTAAGATACAGTGGCCTAAAAATGGAACCAAGCCAGCAGACAACAGAGTCTCACTTCAGTAAGCTGTGGTGAGTCCACACCATGGCATCCTCTGCAGCCTCAAAAATCACACTACCGCCCGGGCGCAGCAGTGGTTCACGCCTGTAATCCCAGCACTGCCCAGAGGCCGAGGCAGGTGGATCACCTGAGGTCAGGAGCCTGAGACCAGCCTGGCCAACATGGTGAAACCCTAGCTGGGTGTGGTGGTGTGCACCTGTAGTCCCAGCTACTCGGGAGGCTGAGGCAGAAGAATTCCTTGAACCCGGGAAGCAGAGGTTTCAGTGAGCAGAGGTCACACCACTGCACTCCAGCCTGGGTGACAGAGCAAGACTGTCTCAAAAAAAAAAAAAAAAAAAAAAAACTTCTTAATGTAGATCTTACTTGGCATCAAAAAGTGTCCACACTGTGGATTACCGACTATTCTATAAACAGTATGGGCTGGGCACGGTGGCTCACACCTGTAATCCCAGCACTTTAGGAATCCAGGGCAGGCAAATCAGTTGAGGTCAGGAGTTGGAGACCAGCCTGGCCAACATGCTGAAAGCCCGTTTTTACTAAAAATACAAAGATTAGCCGGGTGTGATGGTAGGCGCCTGTAATCCTATCTACTCAGGAGGCTGAGGTGGAAGAATCACTTGAACCTGGAGGCGGAGGGTGCAGTGGGCCGAGATCGCACCACTGCACTCTAGGCTGGGCAACAGACAAGACTCCGTCTCAAAAAAAATTTAAAAATGTAGGCCGGATGTGGTGGCTCACGCCTGTAATCCTAGCATTTTGGGAGGCTGAGGCGGGCGGATCACCTGAGGTTGGGAGTTTGAGGCCAGCCTGACCAACAGGGAGAAACCCCGTCTCTACTGAAAATAAAAAAATAGCTGGGTGTGGTGGCGCATGCCTGTAATCCCAGCTACTCGAGAGGCTGAGGCAGGAGAATCGCTTGGGAGGCGGAGGTTGCGGTGAGCCGAGATCGTGCTGTTGCACTCCAGCCTGGACAACAGGAGCGAAACTCCATCTCAAAAAAGTAAAAATAAAAAACCTAAATAAATAGTATGATCCCACACTGTTCTGTGTATTTAGGGTATTTAGAGCTGACCCCTTGTTCAGATCTTAGTACAGACCTCACCTCAAGAGCCTTTCCTGACAACCCTATCATCCTGGGCCCCACCCTCCTTGTATCATAGTCTCAGCATCCTCTCCTCCTTAATAACACCTTTGAAATGATATATTTGTTTACTGACTTTGGGATTCTTCCCCGCCATAGACTGAGTTCCCTGAGAGCAGAGCTGAGATCTGAGTTGCGCATGACTCCATCTATAAGCCACATCCAGCGCTGGCCGCCTGTTTTTGTGAGCCAGGAAAGGTTTTCAAAGGTGAACATGTGCAATCAATTGACGACAGACAATACAACCTGGGAGCCCCAATTAAGTGAAATGTTATATCCCAAAAGAATTCCACTCTTACGAATAGACTTGGGTCTTAGTCCATTTTGCACTGCTATAAAAGAATACCTGAGACTGGGCAATTTTTAAAGAACAGAAATTTATTTCTTACAGTTCTGGAGGCTGAGATATCCCAAGCTGAGGGCCTTCTTGCTGGTGGGGACTCTGCAGAGTCTTGAGGTAGCACAGGGTATCACATGGCAAGCAGGCTGTGTGTGCAAGCTCAGGTCTCTCTTCCTTTTCTTTTTTTTTGAAACGGAATCCTGCTGTTGCCCAGGCTGGAGTGCAGTGGCACGATTTCGGCTCACTGCAACCTCCACCTCAACCGTTGCCTCCCAGGTCCAAGTGATTCTCGTGCCTCAGCCTCCCAAGTAGCTGGAATTACAGGCACCCACCACCACGCCTGGCTAATTTTTGTATTTTCAGTAGAGACAAGATTTCCCCAGGTTGGCCAGGCTGGTCTCGAACTCCTGATACTCAGGTGATCTGCAGGCCTTGGCCTCCCAAAGTGCTGTAATTACAGGCATAAGCCACTGAGCCTGGCCTTTCTTCCTCTTTTTTTTTTTTTTTTTTTTGGAGACGGAGTCTCGCTCTGTCGCCCAGGCTGGAGTGCAGTGGCCGGATCTCAGCTCACTGCAAGCTCCGGCTCCCGGGTTCACGCCATTCTCCTGCCTCAGCCTCCCGAGTAGCTGGGACTACAGGCGCCTGCCACGTCGCCTGGCTAGTTTTTTTGTATTTTTTTAGTAGAGATGGGGTTTCACCGTGTTAGCCAGGATGGTTTCGATCTCCTGACCTCGTGATCCGCCCGTCTCGGCCTCCCAAAGTGCTGGGATTACAGGCTTGAGCCACCGCACCTGGCCTCTTCCTCTTTTTATAAAGCAACCAGTCCCACTCCCATAAGCTATTAGCCATTAACACATGAATGGCAGGACCTCATAACCCAGTCACCTCTTAAAGGCCCCACCTGTTAATACTGTTTCACTGGGGATTAGGAACAAACATTCCAACTGTAGCAACTTGTATTTAAGAAACTACTCAGTTATCATATTTTGATTTTCACGAACAAAAATTTTACGAACTTTTCTTTCTGGTTATAGAAATACCTAAGTAAGGCTGGGTAGGGTGGCTCACACCTGTAATCCCAGCACTTTGGGAGGCCAAGGCAGGAAGATCATTTGAGGTCAGGAGTTAAAAACCAGTATGGCCAACCTGGTGAAACCCCGACTCTATTAAAAATGCAAAAATTAGCCCGGCGTGGTGGTGCGCACCTGTAGTCCCAGCTCCCCTGGAGGCTGAGGCAGGAGAATTGCTTGAGCACAGGAGGCAGAGGTTGCAGTGAGCCGAGATCACACCACTGCACTCCAGCTTGGGCGAGAGAGCAAGATTGTGTCTCAAAAAAAAAAAAAAACAAAAAAAAAAACCAAACACTTAAATAAGATCCTCGATCTTCATGAGAAAATATGAACCAGAGGACATTTAGAAAAAAAGGAAAAAAAATCCTTGATCTTGCCTCCTGACCTGCAGAGTCTAAAATATTTGCTTTCTGTCCTTTTTATACAAAATGTTGATTCCTGGTCTACAGCAACACTTGATGTAGTTGTCAATCCATAAGCGTCTGGTGGAAAAATGCTGTAACAATAAAAATGAAAGGAATCTAAAATACATGTGCCTTTATTTGCACAGAAAAAAAACAGGCTGGGTAAAGTAGCTCATGCCCATAATCCTAGCACTTTGGGAGGCCAAGGCAGGAGGATTACTTGAGCACAGGAGTTCAGGGCTAGTGAGCTATGATCATGACACTGCACTCCAGCGTGGGCCACAGAGCAAGACCTTGTCTCAAGAAAAAAGAAAAGCAAAAAAAGGAAAAAGGAAGAAAAAAAAAGGAGGGGGAGGGAGGTATGGCCAACTAAGCATTATCCATCTCAAGAGGATCAGTTTATATCGGACGTCCACAGCAGAAGTTTGCTGCTTCTGGCTATCTTTTCCCCACAATTAGCAAGGGTTGGCTTCATTATTTTAGAAGCAGCCCAACTGCATCTTTTAGAAAGGCGCTGTGGGCCGGGCGCGGTGGCTCATGCCTGTAATCCCAGCACTTTGGGAGGCCGAGGCGGGCGGATCACGAGGTCAGGAGATCGAGACCATCCTGGCTAAC
>NW_012099209.1:163056-167067 GCF_000951045.1 Mandrillus leucophaeus | reverse complement strand
GGCCGTAAGTGGCGGGCGGAAGCGGCCCTAGAAGCCCGCCGTAAACGGCTCCCTTGCGCCACTTCCGGCCGGCTTCTGCAGACGGCGCTGGTGGTCGATCGTGTGGCGCCGGAGGACGTTCCCCGCGGCCGGAGCCATGGAGATGCCGCTGCCCCCAGATGGTGAGACCCAAACCGACCGAGAGACCGTTTCTCTCTCCCTGGAACCTCCTGTTGGCCGGCCCCGCCTCCCGGAGTCCCCGGGTCTGGGAGGGGGCGGGGCTCGGCCTCGCGGCTTCGCCTGCGGCCTCTCCCGTGGGTCCCCGCATTCCCAGCGAGCGTGTGGCCCCTATCGGGACCCGTACAAGGGCGGCCTCTTTGGGGCCCACCCCCTTGGGGTCCCCGGCACGGCGGACGGGGGCTGGGGCGCCGACTTCCCCGGCTTTGGGCGGTCGTCGCTGACGCCCCGCGTGGCCTTTTCTCCGTTCTCCAGACCAGGAGCTTCGAAATGTCATCGACAAGCTCGCCCAGTTCGTGGCTCGCAATGGGCCCGAGTTTGAGAAGATGACTATGGAGAAGCAGAAAGACAACCCCAAATTCTCGTTTCTGTTCGGAGGCGAATTCTACAGTTACTACAAGTGCAAGCTGGCGCTGGAGCAGCAGCAGCGTGAGTTCCCTCCGGCACTCAGGCCGCCCCATCGAGCGCTTCCTTTCTCGGACTCTGCCACAAACCTCTTTCTTTTGGGTCGTTTACTGTCTGGAGTGGAGCAGCTCGGTCCACACGATCCCTGTTCCGCTGTTCCCACGGCCTTGCACAGAGCGGCTGCAGGGTGCCACTGTAATGGAAAACAACGAGGTTTTCGATACTCCTCCTGGGCTGTGGATCAGGGATTTTGCTGCTGTTTTTCAGACTGATGACGGAGATGAGCAGGAGTAGCGTGATTGTTTTAGTGTTTTCTAGGGAGGAAGTGATAGAGGCCGGATGGGAGCCCATGGGACAGGCACTGCCCAGCGCCTTTTGCGGTCTCCCTGTGGGTCCAGCAAGGCTTTTGTGCGTTTCAGGTGCCTGCAGCACAAATCAAAAAGAATTATCCCTCTGAGTTTTAGTTCTTGGCAAATGTTTATCAATGTTCGTTCAGTTGAGCAACGGGATTCCAGTCCTGCTCTCAAGAAGGTTAAGGTTAGGAAGCAGAAGTGGCCTTTGAATAATGGATAGTCACCAGGTGGTGCGGCTGCTCAGGGCAGGTATCACATCTGTCATGTTCAGTACCCAACCCCCAGTCTCTAGATTGTTTGAATGAATAACTAGGAGTTTGCCAGGTAGGTGGACATTGAGAGGTGGTTGTCCCCTGAACTGCATGCTCGCCGGGGGCAGAGAGACCTTGTTTGGGTCATTGTACCTAAATATGTAACACACAGTTGGTGTTCGATTAAACAGTTTGAAAGGAGGCTGGTTGTAGTGGCTCATACGGTAATCCCAGCACTTTGGGAGGCCAAGGCAGGCAGATCACTTGAGGTTAGGAGTCTGAGACTAGCCTGGCCAACACAGTGAAACCCTGTCTCTACTAAAAATACAAAAATTAGCTGGCTATGGTGGCCCGCGTCTGTTGTCCCAGCTACTCGGGAGGCTGAGGTGGGAGAATCGTGTGAACCCGGGAGGTGGAGGTTGCAGTGAGCCAAGACCACACTATTGCACTCCAGTCTGGGTGACAGAGTGAGACTCCATCTCAAAGAAAAAGAAAAAGCTTGAAAGGTGGCCAGGCATAGTGGCTCATGCCTGTAATCCCAGCACTTTGGGAGGCTGAGGTGGGCAGATCACTTGAGGTTAGAAGTCTGAGACCAGCCTGGCTAACATAGTGAAACGCTGTCTCTACTAAAATTACAAAAATTAGCCGGGTGTGGTGGCGCACGCCTGTAGTCCCAGCTACTGGAGAGGCTGAGACAGGAGAATTGCTTGAACCTGGGAGGTGAAGGTTGCATTGAGCCGAGACCACGCCATTGCACTCCAGCCTGGGTGACAGAGTGAGACTCTATCTAAAAAACAAAAAAGAAAGAAAGAAAAAACGCTTGAAAGGAGGCCAGGCACAGTGTCTTGTGCCTGAAATCCCAGCACTTTGGGAGGCTGAGTCAGGCAGATTACTTGAGGTCAGGAGTTCAAGACCAACCTGGCCAACATGGTAAAACCCCATCTCCACTAAAAATACAAAAAATATTAGCCGGGCATGGTGGGCACCTGTAGTCCCAGCTACTCAGGAGACTGAGGCAGGAGAATCGCTTGAACCTGGGAGGTGGAGTTTGCAGTGAGCCAAGATCATGCCACTGCACTCCAGCCTGCGAGACTGAGTGAGGCTCTGTCTCAAAAAAAAGAAAAAAAAAAAACTTGAAAGGCTGAGAGAGTAGGATGTTGCAAAGGTGCAGTTTCTTGAATAAGAGACGGAGAGAGGGGGAGAGTTTGTGTGCGTATTGGCAGGCACAGTGGCACACAACTGTGCCCCCAGCTACTCAGGAGACAGGCTGGAGAGTTGCTTGAGCCCGGGAGTTCAGGGCTGTAGTGCACTGTGTCGATTGAGTGTTTGCACTAAGTTCAGCATTAGTATGGTGACCTTCTGGGAGCTGAGGACCACTAGACTGTCTAAGCAGTGGTGAACTGGCCCAGGTCAGAAATGGAGCAGGTCGAAACTCCCGTGCTGATCAGTAGTGGCATCGTGCCTGTAAATAGCCACTGCACTCCAGCCTGGGCGACGTGGCCTGTCTTTAAGAAAAGAATGTGCTTGTATGAGGGAAGAGTTTGACCTGGAGTGTTAAATGCCAGGGGAAAAGTTTGTGTTTTCTCACTCAATCCAGGGATTTTTCTGATGCCTATTTGGGTTCGAGATGGGGGGGCGGGGTGGGCAGGGAGCGATCAGCTGCCTGAAATCGTAAGGAAAATATTGTATGTGCTTATGCATTTCTAGAGCAATCCTCCCTTAGCCCCAGCACACCAAGTTTAAAACTGTTTCTAAAGGCAGCGGGAAGCCACAAGAGTTTTAAACAAGGGACAGAGTGGCTTGGGTTGTGTGGCCAGTGGTGTAGGACAAGCTAGAGGGACCAGCCTGGGGAGCAGTGAGGCCTGCAGGGGAGTGAACAGGGCAGTTGTTCAGGTGAGAGATGGTGGGGTCTGAATTAAGTCAGTGTGTTGAGCCTGAGGGAGGGAGGGTGGGGGGCAGGTGGGCTGAAGGGGTAGAACCCATGAACCTGGGCGCCAGTTGGTTATTGACGACCTGATGGTGTAATGAGCAGGGGAGGAAGACACCTCAGACGGTGCTTTGGCTTGGGTGACTGAGCTGAGGGCTGCTTTTGCTTTCTCAGGGGGGCCACTTCAAAGCTGGTGCCATTATAGGGAAGGATAGGGTGCTTATATTACAGCCCAGGAAGATTAAAGCCAATAAGTGCTTTCCTTTTTTTTTTTTTTTTTTTTTGAGATACAGCCTCAACCATATCATATGGGGTCTCACTATGTTACCCAGGCTGTCTGTGAACGCCTGGGCTCAAGTGATCCTTCAGCCTCAGCCTCCCAAGTAGCTGGGACAACAGGTGCACATCACCATGCCCAGCTTGGAAATCAAATTTCAACATGAGTTTTGGTGGAAATGAACTATTTCCAAATCTTAGCATTTCCCTTACCTTATGTGTACAAGATGGGATTCACAAAACACACATAGAAGCACTTATATTTATTTGGTTTTTAATATATGCACTGTTAAGGTGAGCACTTACTTGATTTTTCAAAAATTAAAACCAGTAATTAATAAGGCTCACCCATAAATAAGGAGAAGAAACCAATCTTAAAAAAGAATTGCAAATAGTATGCATAGATACTGCCATCCCCCTTCAGACAATGGAGCTTTGTGGTCTTCCCCTTGAGTTGGCTGGACTTAGTGACTAATTGTGGAACGTGAAAACAGTAACTTGACAGGAGAAACCTGGCAGACAACCACCTAACCAAGTGCTCAAGGTTAACATCACTTAAGTCTTTTTTTTTTTTTTTTTTTTT
>NW_012099209.1:159629-161981 GCF_000951045.1 Mandrillus leucophaeus | reverse complement strand
GGGGGCCTGGCTTGGGGAGGGGTGAGGAGTGTTTCCTGGAAGCGTGGGAGAGACTCGTGGAAGGCTTCGGTCCATGTTCTAGAGCCAGGTGAGCCACAGTACAGCCAGTTCTGCACCCTGCTCCTTAAAGCCTGGCCTCAGCTGTTCTAGAACGGAGCGTCACGAACTCTGTGGTGAAAGACCATTTTGGTTTTTGTTTTTTTAAGTTTCTAACCTGTTGTGGACCAAAACTTTTGCAAAGGACAGTAACAGTGTGGACCGTGAACTATCACGTGGCTAGAAAGGTTTTGAAATGCTCACTTCCTGGTTCCATAACCGACTGTTACCCCTGGGTAGCCTGGGCACCACTCCTTAAGTGGCAGTACCGTGACTGCCATGTTGAAAAGAGGTAGAGGGGTGGAACCTGACGCAGGAAGACTGGCTCTGGGGTGACGCAGGTGACAGCAGATCCATGGTGGTGACAGCAGGGACATAGACTGATTGGAGTGATGTCTAGGAGGCTGCCTTGACACCATGTGGCTCGTCAGTGGGAGGCACATGTACCTTCTGACCTGGGTTTCTGGGCAGACAGTGGTGCCAGCCATGGTGGGGGGAGCACAGGAGGGGACATCGGTGTAGGGGGCGAGAGGAAACGCAGGTCCATTGGAAACACAGTGGGCCGTGCAGTCGGTGGTTAGGGCCAAAGCTCAGGGAATCCAGAATGGAAATGATGGATTTAGGAATCACAGCGTGCAGCTGACAGTCACAGCGGCAGGAATGAAGAGCTCATGTTCCCTGGAGTTGCATAGAGCAGAGGACGGGGCTCAGACCACAGGCCGCGCACCCCAGCATCTGAGGGTCCGACAGGAGAGGGGTTGGTAAAGGGGGAGAAAGGGACTGAGGGGGCAGCACATGGAGGCCAAGGGAGGCAAGCATCTGCGACAGGCCCATGGGGCTGAGTTGAGCAAGGGTGTCCTCAGCTGCCTGGGGGAAGGTGGGGGGGTGACGGGGAGTGGCAGGCAGGCGCCAGGCTGAGATAAAGGGGAGGTGAAGATCTGGAGTGAGTCTTGGCTGAGAAATCGTTTAGAGAGGATCATGGGGTGAAGGGAGAGGTTTCCAACCCAGAATGTTCTGATGTGTTTATTTATTTACTTTTTTTTTTTTTTTTTTTGGGACGGAATCTCCCTCTGTCACCCACACTGGAGCGCAGTGGCGCCATCTCAGCTCACTGCAACCTCCACCTTGTGGGCTCAAGCAATTCTCCTGCCTCAGTCTCTCTCAAGTAGCTGGGATTACAGGTGCCTGCCACCACACCCGGCTAATTTTTTGCATTTTCAGTAGAGACGGGGTTTCCCCATGTTGGCTGGGCTGGCTTGACCTCCTGACCTCAGGTGATCCACCCGCCTCAGCCTCCCAAAGTGCTGGGATTATAGGTGTGAGCCACCACGCCCAGCCCGATGTGTTTAGATGCTGCTGGGGAGGGGGCGGGTAAAGAGGGAGGAGTTGGAGAAATAAGAGAGAAAAGAAATATCATGAAGCAGTGTCCCTCGGACGGTGGGAGGGGTGGGATTCGGTGCAGAAGTTGGGGGTCATCCTATAGGGGGCCCTTGGGTGCACAAACTGGAAGGGACAGTCAGCCCCGAGACTTGACTTGAGCACCCAGTGAGGGGCGACACCTTCCACCTGACACCCCACCTCCCTTGTCTTTGGTTTTGTCCTGGTCCCCTTGGAGTGGGGGTCTGGAGGGCTCCAGGGGTACATAGTCACATTCAGACCAGGCGGCCCCAAGACGGAGAGAGAAGCATGTCCTCTTGTCCAGGGCCTCCTTATGAGCAGGGTCCCTTTCTCAGAGACCTCACCACCTGCCCCATCTGACCACAGTGGGGACCTGCGCCCACCCTGACCCCGGCTTCTGCCAGCAGAATGGGTGTCTCACTGCTGCCTCAAACTTGATGCACCCCTGATTGCAGAGGAGTCTCTGTCCCCAAGGGCTGGAAAAGCAAGGAGAGTCAGTAGAAGGACAGGGCAGGCGTAGGGGAGGCTGCAGTGTGCGTTCGGGAGGTGCGACTTCATGCCTTTCTGGCCACATGTGCAGAGGCCCGGTGGCCACGACATCTTAGGATGGTAGCTTAGGAGACAGTGGCAGAGGCCAGCGAGTGCCTGAGGAGGTCAGGGGATGAGAGGTGCGAAGGCGTGGATTCTGCCAAATGGGGCCTAGGTGGGTGAGGAGGTGGGCAGGCTCAGGCTTAACTTGCGCCGGAAGGACACTGTGCGAGGACTGGATGGTGCTGGCAAGAGTGGCCGGGGACTTCCTAGGTTCTCCGAGGAGGGGACAGCCCAAAGATGGAAGGCCGAGGCTGGGATCCTGTGAGA
>NW_012099209.1:156462-159579 GCF_000951045.1 Mandrillus leucophaeus | reverse complement strand
GGAGACCCAACTAGACATGAACGAGTTTGACAACCTGCTACAGCCCATCATCGACACGTGCACCAAGGACGCCATCTCGGTGAGGGGCCGGGGCTGTCTCTTATACACATCTAGATGTGTATAAGAGACAGGGCGTGGATTCTGCCAAATGGGGCCTAGGTGGGTGAGGAGGTGGGCAGGCTCAGGCTTAACTTGCGCCGGAAGGACACTGTGCGAGGACTGGATGGTGCTGGCAAGAGTGGCCGGGGACTTCCTAGGTTCTCCGAGGAGGGGACAGCCCAAAGATGGAAGGCCGAGGCTGGGATCCTGTGAGAGGGAGGGCAGGGCCCAAGAGTAGGAGGAGCTGGGTTTGTGTGGGCACGAGGCTGTGCACAGGCCCTTGTGGATGGTGAGTCCCTGGGGAGAGGGAGGCTCCTGTGACTGAGAGGTGGCCAAGGGGACACCTAGACCGCCATCTGCGTTCTCACGGGACACCCCTCCTCTCCCTCCAGTCATCTGCAAGCAGCAGACCCCAGAGCTGGAGCCAGCTGCCGCCATGCCGCCCCTGCCACAGCCCCCGCTGGCCCCCGCCGCGCCCATCCCGCCGGCCCAGGGCGCACCGTCCATGGACGAGCTCATCCAGCAGAGCCAGTGGAACCTCCAGCAGCAGGAGCAGCACTTGCTGGCGCTCAGACAGGTACGGGCCCACCCTCCTCAGCCAGGCACCGGCAACTCCCCTGTGCCTCTGTTTTTGCGTCTGTTCACCAGAATGAATAACAGGTGTCAGTGAGGACAGGGCCCGCCCTGCCACCCAGGGCTTGGTGCATGTCAGCCACTGTCTCCCCCAGCCCTGATGCCAGACACGGAGGCTGCTTCTCATCTCAGTGAAGCCTGTGGACATGCGTGCACCCATCACCCTGGGGTGGACCCCCCGAGTGGGACTGTGGGAGATGTGTGCCCCTTGAAGCTCCCTAACAGCTGTGGCTAGACAGTCTCTGGTGCCTACCATTGGCCCCACTACACAGTAGCTAGGTCACCTGGAGCTGTTGGTTGAGGAAGGACCCTTTTTTTAAATTATTATTGTTTTTGAGATGGAGTCTTGTTCTGTCATCCAGGCTGGAGTGCAGTGGCGCAATCTCGGCTCTCTGCAGTCCCTGCCTCCCGAGTTCAAACGATTCTCCTGCCTCAGCCTCCAGAGTAGCTGGTATTACAGGCATGCACCACTACACCCGCCTAATTTTTGTATTTTTAGTAGAGATGGGGTTTCACCAGGTTGGCCAGGCTGGTCTCAAACTCCTGACCTCAGGGGATCCACCTGGCCAGAAGGACCCTTTTGTCCTTCCTGGTCCAACAGTTTGATAACTTTTGCCAGATAGAATACAGGTGCATTGGCTGGGCGTGGTGGCTCACACCTGTAATCCCAGTACTTTGGGAGGCTGAGATGGGCGGATCATGAGGTCAGGAGTTCAAGGCTAGCCTGGCCAACATGATGAAACCCCGTCTCTACGAAAAATACAAAAACTAGCTGGGTATGGTGGTGCATGCCTGTAATCCTAGCTACTTGGGAGGCTGAGGCAGGAGAATTGCTTGAACCTGGGAGGAAAAGGTTGCATGAGCTGAGATCACACCACTGCACTCTAGCCTAGGTGACAGAGCAAGACTCAGTCTTGGAAAAATAAATAAAAGAATACAGGTGCATTGCCAGAAAAACGAGAGGAATAGAATACCAAACCTCCAAAACACCAGCCTCATTCTTTGTACTAGGTTCAGGGTGTAAAATCACACTGTCATATTGCTCTCAGAAAGTTCTACCTGGATGTGGTGGCTCAGCCTGTAATCCCAGCACTCTGGGAGGCCAAGGCAGGTGGATCACAAGGTCAGGAGTTTGAGACCAGCCTGGCCAATATGGTGAAACCCCGTCTCTACTAAAAAACACAAAAATTAGCTGGGCGCAGTGACAGGTGTCTGTAGTCCCAGCTACTCAGGAGACTGAGGCAGGAGAATTGCTTGAACGCGGGAGGCAGAGGTGGTTGCAGTGAGCCAAGATTGTGCCATTGCACTCCAGCCTGGGCAACAGAGCGAGACTCTGTCTCAAAAAAAAAGAAAGTTCCAGAAGGCTCACCCTCAGCTTCTGCCAGAGTTCATCATGGAGTGGGAGGCTGGCCTTGACCAGCCCTGACTGACTGCTGGTCCCCATGGCAGCTCTGTTTTTACCAGTTGCACTTTAACCTGCGTTTCTTATTGAGGAATGAGATTGCTCCCTTTTTGTTTCACTAGAGGCCATGGGTGTGTCCTCTCCCTCTATTGCCTGTTCACACCATCCCTCCTTTTTCTTTTCTTTTTTTTTTTTTGGTTGTTGTTGTTGTTGTTGTTGTTGACAAGGTCTTGCTGTGTCACTCAGGCTGGAGTGCTGCGGTACAGTCAAAGCTCACTGTAACTTTGAACTTCTAGGTTCCAGCGATCCTTCCGCCTCAGCCTCCCAAGTAGTTGGGAACACAGGCACACGCTACCATGCTCAACTAATTTGTATTTTATTTGTTGTAGAGATGAGGTCTCGCTATGTTGCCCAGGTGGTCTGGAGCTCCTGGGCTCAAGCGATCCTCCTGCCTCAGCCTCCCAAAGTGCGGAGATTACAGGCATGAGCCACCGCGCCCCGCCTTTGTTTTTTGTTAAGTTGGTTTGCAGAGGTTGTTTGTTCCTCTGGGCTGCCGTATTTTCCTTGGCTACCTGGAGGGCAGGTGTTCTCTCCTGGTATGTCCTGTCAGTGCCCTGCCCACTCTGGGAGGGACTGTCACAGATTCATGGCAGGCATGAGAGACAGAATCTCCTCGTGCTGGGGACAAGCAAGGGAGCTGATGGCCAGAGCAGCCCAGCGTCGGGGCATCCCCACCAGGTCCCCACCCCGCCCCTGCTGGGCCAGGCCGGAGGGCTCGGGCTGCGGGTCCCTCCTCATGTGTTCTTGGCCCCACTGACCCCCAACCCAGGAGCAAGTGACAGCAGCTGTGGCCCACGCGGTGGAACAGCAGATGCAGAAGCTTCTAGAGGAGACCCAACTAGACATGAACGAGTTTGACAACCTGCTACAGCCCATCATCGACACGTGCACCAAGGACGCCATCTCGGTGAGGGGCCGGGGCT
>NW_012099209.1:155368-156069 GCF_000951045.1 Mandrillus leucophaeus | reverse complement strand
ACCCACCACCACACCTGGCTAATTTTTTGTATCTTTAGTAGAGACAGGGTTTCACCATGTTGGCCTGGCTGGTTTCGAACTCCTGACCTCAGGTGATCCTCCCACCTCAGCCTCCCAAGGTGCTGGGGTTACAGGTGTGAGCCACCACACTTGGCCTTTTGTTGTTGTTGTTTGTTTTTTTGAGACTGAGTCTCACTCTGTCACCCAGGCTGGAGTGCAGTGGCACAGTCTTGGCTCACTGCAGCCTCCTTTCAGGTTCAAGTGATTCTCCCACCTCAGCCTCCTCAGTAGCTGGGATTACAGGCACCAGTGACTATGCCCAGCTAATATTTGTATTTTTAGTAGACGGGGTTTCGCCATGTTGGCCAGGCTGGTCTCAAACTCTGGGCCTCAAGTGATCCACCCGCCTTGGCCTCCCAAAGTGCTGGGATTACAGGCGTGAGCCACCGTGCCCAGCATTGTATGTTTAAATACATTCCTGATTATAAATGCAGTTTGGAGACCGCTGGGCACATTTATTGCTTTTACTTTTTGGCTTGGGCTGACATGATAAAGTCCCACAGCCTGGATGGCTTAAACAGCTGGAATGTATTTGTCTTAAGGATTTCGGAGCTGGAGGTCTGAGGTGAAGGTGTGGCAGATTCGGGTTAGTGTCTTGGAGGCCTGTCTCATTGGCTCATAGGTGACCGTCTTTTCTCTAC
>NW_012099209.1:142070-149673 GCF_000951045.1 Mandrillus leucophaeus | reverse complement strand
TATTGAGGAATGAGATTGCTCCCTTTTTGTTTCACTAGAGGCCATGGGTGTGTCCTCTCCCTCTATTGCCTGTTCACACCATCCCTCCTTTTTCTTTTCTTTTTTTTTTTTTGGTTGTTGTTGTTGTTGTTGTTGTTGACAAGGTCTTGCTGTGTCACTCAGGCTGGAGTGCTGCGGTACAGTCAAAGCTCACTGTAACTTTGAACTTCTAGGTTCCAGCGATCCTTCCGCCTCAGCCTCCCAAGTAGTTGGGAACACAGGCACACGCTACCATGCTCAACTAATTTGTATTTTATTTGTTGTAGAGATGAGGTCTCGCTATGTTGCCCAGGTGGTCTGGAGCTCCTGGGCTCAAGCGATCCTCCTGCCTCAGCCTCCCAAAGTGCGGAGATTACAGGCATGAGCCACCGCGCCCCGCCTTTGTTTTTTGTTAAGTTGGTTTGCAGAGGTTGTTTGTTCCTCTGGGCTGCCGTATTTTCCTTGGCTACCTGGAGGGCAGGTGTTCTCTCCTGGTATGTCCTGTCAGTGCCCTGCCCACTCTGGGAGGGACTGTCACAGATTCATGGCAGGCATGAGAGACAGAATCTCCTCGTGCTGGGGACAAGCAAGGGAGCTGATGGCCAGAGCAGCCCAGCGTCGGGGCATCCCCACCAGGTCCCCACCCCGCCCCTGCTGGGCCAGGCCGGAGGGCTCGGGCTGCGGGTCCCTCCTCATGTGTTCTTGGCCCCACTGACCCCCAACCCAGGAGCAAGTGACAGCAGCTGTGGCCCACGCGGTGGAACAGCAGATGCAGAAGCTTCTAGAGGAGACCCAACTAGACATGAACGAGTTTGACAACCTGCTACAGCCCATCATCGACACGTGCACCAAGGACGCCATCTCGGTGAGGGGCCGGGGCTTCCCAGAGTGCAGCTTCCCCCTGGTCCTGCCCTGAGGCAGGACCTGCCGCAGCCAGTCTGGGCTAAGGGCTGTTACGATAGGTACCTTTCCCTCCCGCCGTGAGCACCCTGCTCACTTGTCATCGGCTCGATTGTTGCAGGCCGGGAAGAACTGGATGTTCAGCAATGCCAAGTCCCCGCCGCACTGTGAGCTGATGGCCGGCCACCTCCGGAACCGCATCACGGCTGACGGGGCGCACTTTGAGCTGCGGCTGCACCTCATCTACCTGATCAACGACGTGCTGCACCACTGGTGAGCACCACTGCCCCGTGCCCAAAGTGCCGCTTCCTTGCGCTCCTCCTCAACCCCTCCTGGGTGGCCGCTTGCTCCAATCAGTAGCTTGGCTTGGCCTGTCCCAAGACTAGGGGGCACTTGTCCAGGGAGCCCGGGCCGAGTGGTCTCTGTGAGCCGCCAGGCTTCTGTCTGCAGGACTGCAGGGTCTAGGCATCCTGTGCACCTTCGCTGCATGCCCTGTCCTCTCCCCTAGACCCCAGCCTCACCTGTCACATTGCTGCCTCCTCGGGGCCACTGTCCCCTGCACTCCTTGCTCTCCTGGGGCAGCTTCTTGGTGTCTCCTTATTGCCTTCTCGGCCACGGCCTCCTTGGCCTCTGTGTCTGTCTCCGGCCCTCATCACTGATTTGCACGTGTGCACACGCGTGCACCTGACTCTGCTCAGCCATCGGGACCCTCCTTTGGGGTCCCCTTCTCCAGCCCTGATCCGACTCTCAGACTTCAACAGAGACACCTCTGCCGACCCTCTGTCCCCACCCAGCCCTCACCCCTTCCCACTGTTGCTGTCTCCACCCTCCCCAAGGTTGGTTGAGTATTTCCTTCTACAGGGTCACTGGGGCACTTCTCACAAAAATTAGCAAAAAAAAAAAAAAAACCAATGGAACCCCAGGCCAAAAGCCTGCGCACACAGGAGGAGATAAGCACTGCTACTGAGCCTAGCAGGCAGCAGTCTTGGCCAGGCGCCTCTGCGCCTCTGCGCTGGTCCAAGCTGCCAGCACCCATCTCGCCCCATCTGCCACATGCAGCACTGCCTGAGTCCCTCTTCTGTCCCCACCTCAGTCCCTGTTTCTCTCCTGCTGGGAAGTGAGCTGCGGCTCCGCACCACCTCTGCCCTTCTGCTCCGGCCTCCACTTCTCCCTGCCTTTGAATCAGGGGCGCCTTGCATGGATGCACCGTTTCCTACATTCTCCAGCTACGCGCCTCTCTAGCTCCACTCTGTCCGAAGCCATGTGCTGCTCGTCCGTCCTCCCGGCTGCCCGGCCCAGACCTTTGCTCCCCTGAGCTCCCTGCGGCAAGCTGGGGGTTGAGGGACTTCGAGCTGCTCCCCTCCTGTCCCGCGTCCCTCCGTGGGGGCAACCATCTCCCTGCGCAGCTGCAGGGGCTTCCCAGGCCCGCTACGCACAGTGTCCAGTGCAGCGCTGCCCTGAGAGGACATGGCCCCAGTGCCTCCCCCGACTGGGCCTCCAGTCGCTCTTCTAAAGCGTTCTAGGTGCCCGAAGGACTGAGTACCCTCCCTCCTCCTCCCGAGAGGCCTTGCCTGGGCCGAGGTTTCCTTGTGCATAGCGAGTGACAAGGGCAAGACCCCCACTCCACAGCAGTCCCATCCCGCCCATTGCACACGGGCAGGGGCTTCTGCGGACCCCATGTCCCTTCATCCACAGCGCCACCCAAGAAGGAAGGAGGGAAGGTTATTTCCTCTCAAGGGGACTGGACTGAAAGGCCTTGCTCAGAACGGCCCCAGGCCACATTCTCTCCCTCCCCTGCTTGCTGTTTTTCCGTCTGTCCCCTTCCTCGAGCCCAGGCACCAGCACAGGTCTCGTGGGAGCCCAGCCATTGCCCCGACCGGGTTGGGGACCCGATTCCCGAGAAGGCAGAGGGCGCTGAGGCTGGAGCCGCGATGGTAACGGGCGCGTGGCCGGGTCCCGCCCCAGGGCCCTGACGCGCGGAAAGTCTCTCCCTCACAGCCAGCGCAAGCAGGCCCGGGAGCTGCTGGCCGCCCTGCAGAAAGTCGTGGTGCCCATCTACTGCACCAGCTTCCTGGCCGTGGAGGAAGATAAACAGCAGAAGATCGCCCGGGTACGTGGGCCCTGGGCCGGGGGTTGGGTGAGACCGGGATATGCAGGCCTTCCCGCTCCCCGCTGACCCAGCCTCTCTCCTCGCACCCCCAGCTCCTGCAGCTCTGGGAGAAAAACGGCTACTTTGATGACTCCATCATTCAGCAGCTACAGAGCCCGGCCCTGGGGCTTGGTCAGTACCAGGTGAGTGTCCCTGCCCACCCATGCCTCACCCTGTAGCTGGGGCGGATGCCTCAGGAGGGCTTGGGAGTGTGGGGACAGCAGCTGCCACCCTAGCAGGTTCCGGAAGCCGGAGAGCCCATGTACCCTGCTTGTGCTAGGAGTATCCAGTGGGTGTTGACTGGAGAGTCCCAGGTGACATTCCCAGGCCTTGGGTGTGTCTCCCTGACTTTCCTGGCACACTAGAACCAGGCGGCCTTTCGGAGTCCCTGCATGTGGCCCATTTGCTCTGGTGGTCAGGCATGTTCCTGCGTGATGGAAGCGTGAGGAAGCCCAGACGTGGCTTAGGCTGTGGCAGCCCCTCTTGCTGAGAACCACATGGCGAGTGGGAGGCAGAGCCCGTGAGCGTGTCCCAGAATGTTGATGGGCAGCGTTCTCTGAGCAGCCACACAGCGGCCAGGACACAGCTGTCATTGCTCGTTCCTGTGGTCAGGGAATTGTCAACCACGCTGCAGCGAACATTCTCGTCCCCAGATCTCTGGCCAGATCCCAGCACACACTCTGATTGCCCAGACTGTTGGCTGTTTCACATGACGGTTCCCTGTCCACCTGCCCCAGGTCCCCCAGGCTCTGCTGCTTTCCAGGCGTTTGTCCTCTGGCGCCAGACAGCAAGCCCCAAGGCCATGTACTGAGCAGTGGGTGCTCTTCTCTCTTCCAGGCCACCCTCATCAACGAGTACTCCTCGGTGGTCCAGCCAGTGCAGCTGGCCTTCCAGCAGCAGATCCAGACCCTCAAGACGCAGCACGAGGAGTTCGTCACCAGCCTGGCCCAGCAGCAGCAGCAGCAACAGCAGCAGCAGCAGCAGCTCCAGATGCCGCAGATGGAGGCTGAAGTCAAGGCCACGCCTCCACCGCCTGCCCCGCCCCCGGCCCCAGCACCTGCCCCTGCCATCCCGCCCACCACCCAGCCCGGTATGGGGCTCCCTCAGCCCCCGCCCCCAGGAAGCAGTCCCCAGAGGCTGGGCACTGAGTGTAGTCAGAAAGCAGTTTGCCACCCTCACACACAGCTCTGGTTCCATCGTCCCAGGCCTGCTCCTAGACCCAGGTTTTCATCCATTTACAAACATGAGCCCGGTGACATTAGAGTAAAACTCCAACTGTTCCATTCCTGAACAGCAAAAGATCTGTTTCCTGTTCCCAGAGAAGAGAAAAATAGAGGAAAGGTACCCAGATCGCCCATGAGATTGAGGCTGCAGTGAGCCGTATTTACACCACCGCACTCCGGCCTGGGTAACAAAACGAGACCCTGTCTCAAAAAGAAAACGCAGTCTAGGGTCGCTTCTGAAAAAGACACATAAAAAACTGCGGACAATCTGAGCAGAATCTAGTAAAGGATTTTAAAATTACATTCTGATCAAAGAAGATTTGTTCCAGGAACATGAGGGTTGTATAGGATAGAACATAACAGGTTGTGGGAAAATGATCTTTTAATTAGAGATTGTGAGGAAATGGTCTGTTAATTAGATAGAGGAAAAACGTCTAATCAAATTCAGCGTGGACAGAAATTCTTCAGCAAACCAAGAGGGCAGAAGTGAGGCATGTTTCTCGTAAAGCTTTGAAAAGGACAGATGTGTGTCATGTTCAAGGTCGAAACCTCCCCTCTTCCCCGTCCCCTTCCTGGAGGCCGGTAATAGTCATGGTTTTAGTGGGGTCCTGAAGCAGTCATCCATTGGGCGCTAAAAGTCGTAGCCTGGTTTGCTCTGGGGTAGTGTGGAGAGGAGACAGCACTTCCTGCTGCCAGTCCTGCTCTAACAGCCTGTCACTTGGATTTAGATGACAGCAAGCCTCCCATCCAGATGCCCGGCTCTTCAGAGTACGAAGCCCCAGGAGGGGTCCAGGATCCCGCAGCCGCCGGCCCCCGGGGCCCTGGGCCGCACGACCAGATCCCACCGAATAAGCCCCCTTGGTTTGACCAGCCTCACCCCGTGGCTCCTTGGGGCCAGCAGCAGGTATTGATGGAACCTGGGGTGGGAGCACATGGGCACCCTTGGCCTGACGGGGCGGCCTCCCCTGTGCAGTGGGGTGGGCGTTCCCCTGTGCAGTGGGGTGGGCGTTCCCCTGTGCAGTGGGGTGGGCGTTGAGTGGCTCACTGGGAAACACAAGGGATACTCTGTGGCAGAGCTTATGCTGGGTTAGTGACAGCCCTGTCTTCCTGTGGCACTGGGACAGGTGGAGTGACAGGTCTTCATGTCCCTTGCCCGAGCTTTGATGGCTGGGGCTTCTGTGTGGTGTAGATCCCGTTTTCCTGCGGGTGCAGGGGAGTTGAACGCCGCGAGGCATGGCAGGGTGTTCTGTTTCCTGTCCTTCTGAAACAGGGTCAGCCAGCTGAGTGTCAGTGTTTTGTCATCCTGGAAAGAACAAGGTGCTTTTGCAAGGAAAGGAGGTGTCAGAAATGTCAGGCATGTTGCCCCTGGGAGACCTCAGCAGCTTTGCTATGGGTCACATACCCCTGGGCCAAGACAGGGGCCACCTCGTCTGGCACAGCATGGCTGGGAAATGCCCTGGAGCGTGCTGGTTCCACTTAGAGCACTGAGGCACAGCCCCTGGCCTTCCCAGACGCGACTTCCCCCTTGACCATGGGGCTTGGTTGGCTTTGCGGCGTGACCTTTCCAGGTGACTCCCTGTCCACAAGGACAGGTGTAAGGATGGCAAGGAGACTGGCTCTGGACTGAGACTTGGTGGTTGTGGCTTTAAGCCTCCCACCCCCAGCTTCAGGACATGAAATTGAACCTCACTAAAGATTGGACACCCCCATAAAGACAGCTCCCGCCTCCAAGTGCTGGCCGGGAGCCAGATGGTGGTGGCCGTTTTGCAGGTACCCTCTGCGGGGAGAGCAGTTCTTGTCCCTGTTTTGTGGGTGTGGAAGCAGAGGCCCTTAGTGTCTCCAGCCTCAGTCTTTTTGCAGACGGGAGGATTGGGCTCAAGACAATGGGCACGCCTCTCACTGAGGGTCCCCGCTAGGCCAGCAGTGCGTCCTGCAGTCCACACTGAGAAACAGCAGCTTGCCCTGCCTGACTTGGCCACGTGGGGTCTTAACATGTTTAGAAGTAATTTCTCAAGGTAGGAAGATTGCTTGAGGCCAGGAGTTTGGAGTTTGGGACCAGCCTGGGCAACAAAGCAAAACTCCATCTCTACAAAGAATAGAAATAAGCTGGCATGGTGGTGCACCCTTGTAGTCCCAGCTACACAGCGGTCTGAGGCAGGATTGGTTCAGCCAGGACTTCAGGCTTCGTTGAGCTATGGTCATGCCACTGCACTCCAGCCTGGGTGACAGAGTGAGACCCTGTCTCTAAAACAGAAAAACAAGGCTGGGCGTGGTGGCTCACACCTGTAATCCCAGCAGTTTGGGAGGCTGAGGTGGGCAGATCATTTGAGGTCAGGAGTTCAAGACCGGCCTGGCCAACATGGTGAAACCTCGCCTCTGCTAAAGATTAAAAAAATAGCCAGGCATGGTGGCAGGCCTCTGTAACCCCAGCTACTCGAGGGGCTGAGGCAGGAGAATCACCTGAACCCGGGAGGTAGAGCTTGCAGGGAGCCAAGATCACGCCACTGCACTCCAGCCTGTCCAATAGAGCGAGATTGTCTCAAACTAAGAAAAAGAAAAACAGATATTAAACATATTTAATATCTGGCCCTCTGGCTTCTCTTGGAAGCCTGGAGAATGTGGCGGCCTGGACCAGCCTCCCCTTAGTAGGGGCCATCAGCACAGTTACCCAGCTGTGACCCCAGACACGGGCCTTCTCTTTGGCCTCTGCACGCCTCCCCTCCCCAGCCCAAGCTGGAGTTTGCCCTCCTGGCTTTAAGTCTCCAGAGCAGGAGCTGGTGAGGGAAGAGCCTCCTGTCTTCAGTCCACAGGAAGATGCTGGCTTGGGTGGAGGGTCCTCAGAAGCAGACGCTGAGACAAGGATGTGTGTGCCGCAGTGTGTCTGGGAGCTGACCCCAGCAGATGGCTTTTGGGGAGAGGGGGAGTGAGGCAGGGCAGGTGGTGTCAGAGTGAGCCCCACCCCGTGGGTGCCTGGGGTGCTCTGAGAAGCAATATCGTCTGTGCCTCCGCCCCATTGCCCCCAAGGGGCGAGGGAGCTGCGTTTGTCTGGCAGTGGTAGTGGGGAGCACCTCCTGGCGTGCGGGGCCTGTATGCGGGTGCAGCTGGGGTGCAGCAGGCCCCAGCGGCAGAAGCAGCCTCGGGACTGAGATGCAGATGCAGCGGTTGGGGGTCTGGTCCTTTCGCAGCAGCATGTGGTCCGGGTTGAGGGCTGGTGCCCAGCATCGCCGCAGGCATCAGCCTAGGAGGATCCCCGACGTGGCCAGGGCAGCGCCTCCATGGTCTGAGCCAGCGCTGTGATGCTGTGAAGCGCTGG
>NW_012099209.1:133235-139475 GCF_000951045.1 Mandrillus leucophaeus | reverse complement strand
TCGGAGCTGGAGGTCTGAGGTGAAGGTGTGGCAGATTCGGGTTAGTGTCTTGGAGGCCTGTCTCATTGGCTCATAGGTGACCGTCTTTTCTCTACATGTTTGTGTCCTAATCTCTCTTTATAAGGGCACCCGTCACATTGGATTAGGGCCACCATGGCTTCATTTTAACTCATTTGTGTCTTTAAAGGCCCTGTCTCCAAATACAGTTCCGTCCTGAGCTAAGCTATTGGGGGCTAGGATTTCGGCGTATGGATTCGGAGGGTCACAACTTAGCCCTCACATTGCAGTTTGGGGGTTTTGTGGTTCTCTTCCCTCAGCCTCAAGCTCTCTCGGCTGTGCCTATGGGTGCGGGACAGGCCCCTCAGAGCCTGGCTCCTCCCTGCCTTGCTGCCTGGTCTAGAGCAGTGAGAGAAGGTGCTGGGCAGGCTCCCAGGAGGGTTGGCCTCCTGGCCCCTCACTGAGGCGCCCCCCTCCAGCACTTGTCACCTAGGAGATCCTGACTGGCCTGTGGTCCTGAGACAAGTCTCTGTTTTGCAGAAATGGGCCCCCCTCACCACCACCCTGGCCATCGCATGCCTCATCCTGGTATCAACGAGCACCCGCCCTGGGCTGGACCCCAGCACCCCGACTTCGGCCCTCCCCCCCACGGCTTCAACGGGCAGCCCCCACACATGCGGCGACAGGGCCCGCCCCACATCAACCACGATGACCCCAGCCTGGTCCCCAACGTGCCCTATTTCGATCTCCCTGCCGGGCTGATGGCCCCCCTCGTGAAGGTAACGCCCCGCGGTGGGCTCCAAGCTGAGCATGCTCACCATGCTGGCCCCCATTTCTCCTGGTGAAAAGTGAACACACAGGATCGGGTGCCTCCCGGGGCACCCCTTCCTCATCTCCCACTCCCTAGGGACCCTGATCCATCAGTGGGAGGTGTCTGAACTGGAGTTGTATGGTGTGGCCATGAGCGACGCCATGTCTGTCCTGCCCCTCGTATCCCTCCCGCTGCGGGGAGCTTCAGCCTTGCGGGGCCGGCTGGGCTCTGAGGCTGGACTCCTTCCTTCATCCTTCTCGGTCCAGGCCCTCAGAAGCACCTTGTCCCAGGGCTGCTGATGGAGGGAATGTCTTAGAAGGAGCCACCTGTGAGCTGTGCCTGCCAAGCACACAGGGAGGGGGGTGGTCCTGGAGAAGCCAGGCAGGGCTGGCAGCAGCTGGTACCAGTGTGGGGTGGCCGGAGCATAGGGCAAGAGGAGGTGAGGCAAGAAGGGGCCAGGGCTGGGGCTCTGGGGCTCCAAGGGCGTGCTAGCCACTGCCACTTCCCATCCTCCCTCAGACCCGTCCATCTGATGTCCAGGCGGACTTCATGGAGCCATGAGCAGCAGGGAGAGCTGCGGGCGGGGGGGCCCAGGCGAGCTAGGCAGGGCAGGGCCTCAATGGGAGGACAGAGACGGAGCAGAAGGAGACAGGCCAGTGGGCTCCAGGGCTGGGGCTGAGGCTGTTCTGAGGGAGGGGCCCAGGGTAGGCATTGTGAGCAAAGGGTGACGTGAGGGGCCCGCCGCATGCGTGTGAATAAACCAGCGAGTATTCCTGTCACCTGAGTTTGGAGACCATGTCCCCTGTGGGTGATTTTCTGAAGAGAGAACCCTGTAATTGTCATCAGCCTCAGAGCAGCTGTGACCCACCATGGTTGGTGTGGGTTCCCCAAGAGGGAAGGATGAGGAGCTCTGGTGCCCAGGGCACCCTTGACACTGAACCTGGACCCTGCCCTGACCCCACTCCCTGCAGACCCTGGGTGGGCCTGAGAGGGCTGTGCCCAGGCATGGTGACAGCTGGGTTCTCTGCTCTAGCTGGAAGATCACGAGTACAAGCCTTTGGACCCTAAAGACATCCGCCTTCCACCCCCCATGCCGCCCAGCGAGAGGCTGCTGGCTGCGGTGGAGGCCTTCTACAGCCCCCCATCCCACGACAGACCCAGGAACAGGTAAGGGGCCCAGGTCGGTGGGGCGGGCAGGAGGCCTCTATCCCCTCTCCCAGCTCCCAACAGCCATCCCCTCTCCCAGCTCCCAACAGCCACACCTTCTGCCCAGGCTAGAAAATGTAGCTGTCTCTCAGGAGAAACTGCCCCCCTGCCCGAGTGACAAGTGTGTGTGTCACAGGCACAGCACACACGTGGCCCTCAGTGGAGGGCATTTTAATGGAGACACATCAGAAGAACTTAGGGAAGGTGTGGTTTGGCGGCACGTCTCAAGCAGCCGGCTGCCACAGGGCCCTCAGCCCACCCTTCCCAGTGGTCACCCCTTCTTCCTGTGCCGGGCTGTAGGCCTGTCTACCCATGAGTCAGTGTTCCTGTTCCCCAGTTCCACAGACCATCAGTCCCCACCACCTCAGTGGAACAGCAGGGTGGCAAGGGCATGGGCACCAGAGGAGCCACTGGGCTGCAGGAGGACAGCCCCGTGGGAACCCTGAGCCAAGGTCTGCTGCACCCATGCTCAGAGCCCACAGCCACAGAGCCATGTACTCTCCAAGGTTCTGTGGATTAACTCCTGATGACTTTTCCACGAGTTCCTTGTGGGTGGGCGTCACGTGGTCACACAGGGAATGCCGTGTCTTACAGTGAAGGCTGGGAGCAGAACGGCCTCTATGAGTTCTTCCGAGCAAAAATGCGGGCCCGGCGGAGGAAAGGCCAGGAGAAGAGGAACAGGTAAAGCGCAGACGTCTGCAGTGGCCGGGCGGCCAGAGCCCACCACGTGCGATGGGAGGGTTTAGAGTAGACTCCAGACACGCTCAGCACGTCCCCCCTCACACAGCCTGTGCCTGTGGGGCGGTGTTTTCCACACGGCCTGAATTCGCACAGCAGCAGGCTCGGCCACACTGTTTAGGAACTTGATACCGCTGTGTGGCCATGGCGCCATATCCACAGCCACACCCTGCATCTGGGGTCGTCCAGGAACCTGAGGGCCAGGGTGGGCTGCCACAGGGGCACGCGATCATCAGGCCTCTCCCCACAGTGGACCCTCGAGGTCTCGGAGCAGATCCAAGAGTCGAGGGCGTTCTTCCTCCCGCTCCAACTCAAGATCCTCCAAGTCTTCAGGCTCCTACTCAAGGTCAAGGTCGCGCTCCTGCTCCCGCTCCTACTCCCGCTCCAGATCCAGGTAGGCAGAGGCTGCCGCAGGAGGGCAGTGCCCGAGGCCTCTTCCTGTGGCCTCCCCACGACGCCTGGCTGCTGCTGACCGTTGGGCACCCTTCCCTGCAGAAGTCGGAGCAGGTCACGCTCCTCCAGAAGCCGCTCCCGGTCCCAGTCACGGTCCCGGTCCAAGTCGTACTCCCCAGGAAGAAGACGCCGGTCACGGTCCAGGAGCCCCACCCCGCCGTAAGATCCTGTCTTAACTGCCGCGCTGGTAACGCTGGGATGCTGCAGTGCTTTGCTGTGAATGTGGAAACATTGGTGGTTAGGAGACTATGTTAGGAGTTAGGAGGCCGCCAGCATTAGCCCAGGGACAGTGGCACCCTCACCCTCACCACAGTAGTCACTTGGCAAAGCCTGAGGCGGTAGCTGGGGTCTGCTTTCTAACCACCATCGGGGTTCGAGGTGCCCTGCTCTCAATGCTGAGCGTGGGGTGGGGGCCAGCGTCTGGAGCCCCCTTGTCTAGCTGAGACAGGATGAACGGGTAGAGACGCAAAATCTGCATACAGTGTCACCTGGCGACAGTGAGCATGCACGCAGGCTGCAGCTGTGAGGCCCTCATCACTGTCATTCCAATAAATGTCTCAGTTACTTCTTAAAAGAATAACCTGTCTCGATTTTAGTTCCTCTGCTGGTCTGGGTTCTAATTCGGCACCTCCCATCCCTGACTCAAGACTCGGAGAAGAGAACAAAGGCCATCAGATGCTGGTGAAGATGGGTAAGGCGGGGGAATGGGGAGGGCACGGGAAGGGTCCTCAAGTGTGCTGGACCTGGGAGTCGCCAGCGCTTTCTCTTCCTCAGTGCATGTGGGGATGGATGGAGTCAGGCCAGTTCTCTACCCATTTCCCATGTCTACACTGCGTGTCTGGACATTCAGTCCCCCATGTGCACCCCCATCTGCCTCCGTCCTGTCGTGGTTGTGACTGTGCGTCTCTGTTTCCAGGCTGGAGTGGCTCTGGCGGCCTCGGCGCGAAGGAGCAAGGGATCCAGGACCCCATCAAGGGCGGGGACGTCCGGGATAAGTGGGACCAGTATAAAGGCGTGGGCGTGGCCCTGGACGACCCCTACGAGAACTACCGCAGGAACAAGAGCTACTCCTTCATTGCCCGCATGAAGGCCAGGGACGAGTGTAAGTAGGCGCCCATGCCGGGAAGCGCCGTGCCGGTGGCCAGCGGTGCCGGCCGTGGGACCTTCCTGGCTGACTGGCAGTGGAAGATCACAGTGACAGTTCAGTTCTCACACCGTCTCCACTTGTGGAGAGCCACAGGAAGAGAAGGAAGACCAGCGCATGCCCAATGGGAACACCATGCTCCATGGCGTGGAGGGCACGGGCGCCACCCACAGACCGCACCAGGAGGCGCTACAGCCACCAGGGCCCCAGGCTTGTTTCCCTGTACAGTGAAGCAAGAAACACAAGACCCTCCGCCCCGAGTAAGAATTCTTCACCCATGAAGGGATGGATGTGCATCTGCCCTACGTCAGATTGAAGCCTCCTCTTAGGCTCCAGCAGGAGCATGTGCGGGAGGGGTCGGCCTGGGCTGGGCCAGAGCCGGCGCCCCAGCTCTGTCCTCCAGCTCCCACCGCCCACCAACCCTGACCCGGTTTCCCCTCGGCTGTGTAGGGACAAAGCTGAGGCCCAGTGCCATGACTGCCCGCAGATTGAAAAACAGAAACACGTTTTTGACTTGACTTGCAAAGTGAAGCAGGTTTTCATTTTTACTCCCCTCGGTTTAGTTTTAAAAAGAATATTGACCTGAGAGGGGGCCCAGTGAGATTCTGAAACCCAATTCTTCGAAGGCGTACTGGCCCTTAGTTCAGTTATTTTAGTTGTTTAAGTTGATATTTTTTTTTCTGGAATGTAGCCATTTGCTGTTATCTGGGAAACAAGATTCTAACAGGAAACCAGCCTAAGACACTTCAGGTCGAGCGCTCCCTTGGAGTCCGTGCCCGTCGCATCCCCTGCTTGAGTTTCGCACTTGGAAGAACCCTGCACCGGCTGGCGTGTGCTATGGCCCCGTCCCATCCAGAGCGTGGAGCCCGACCCCAGCCAGCACCTGCCGCTCCGGCATTTCATTTCACACCCCTGAAAGGAGGGAAGGCCAGGAGGGAGCCGCCCCTGTGGAAGCTGGTGGGCAACTGCTGGGAATCGGCCACACGTGGTGTCCGTGGGCAGCCTGGCGCAATGCCATTCATTTGTACAAAAACATTTTTGAAAAATTTTCAATAAGATGCGAAATCCTCCAACTTTTCAACCCAACGTGATGAATATTTGATTTTGTTCTAGATTTCCTGTAGCTGTGAATTGTTAAAATGTATGATTCAGGATAAGACGTAAACACGTGCTGTTAGTAATTTCTTGTGGATTTCATTGTTTTGCCTTCAAATAAAGCCTTTTTTTAAAGACCTTTCTCCCACACGTGTATACGTCAGAAGTGTGCTCGGGCTGACTGAGGAGACGCATGTCCTGGTTTGAGCTGTGCATCCTGGGGTCACAGGCTTCGCCCAGGGGCTCACGTGGCGTCCCCAGCGTGCTGACCTGGTCCCATGTCGATATCCTCGAGCAGGGCTTCTGCTGTCCACCCCACCTTCCTCTGGCTCGCTGGGGTGCCAGGACCTGCCTGGGTGGAGCTGCTCTGCAGAGGCTGGTGGCCCCTGTCCTGCTGTGAGTAGGGACAGCTCCACTGAAACTATTTCCACTGGCCTGTGGTGTCATGGAGCTGGGCATGCTGCTGGGAGAGCTGTCACTGAGCTGGGATTTGGCTCAGAGGAGTCTGGGGCCCTCACCCCCAGCACTGCCTGCCCCACCACGGAACGTCACACCTGGATGCTGATGTGTGTGTGTGTGTCCCTCACCCCGGCACTGCCTGCCCCACCACGGAACGTCACACCTGGATGCTGATGTGTGTGTGTGTGTCCCTCACCCCGGCACTGCCTGCCCCACCACGGAATGTCACACCTGGATGCTGATGTGTGTGTGTGTCCCTCATCCCGGCACCGCCTGCCCCACCACGGAACGTCACACCTGGATGCTGATGTGTGTGTGTGTGTCCCTCACCCCGGCA
>NW_012099209.1:131083-132815 GCF_000951045.1 Mandrillus leucophaeus | reverse complement strand
ATCCCGGCACCGCCTGCCCCACCACGGAATGTCACACCTGGATGCTGATTGTGTGTGTGTCCCTCATCCCGGCACTGCCTGCCCCACCACGGAACGTCACACTTGGACACTGATGAGCTCTGTGTTTGTGTGTGTGCACACTGAGTACACAGGACGGAGTACCTTTTGTTAGATGTCACATCAAGCTCCACCTGCTGGTGCTCACAGCTCCTTGTTCACCTCCTCCAGCGCGTCCTCCATGGTCAGCGGGGCAGGTCTGTGGCGCCTAATGTACTGTCAGGCAGAGGACAGACCACACCGTCACCATCGTCACCTCAGCACTCTGAGACAGGGTGCTGGAGGAGGGAGTGGAGCCCGCACCTGTCCGTAAAACCACAGGATGTATGTGACAGGTTGGCACACGGGGCTGTGGGAACACTGAGGGAAGGGGGACACCCAGGTCAGCCCTGCGAGTGGGGAGCCCTGACAGAAAGGGAGGGGTGCCTGTGGGTGCCCTTGGAGTGGCTGAGATCAGGGAGAAGCGCCTGGAGCAGACAGCTGGGAGCTATGGTGGGCTGCAGCCAGGTGGCACAGTCAGCTGGCTTCTGCCTGCATCGGATTGGCTGATGGACGCCCAACAGAGGCATGAGTTCAAAGCCCCCAGAGGGGTGCAATGAGCAAAGCTGAGACTGTAGAGACCCATGGGACTCACAGCCTGCCCTCTTCAGCAGATAAACCACAGGGAAACGAGAGGCCTGGCGTGCAGGGGACCCCGAGGGCGCAGTTCCAAAACGGCGTCCCCGAGGCACATGGGAGAAACGCCCAGCCTGCTTGCACGCCCAGCATCGCTTTCATGGGGCTTCCTGAGGATCCCCAACCACTCAATGCTGAGAACCGGTCGCTGCTCTAGACTTAAGAGGCTCAAAGGACACATCAGGTAGTATGGACTTTGGATCTGGATTACAAAATTGGAACAAAACACACAACTTTAAATGAGACAAGCAGAAATCTCAACACTGGACATTCCTTGATACTTGGTAAATTTGGTTTGTGTATTATCATAGCATTATGGTTGGTTATTTGAGACAGAGTCTCGCTATGTCGCTCACTACAGCCTCAACCTCCCCAGCTCAAGTGATCCTCCCACCTCAGCCTCCCAAAGAGCTGAGACTACAGGCACATACCACTATGCTCGGCTAGTGTTTTTGTATTTTTTGTAGAGATGGAGTCTTGCTATGTTGCCCAGGCTGGTCACGAACTCCTGGGTTCAAGCGACCCACCCTGCCTCAGCTTCCCAAAGTGCTGGGATTACAGGAGTGAGCCACCATGCCTGGCCTTGAACATCACTTGTTAGAAATAAACATTGAAAAATTTGTATATAAAATGTTTAAAGCAGGGGGCGGTGGCTCACGCCTATAATCCCAGCACTTTGGGAGGCTGAGGCGGGTGGATCACCTGAGGTGTGGAGTTCAAGACCAGTCTGACCATCATGAAGAAACCCTGTCTCTACTAAAAATATGAAAAATTAGCTGGGCATGGTGATGCACACCTGTAATCACAGCTACTCGGGAGGGTGATTCACTTGAACCCAGGAGGGGGAGGTTGTGGCGAAGCGAGATCGTACCATTGCACTCCAGCCTGGGCAACGAGCGAAACTCAGTCTCAAACAAAAAAAATTCATAAAGTTTATAAATAGATCACCATAAAGGACTGTGTATAGTATAACGCCTTTTTCTTTTTCTTTTTTTTTTTT
>NW_012099209.1:128324-129803 GCF_000951045.1 Mandrillus leucophaeus | reverse complement strand
AAAAAAAAAAAAAAAAAGAAAGAAATGAGGCCCCTCCACAGGGACAGAAGGCGATGGCCCCACTGCATCCCTGCAGCCCTGGGCTGAGCGCTGGAGCCCAGTCCCCTGCCCACATCCCCTCGGCCGGCATCTGAGAGCTGCCACTCCCCTACCGCCCTGCCCCTGCCCGTGGGAAGCTGCGCTCACCTCTTTGGCTTCCTCCAGGGTGTGGTACTGGAAGGAGTCCGCGTCCAGGGAGCGCAGGAGGGAGGCGTGCAGGTGCCGGCTGGCCTGGATGAACTGCTGCGTCAGGCTCAGCTGCTGCTTCAGCACATCATGGAGCGCCAGCACGGCCGGGCTGTAGGCGGTCAGGGCTGCCCCAGCTCTGCGTCACTCGGTGGCTTCACCAGGGCCCCACAAATTCTGCAGCCCCCCCACTGCTCAGGTGCCAGGCTACCTTCTGAAATCTATTTGTTTTTTTTCTGGAGACAGGGTCTTGCTCTGCCACCCAGGCTGGAGTGCAGTGGTGCCATCACAGCGCACTGCAGCCTCCAACTCCTGGGTTTAAGCAACGGTGGCTCACGCCTGTAATCCCAGCACTTCGGAAGGCCGAGGCAGGCGGATCACCAGCTCAGGAGTTTGAGACCAGCCTGGACAACATAGTGAAACCCCATCTCTGCTAAAAATACAAAAAAAATTAGTTTGGCGGGGTGCGGTGGCTCACGCCTGTAATCCCAGCACTTTGGGAGGCCGAGGCAGGCGGATCACCAGCTCAGGAGTTTGAGACCAGCCTGGACAACATAGTGAAACCCCATCTCTGCTAAAAATACAAAAAAAATTAGCCAGGCATGGTGGCGGGCACCTGTAGTCCCAGCTACTTGGGAGGCTGAGGCAGGAGAATCGCTTGAACCGGGAAGACTGAGGTTGCAGTGAGCCAAGATCACACCACTGTACTCCAGCCTGGGTTGACAGATCAAGACTCCGCCTCAAAAAAAAAAATTAAAATTGAAAAGGGAAAAAAATAGTAGGTACCAGATGGACTCCTACGTGTATCATAAGCCTTTGGTGGCTCCACTGGACTCGGCAAAGACTAAATTCTCTAAGTTGGCTGCTGGGGCTCCTTCCTCATGCCTCAGGCTGGACTGGAGCCTTTCTGAGGGCCACACAGACTCAACCCAGGAGGCAAGGGGCATGTCTACCCAGGCTGTGCAACTCAGTATCAGTCCAATAAATGTCTTCAGGGGAAATAAACTATGGCTTATTGATGTAATGCCACCAAGGAGAACACACAAAAGTGGCCTTGTGCCAGGTGGGGTGGCTCATGCCTGTAATCCCAGAACTTTGGGAGACTGAGGTGGGCAGATCATTTGAGGTCAGGAGTTCGAGACCAGCCTGGCCAACGTGGTGAAACCCTGTCTCTACTAAAAATACAAAAACCAGCCAGGCGTGGTGGCGCATGCCTGTAATCCCAGCTACACGGGAGGCTGAGGCAGGAGAATG
>NW_012099209.1:123624-124048 GCF_000951045.1 Mandrillus leucophaeus | reverse complement strand
GAGTTTGAGACCAGCCTGGGCAATATGGCAAGACCCTGTCTCTACAAAAAAATACAAAAATTAGCCAGGCATAGGGGTGCATGCTTGTAATCCTAACTACTCGGGAGGCTGAGGTAGGATCACCTGAGCCTGGGGAGGTTGAGGCTGCAATGAGCTGTGATTAGGTTACAGCACTCCAGCTTGGGCAACACAGCAAGACCCCATCTCTAAAAACAGAGTGAGAGAGAGAGACAAATGTCTGGAAAGTCACCCAGGGTGTTCCTTCTCCAGGACAAAGGCATCCTGTGCACTGCAGGGTGTGGAATAGCACCCCTGGCCTCCGCCCAGCAGATGCCAATAGCATTCCCCACCCCGAGTTGTCACAACCAATAATGTCTCCAGACCCTGCTGGAGGCCCCCGTGACAGAATCATCCTGTGGGAGCT
>NW_012099209.1:118288-119424 GCF_000951045.1 Mandrillus leucophaeus | reverse complement strand
AGCTACACGGGAGGCTGAGGCAGGAGAATGGCGTGAACCCGGGAGGCGGAGCTTGCAGTGAGATCGCGCCACTATACTCCAGCCTGGGCGACAAAGCGAGACTCCGTCTCAAAAAAAAAAAAAAGAAAAGAAAAAAATAATTAAAAAATTAAGTTTCATCATGCCTGGGGGCAATGGTTTACACTTGCAATCTCAGCACTTTGAAAGGCTGAGGCAGGAGGAATGCTTGAAGCTAGGAGTTCAAGACCAGCCTGGACAACCTAGCCGGTCTCTATCTCTACAAAAAATAAAAAATTAGCCAGGCATGGGTGCATGCCTGTAGTCTCAGCTACTCAGAAGGCTGGGTAGGAGGACTGCTTGAGCCTAGGACATTGAGGATGAAGTGAGCCATGATCCCCCAACTGCATTCCAGTCTGAATGACAGAGTGAGACCTGTCTCAAAAATAAATAAATTGGGCTAGGCAGGATGGCACATGCCTGTAATCTCAGCACTTTGGGAAGCTGAGGTGGGTGAATCACCTGAGGTCAGGAGTTTGAGACCAGCCTGGCCAACATGGTGAAACCATCTCCATGTATTTTGTATTTTTGTATTTTGTAAAAATACAAAAATTAGTGGGGTATGGTGGCGGGTGCCTGTAATCCCAGCTACTCAGGAGGCTGAGGCATGAAAATTGCTTGAACCCAGGAGGTGGAGGTTGCAGTGAGCTGAGACTGTGCCACTGTAGTCCCAGCCTGGGCAACGGAGCGAGACTCCATCTCAAAAAAATAATAATAAGGCCGGGGGTGGTGGCTCATGCCTGTAATCCTAGCACTCTGGGAGACCGAGGCAGGTGGATCATGAGGTCAGGAGATCGAGACCATCCTGACACGGTGAAACCCCGTCTCTACTAAAAATAGTTAAAAAATTATCCAGGCATGGTGGCGGGCGCCTGTAGTCCCAGCTACTCAGGAGGCTGAGGCAGGAGAATGGTGTGAACCCGGGAGGCAGAGCTTGCGGTCAGTTGAGATTGTGCCACTGCACTCCAGTCTGGGCGACAGAGCGAGACTCTGGTCTCAAAAAATAGTAATAATAATAATAATAATAGGCCAGGTGCAGTGGCTCCCACCTGTAATCCCAGCACTTTGGGAGGCCAAGG
>NW_012099209.1:114199-115318 GCF_000951045.1 Mandrillus leucophaeus | reverse complement strand
CCTCGTCCGTGGAAGAGGAAATGGTGAGCCAAGGTCCCTGGGTGATTTTTTTTTTTTTTTTTGAGACAGGGTCTCATTCTATCACCCAGGCTGGAGTGCAGTGGCATCATCTCAGCTCAGTGCAACCTCTGCCTCCCGGGTTCTTCTCATGCCTCAGCTTCCTGAGTAGCTGGGATGACAGGAACACACCACGACAGCCAGCTCATTTTTGTATTTTTAGTAAAGACGGGGTTTCCCCATGTTGGCCAGACTGATCTTGAACTCCTGACCTCAGGTGATGCTCCTGCCTCGGCCTCCCAAAGTGCTGGGATTACAGGTGTGAGCCACCTTGCCTGGCCAACCCCTCCAGGTGATTAATAACAAGAGCCCAGATCTCGGGAACCTGAGCTCTCCCACGTGTCTCCCAGGATGCTGTAAACCACACGCTGAGCTCCTGTCCCGGCTGCCCCAGCCCCCGCGGGCCCCAGTGCTTACCTTTGGTCCACTCATAGGTGAAGGTGGGGTCCGGCGTCTGCACAGCTGTGTCCTTCACAAGCACCCTTGTCACGTGCCTGCCTGACTTTTTCCTAGCCTCGGCTGTTTGTGGAAGGTCTGTCTTCACACTTGAAGAGGATTCAGACAGAGCGTCCAGTGTTCTGTCAAGAGACTCCTTGGAACGGGCCGTTGGCTCAGATGCCGTCAGACTTGGAGAGTTTTCAAAATCCTCAGAATAAGCTGAGCTGACTGTGTTCACCACAGGGGCTTCAGATGGTGGCTGCATGCTGGCAATGCTGTCCTGCTGGATGGCAGGAGCCGAGCTGGCACTGAGATGCTCCGAGACCTCACTCTCATCCCCCTCTGCAGAGGCAGCCTTTCCCTGTGATGCCCAGCTCCTCGCCTGGGCCTGCCTGGGGGCATCCGGCCCAGCAGACACCTCGGCTCTGAAGATTTTGCCAGCTGTTTTCTCTCTCTGAGCACTTTCCTCCTAAAATGAGGAATGGCAGAGGTGGCTGGGAAGCGAGTTTTGTTTTTTGTTTTTTTTTTTTTGAGATGGAGTCTCGCTCTGTTGCCCAGGCTGGAGTGCAGTGGCCGGATCTCAGCTCACTGCAAGCTCCGCCTCCCAGGTTCACGCCATTCTCC
>NW_012099209.1:110115-112579 GCF_000951045.1 Mandrillus leucophaeus | reverse complement strand
CGGGAGGCTGAGGCAGGAGACTCACTTGAACCCGGGAGGTGGAGGTCACAGTGAGTGGAGATCACGCCACTGCACTCCAGCCTGGGCAACAGAGCAAAACTCTGTCTCAAAACGAACAAAAAAAGTGGCCTTGTTGGGGTGCAGGGCACACAAGCATCACTCTTCACCCTCTTGTTTTATGGGACATTGGTGTCCCTCTGCAAGAGACAGAAGGTTCAAGGCATCCACACCTTTTCTCTCCCCATGGCAGGTGCCCATGGCTGCAATAATCCCTGTCCAATGGAGCCCTGGAAGCCAGTATGCAAGGGGTGCCACCCCTCCAGAGTGGGTGTGAACCTGCAGGTAAAATGAGTCCTGCAAAATGTGACAGGAAGGATCCCCCAAGCCGGGCTGTTACCTTCTATTGCATCCGCGCTGATAACATGATTGGCGATGGGTGTCGGGTCCACGTAGGCACCTCCCAGGGCAGGCCCCATGGCTGCCATACCGGCCACTATCTCGGGGACAAAGAGAGGGGTAAGCAGACAGGACACAGAGAAATGACTTTCAGGTCCACAGATACGACCCTGGAATAAACTACGTGAGCTTGTTTTTTCCTCTTTCTGAAGGTGATCGCCACTCTTGCATTTTTTTTTTTGGTTTGAGACAGGGTCTTGCTCTATTGCCCAGTCTGGAGTACAGCGGCATGATCACAGCTCACTGCAGCCTCCTGGGCTCACGTAATCCTCCCATCTATCTCCCAAGTAGCTGGGACTACAGCTGCGCCACCACGCCTGGCTAATTTTTAAATTTTTTTGTAGAGACAGGGTCTCCCTATGTTGCCCAGGCTGGTCTTGAACTCCTGGGCTCAAGCAATCCTCCTGCCTCAGCCTCCAAAAGTGCTGGGATCACAGGCGTGAGCCACCATGCCCGGCCCTTCTTTGCTTTTTTTACCCTCTTCCCCTTTCAAATATTTCCCACGGCTGCCTCCATTTTTCTGTTAGGTTTTCTTGGCTCAAGGCACAGTCATCCCAGCTGGGTGCAGTGGTGGCTCTGGCTCACGGTGGCTGGAGTCGAGAGCAGTGGCAAATGTGCTTTCCCAGCCTTTCTTCTAAGGGTCACTGTTGACCTTGGGATTTTGTGTGTCCCCTGGGCTCTGAGGCCAGCGTGCTTATGGCTGCTGTTTTTTCTCTCTCCTTTCCCTGTCAGGCCTAGTCTAGGAGAACAGCCTCGCCAGTGTTTCAGGAAAGCAGCCCTAAATTGCCAAAAATACGGACAGAAACGCAGACAGACACAAACAATTCTGAGCCCAGATCCCAGGTTGAAAATGCCATTTAACACCTCCAGGTGATTTTACTCAGTCAATGTGACTGACTTTCCTTCCTGAGAAACAGACACCAGTCACCCCTCTCCTCGGGGGGAGGGGTCGGTCAGGCTGATGTTCGGTGAAACCCCCAAATCAAAACAAATAGATCCAGTGAGAATTACGTCGCTTTTCTTTTCTTTTTTTTTTTTTTTGAGACAGTCTTACTCTGTCGCCCAGGCTGGAGTGTAATGGCACGATCTTGGCTCACTGCAACCTCCACCTCCTGGTTTCAAGCGATTCTTGTGCCTTGGCCCCCCGAGTAGCTGGGACTACAGATGTGCGCTGCCACACCCGGTTAATTTTTGTATTTTTAGAAGAGACGGGGTTTCACCACATTGGCCAGGCTGGGAATTACATCATTTTTCACATCCAGTCTACTTTGTCAAGAGCCATATGGATGAGAAAAGAGAGATTGAAAGGGAATGTTTATTAGCCAGGCACCTCTAGTCCCAGCTACTGGGGAGGCGGAGGTGGGAGAATTGCTGAAACCCAGGAGGGGGAGGAGGCTGTGGGCCAAGTGCGCACCACTGCGCTCCAGCCTGGGCAACAGAGCAAGGCCCCATCTCATAAAATAAAATAAAATAAATAAAATAATAACATGGGAATGTTTAAAAGAATGGGGCCTACCAGCAAGAGCCGAGACTGAAGCCGGGAATGAAAGAAATGCCTGAAGGCCAGGCATGGTGGCTCACGCCTGTAGCCTCAGCACTTTGCGGGGTCAACATGGGCAGGTGGAAGGATCACTTGACCCCAGGAGTTCAAGACCAGACTGGGGAACATAGGGAGACCCTGTCTCTACAAAAAACATTTTAAAATGATACAGGGGGCTGAGTGTGGTGGCTCACACCTGTAATCCCAGCACTTTGAGAGGCTGAGGCAGGCAGATCACGAGGTCAGGAACTCAAGACGAGCCTGACCAGCACGGTGAAACCCCATCTCTACTAAAAATATAAAAATTAACCGGGCACAGTGGCGCATACCTGTAATCCCAGCTATTCAGGAGGCTGAGGCAAGAGAATCGCTTGAACCCGGGAGGCGGAGGTTGCAGTGAGCCGAGATTGCACGACTGCATTCCAGCTTGGGCAAGAGAGCAAGACTCCATCTCAAAAAAAAAAAAAA
>NW_012099209.1:104183-110065 GCF_000951045.1 Mandrillus leucophaeus | reverse complement strand
CTGGGCGACAGAGCGAGACTCTGGTCTCAAAAAATAGTAATAATAATAATAATAATAGGCCAGGTGCAGTGGCTCCCACCTGTAATCCCAGCACTTTGGGAGGCCAAGGTGGGCGGATCACTCGTGGTCAGGAGTTTGAAACCAGCCTGGCCAACATGGTGAAACTCCGGCTCTACTAAAATATACAAAAATTAGCCAGGCATGGTGGCAGGCGACTTAATCCCAGCTACTTGGGAGGCAGAGGCAGGAGAATCATTTGAACCTGGGAGGTGGAGGTTGCAGTGAGCTGAGATCGAGTCATTGCACTCAAACCTGGGGGATAAGAGCAAGACTTTCTCAAAAAAAAAAAAAAAAAGTTTAAAAATAATAATAATAATAATAATAAAAATTTTAAAATTAAAATGTCATCACTATGCATCACAACACGTGTATCTGACAGTGCCGGTGGCCACCAGCACAAAAATCACAACAGGGAGTGTGACTGGATACAGCGGGTGAAGAGCTGCCTCCGCACAGATGTTGTCACGGGCGGCTTAGGTGGGATGTGCTTTAATCACCGGCTAACCAAGGTGGCTTCATCCTGTTAGCACCTAAATCAGGGTCGCTCACTTACTGCACTCTTGACATCAGGGGCCACAGCATTCTTTGTAGTTGGGGGCCACCCAGTGCATTCCATAATATGGAGCAGGGTTCCTGGCCTCCACCCACTGACAATGCCAGTTGCACCTGTCACCCACCCCCTAGTCATGACAGCCAAAACGTCACCAGACATTGCCAATGTCCCCTGGGGGGCAGAGTTGGAAACTATAGGCCTAAATGAAACATGACTTGCTTTTCCACATAAGAATCGACATTGGGCCAGGCATGGTCGCTCACACCTGTAATCCCAGCACTTTGGGAGGCCGAGTAGGGAGGATTGCTTGAGCCCAGTTTGAGGATGGCCTGGGCAACAGAGTGAACCCTTCCCCAATTTTTAAATTTTTAAAAATTTTTTTTTTAAAATTTTAAAGCCAAAAACAATCGACAATGAAAAATGACTTTGTTGTACTTACTTCCTGTTCCAAATCGGAGTTCTCACTGACAGCTGGAGACAGATCGCCAAGCGATAAAATATTTATTCTAAACTCTGTAATTAAAGAATTCATAGAGCATTTGAATTTACTCCTTTATTTACTCCATAATTTTTTTTAAATCTTACAAATTTCTTTCTTTTTTTTTTTTGAGATAGAGTCTCACTCTGTCACCCAGGCTGGAGTGCAGTGGCACGATCTTGGCTTACCACAACCTCCATCTCCCAAGTTCAAGTGATTCTCTCACCTCAGCCTCCTGGGTGGCTGGGATTACAGGTGCCTGACACCTTGCCCAGCTAATTTTTCTATATTTAGTACAGACAGGATTTCACCAATTGGCCAGGCTGGTCTCGAATTCCTGGCCTCAAGTGATTTGCCTGCCTCGGCCTCCCAAAGTGCTGGGATTACAGGTGTGAGCGCGGCCGGCCTAATATCCCACAAATGTTTAGAAAGATATGAAGACATGCAGTCCCTGTCCTCCAAAAACCAGCCCAAGGGTCCACACACCTTTTCTCTATAGGACAAGGCAGGGCAGTGGTTCACACCTATAATCACAGCATTTTGGGAGGCTGAAGCACAATGATCGCTTGAGCCCAAGAGTTTGAGACCAGCCTGGGCAACATAGTGAGACCTTATCTCTACAAAAAAATTAAAACATTACCCTGGCATGGTGACATGCACCTGTAGCCCCAGCTACTCAGGAGGCTGAGGCCAGAAAATCTCTTGAGACCAGGAGTTCAAAGCTGCAGTGAACAATGATCACACCACCGCACTCCAGCCTGGAGCACAGAGAGACCCTGTCTCTAAAAAATAAAATAATCCGCCCGGCGTGTTGCCTCACACCTGTACTCTCAGCACTTTGGGAGGCCAAGGCGGGTGGATCACGAGGTCAGGGGATCAAGACCATCCTGGCTAACACGGTGAAACCCCGTCTCTACTAAAAATACAAAAAAATTAGCTGGGCGTGGTGGCGGGTGCCTGTAGTCCCAGCTACTCGGGAGGCTGAGGCAGGAGAATGGTGTGAACCCAGGAGGCGGAGCTTGCAGTGAGCCGAGATCACGCCACTGCACTCCAGCCTGGGCGACAGAGCAAGACTCTGTCTCAAAAAATCATCATCATCATCATCATCATCATCCTCATCATCGGGCATGGTGGCTCACGCCTGTAATCCCACACTTTGGGAGGCAGAGATAGGCGGATCAACTGAGGCCAAGAATTCAACACCAGCCTGGCCGACATGGTGAAACCTGGTCTCTATTAAAAATACAAAAATTGGCTGGGCGTGGTGGCTCAAGCCTGTAATCCCAGCACTTTGGGAGGCCGAGACAGGTGGATCACGAGGTCAGGAGATAGAGACCATCCTGGCTAACACAGTGAAACCCCGTCTCTACTAAAAACTACAAAAAACTAGCCGGGTGAGGTGGCGGGCGCCTGTAATCTCAGCTACTCGGGAGGCTGAGGCAGGAGAATAGCGTGAACCTGGGAGGCAGAGCTTGCAGTGAGCTGAGATCTGGCCACTGCACTCCAGCCTGGGCTACAGAGCGAGACTCCGTCTCAAAAAAAAATACAAAAATTAGCCAAGTTTGGTGGTGCGCACCTGTAATCCCAGCCACTCAGGAGGCTGAGGCAGGAGAATCGCTTGAACCTGGAGTCGGAGGTTGCAGTGAGCGAAGATCACGCCACTGCACTCTAGTCTGGGTGACAGAGCAAGGCTCCATCTCAAAAATAACAATCATAATAAATAATAATAATAACAATGATACAAAATAAAAGGCTAGCTGGGAAATTTCCAGCTTTTGGGGATAGATTATCTGTTGTGACTACTCAGCTCCACTATCACAGTATGAAAGCAGCCATAGACAATGTGTAAAGGAAGGAGCGTGGCTGCCTTCTGAGAAAGCTTTCCAAAGACAGAAGACAGTCTGGGCGCAGTGGCTTACGCCTGTAATTCCAGCACTTTGGGAGGCCAAGGCGGGCAGATCACCTGAGGTCAGGAGTTGAAGACCAACCTGGCCAATGTGTTGAAATCCCGTCTCTACTAAAAATAGAAAAATTAGCTGGGTGCGGTGGCGGGCGCCTGTAATCCCAGCTACTCAGGAGGCTGAGGCAGGAGAATTGCTTGAATCCGGGAGGCGGAGGCTGCAGGGAGCCAAGATATGCCATTGCACTCCAGCCTGGGCAACAAGAGCAAAACTCTGTCAAAAAAAAAAAAAACAAAACAGAAGACAGGGCCAGGCGCCGCGGCTCACACTTATAATCCCAGCACTTTGAGAGGCCGAGGCGGGCAGATCACGAGGTCAGGATTTCAAGACCAGCCTGACCAACATGGTGAAACCCCGTCTCTACTAAAAATACAAAAAATTAGCCAGGCGTGGTGGTGCGCACCTGTAGTCCCAGCTACTCGGGAGGCTGAGACAGGAGCATCGCTTGAACCTGGGAGGCGGAGATTACAGTGAGCCGAGATCGCGCCACTGCACTCCAGCCTGGGTGACGGAGCGAGACTCTATCTCAAAAAAAAAAAAAAAAGACAGAAAATAGGCCTACTAGCCCCTGGTCCAGACAGATTAGCAGCTGATCAGAGTGCACTGTTGGAAGTTGCTGAGAAGTATGCATGTGGTGTAAGGGGTGGGAGGTGGCAGGGCACCCAGCCAGCTGGGGGGAAACAGGGGGAAGACTGTGGAGCAGGGGCAGACCTGAGACATGGCCCCAAAGCATCCTATGTTGTCATTTACAGCAAGTTAATAGACTGTGAGTTCTGAAAAAAAGAGCTCTAATATATATAGATATATACGTAGTACAGCAAGTGAAAGGCACTGCAGAACCTTAGGGTGGAGGCCAGTGTCTGAACCAAGTGTGTGCCGGCACCCAGGAGTGTGGGGTTCTCTGTGGAGACTCTGGTGCTCCAACAGGTTTTTGGGTTTAAAAAAGTTTTTTTTTAGAGATGGAGTCTTGCTCTGTCACCCAGGCTGGAGCACAGTGGTGTGTTCACAGCTCACCGCAGCCTCCAATTCCCAGGCAGGCTCCAATTCTTAGGCTCAAACGATCCTCCTGCCACAGCCTCCCATGTAGCTGGGACTACAGGTGTGCACAACCACACCCAGTTAATTTTTGTATTTTTTGTAAAGACAGGGTTTCACCATGTTGCCCAGGCTGGTCTCAAACTCCTCCTGCCTAAGCTTTCCAAAGCACTGGGATTGCAGGCATGAGCCACCAGGCCTAGCCTCCAACAGCTTCCAACAGGTTTAAATTGACTCCAGAGATGAGCTGGTAAGCCAGGTGTGGTGGTTCACACTTGTCATCCCAGCATTTTGGGAGGCCAAGGCAGGCAGATCACCTGAAGCCAGGAGTTCAAGATCAGCCTAGACAACACAGTGAAACCTGGTTTCCACAAAGAGTACAAAAATTAGCCCAGTGTGGTGGCACACGCCTGTGGTCCCAGCTGGTCAGGAGGCTGAGGCAGGTGGATTGCTTGAGCCTGGGAGGTAGAGGCTGTAGTGAACCATGATCATGCCCACTGCATTCCAGCCTGAGCGACAGAGCAAGACCCTGTCTCAGAATTAAATAAATAAATAAATAAATAAATAAATAAATAAAGATAGCACAAAAATCTGACTTGGCCCCTCAACCAGACAAGAAAGTTGGAAAGCTGAGTGTGTGATGTGACTCAAAATACCCTGCCTGTGGCAATGCCCCATGACCACTGCATGGGGCCTCTAAAGGTGGCCCCACCCTTCCTGCCCAAGGTACTGACTTTGCACGGGGACCGGGATTACCGTCGAGGCTGTTATCAGCACCTTCTGAGACCGGCTCATCCACAGGCTCAGCCTCACTCCTTCCAGGGGAGGACGCAAGCTTGACGTGCCCCATTCTTAAAGACGCTGATTTTGAAAAGGCGCCTGTGATGGAAACTGACGGCGTGTGCGAGGTGGTGTCACCGGACACGTGACTCTGTGGGGAGTCTGCTCTTGAGTGAGCGCTGTGAACGGTTCTCTCTGCTGCCAGGGAGGGTGGCAGATGTGATGTCTGAGACGGCTTTGCGCTGGAGAGTTCCACACTGGGCATAGTAAATGCTCTTGGCTGAGGTGGGACCTGATATAAAACACTTGAAATTAACAAACTTATGACAACTAAGGTTTTTGTGGGGTTTTTGTTTGTTTGTTTGTTTGTTTTTTCAGACAGGGTCTCACTCTGTTGCCCAGGCTGGAGGGCAGTGGCTCAATCATAGCTCACTGCAGCCTCGACATCCTGGGCTCAAGCGATCCTCTCACCTCAGCCTTCCAAGCAGCTAGGACTACAAGCATGGGCCACCACACCTGGCAATTTTTTTTTTTTTTTTTTTTTTTTGGTAGGAATAGGTTTTGCCATGTTGCCCAGACTGGCCTTGACCACAGCTGAAGCATCTACCCACCTAAGCTTCCCAAAGCCCTGGGATTACAGGTGTGAGCCACCATATCTGGCCGATACCTAAGTTCTTATGGTTCAACAGACAGTGCAATTAGCGGGGAGCATGAGACCAACACCACAGGGATCACATTTTTCTCTTACTGCATCCCCTTTCTCTCTTCATTTCTGAAAGTCACGGTACAATATTTAGGTAAGATAATGTTGGGAGTAGAAAATATTCCGCCAGGCTGGGCGTGGTGGCTCACGCCTGTAATCCCCACAGTTTGGTAGGCTGAGGAGGGCAGATCATGATGTCAAGAGATCAAGACCATCGTGGCCAACATGGTGAAACCTCATCTCTACTAAAAATACAAAAATTAGCCGGGTGTGGTGGCATGCACCTGTAATCCCAGCTACTCGGGAGGCTGA
>NW_012099209.1:99774-103673 GCF_000951045.1 Mandrillus leucophaeus | reverse complement strand
AGCCAGTCACCGGCCGGGCATATTAGCTCATGCCTGTAATCCCAGCACTTTGGGAGGCCGAGGCGGGCAGATCACCTGAGGTCAGAAGTTCGATACCAGCCTGACCAACATGGAGAATCCACATCTCTACTAAGCACACAAAATTAGCAGGGCGTGGTGGCGCATGCCTATAATTCCAGCTACTTGGGAGGCTGAGGCAGGAGAATCGCTTGAATCCGGGAGGCGGGAGGCGGAGGTTGTGGTGAGCAGAGGTTGCACCATTGCACTCCAGCCTGGGCAACAAGAGCGAAACTCCGTCTCAAAAAAAAAAAAAATTAAATTAATAAAAATAAATTTACCAAAAAAAAAAAAATCTTACCGAAAATAGTTTTCTTTCTTCTTCCTCACTGACATTAACACTGCTGAAGCCTTGACTCGTCTTTTTTTCTCTAGAAGAGTCCATCAAGCTTCCTAGCAATACTTTCATTTCTTCTTCGTCACTGTCTGGAGAATCAAATGTTCTAGCAGGTTCTTTCTGTTTGGGGGTTTGCAAAGTCCTCTCTTTCCCAACAGGTCCTTCAGGGGATATGTTTTCAACAGATGGTTGTTTCTTCTTTAGAAACCTACTAACCTTTGGGTTCTGTGCATTATTTTTGGTGACAGGAAGTTCACGGGCTTGATTCTGGGAAGTTTTGTCTGTGTTCTGGGACGCAAGTTCGATTGCATCCCGGGAGAGGATTCTGTCAGCTCTCTTTGGAAGACTGGCGTTGGTGGTCGTTGAGTCAGATTCTGTGTGAGACAAATTCCTCTGCAGCTTCCGATTCATGATCCGGGTTTCCAGCTGGGCCAGCTTCCTGAGTGCGGCATTGGCTCGGACCCTGGAGTCAGTGGTGGGCGGTCTACTTGAGGCAAGGCTGGGTCCACTCCCCAGTACAGGGTTCTCTTTTAGGAGTAAGTGTTTCTCACCTAGAGTTTGGTTTCTTTTTAGAAATCTGCTATGACCAGGTGCTATTTTGGTAAGATTTCTACTGATCTGGAAGTTTCTGATTTCTTCCATTGTTGAATCTTCTAAGGAAGTGTCACTGAAGTCACCAAAAACATCGCGTATGGGACAGCTGGCTTTCCTTGCAGAAGCCATTCTGTGGGGGAAGGGGAGACAATTTTGCATAAGAGTACCTGCTGTTTGGGCCGGGCGCTGTGGCTCACGCCTGTAATCCCAGCACTTTGGGAGGCCCAGGCGGGTGGATCATGAGGTCAGGAGATTGAGACCATCCTGGCTAACATGCTGAAACAATGTAACTATCCATTAATTAGTGAATGGATTACAAACTATGGTCCATCCATACAGTGGAATACTGTTCAGCAATTTAAAAAACAAATACTAATATAATAGCATGCAGGAATCTCAAATACATCATATGAAGGGAAAGTAGCCAAGCCGGGCCCGGTGGCTCACGCCTGTAATCCCAGCACTTTGGGAGACCGAGGCAGGTGCATCACGATGTCAGGAGTTCGAGACGAGCCTGACCCACATGGTGAAACCCCGTCTCTACTAAAAATACAAAAATTAGCGGGGCATGGTGGCATGCGCCTGTAATCCCAGCTACTCAGGACGCTGAGGCAGGAGAATTGCTTGAACGTGGGAGGAGGAGTTTGCAGTGAGCTGAGATCACGCCATTGCACTCCAGCCTGGGTGACAGAGCACGACTCTGTCTCAAAAAAAAATTAAAAAAAAGGAGCCAGACACTAAACTCCACACACCCTATCATTTCATCTGTAAGAACTGTCAAGAAAATGCAAACCAATAAACTCAGAAAGCAGATCAGGCCGGTGCTGTGGCTCACGCCTATAATCCCAGCACTTTGGGAGGCCAAGGCTGGCAGATCACGTGAGGTCAGGAGCTCGAGATCAATGTAGCAAACATGGTGAAACCCCATCTCTACTAAAAATACAAAAAATTAGCCAGAGTGCAGTGGCATGATCACAACTCACAGCAGCTTTGACCTCCTGGACACAAGCAATCCTGCCTCCCGCCTCAACATCCCGAGTAGCTAGGACTGTAGACGCGAGCCACTACACCTGGCTAAATTTTTATTTTTATCTTTTTGAGAGATGGGGTCTCGCCATGTTGCCCAGGCTGGTCTGGATCTCCTGGCCTCAAGTGATCCTCCCGCCTCTGCCTCCCAAAGTGCTGGGATTCCAGGCGTGAGCCACCACACCCTGCCTGACGCAAAGTTCTAAAGCTGGATGAACTGGATGATGGCGACGACTTCACTGCTTTGTAGATTTACTAAAAATAACGGAGTCGTCAGCTTAAAAGTGGCGAACACTATGGTATGTAAATAAAGGCTCAACAAAGTTGTTAAAAACCAACAAACCAAAATTTGAAAACCCTGGCGCCCCTCAGACCATCCTGCTCTTCTCCCCAGCTATGAAGCGACCCGCCCAGGACCACGCTCCAATGCGACCCGCCCAGGACCACGCTCCAATAGACTCCAGGCAGGGAGACTGAAGCGCGGGACCATCCTGCAGCTGCCCAACCAGCTCAGCCACGGAGAAGGCCCCATTTCCCCGTATCCCCCTCGCGAGCCCGGACGCCCAGCCAGGTCACCTCCCCACCAGCCCTGCCGACCTCCTCCCACGCCGTCCATTCGCAGAGGCAGCCGCCACATTCAGGCCTGAGGGACCGGTTGCCCTGAGCAACAGAGCCAGAGCAGAAGAGACTACATCTCCCGGCAAGCACCGCGTCCCGCAGACCAATGGCGTCCCGAATCACAATCGCGAGGCATCATGGGAGCGGTAGTTCCCAGACGGACCCGACGTGCCCAGCGCCGCAGCTACCAATGGGACCCTCAGGTCATAATCGCGAGTTGTGACGGGAGTTGTAGTTTCAGGACTCGCCTGAAGAGCCGCAGAGAGCGCCGGGAGCTAAGGGGCGGCGGCGACCGGAAGCGCAGTGCAAGCCCCCATGGCCGGGGTTCGGGTGCCCCTCTGGGGCATCTGCATGCTGCGAGTGGCGCTGGCTACCGTCTATTTCCAAGAGGAATTTCTAGACGGAGGTGAAGGGGCCACGCCCGTAGTGGCAGAGGTGTAAGCTCCCCCATCTGCGCCCCCCAAGGCTGGGCAGAGTCGTCGCGGGGTCGACGGCAGCGAACTCTTGAATCCTCGAGGGTCCCCCTCACCCTTCCCTTAGGCCAAATTAACCATTATCACCTCTAACCGGTGTTATTTCCCCCTCCCCACAGAGCATTGGAGAAACCGATGGGTGCAGTCCACCAATGACTCCCGATTTGGGCATTTTAGACTTTCGTCGGGGAAGTTTTATGGTCATAAAGAGAAAGATAAAGGTTAGTGTAGAATCAGGACCAAATTGAACCTAATGTTACATCTCCATAGCACCCTCTCAAGGTAGTTGTGGCACAGCCAAACGCTTTTATTCCCGATTTACAGATGAAGACCTTAAGGCAAAAGTAAAACTTAAGGCAAAGAGCTCCTTACCCTTGTTTTTTGTTTCCTCTCTCTTTTCTTTCTTTTTTTCTTTTTTTTTTTTTTTTTTGAGACGGGGCCTTGCTCTGTTGCCCAGGCTGGAGTGCGCCGGTGCGATCTGAGCTCACTGCAACTTCCACTTCCCGGGTTCAAGCAATTCTCCTGCCTCGGCCTCCCGAGTAGCTGAGACTACAGGCGTGCGCCACTGTGACCAACTAATTTTTGTACTTATTAGTAGAGACAGGGTCCACGTTGGCCAGGCTGGTCTCGAACTCCTGACCTCGTGATCCACCCGCCTCGGCCACCCAAAGTGCTGAGATTACAGGCATGAGCCACTGCACCCAGCCTCCTCTCTCCTTTCTTTATTGCCGAAGATTACTTTTTTTTTTTTTGAGACGGAGTCTCTCTCTGTCCCCGTGGCTGGAGTGCAGTGG
>NW_012099209.1:96570-98112 GCF_000951045.1 Mandrillus leucophaeus | reverse complement strand
AAAAAAAAAAAAAAAAAAAAATCTAGCTTAAAGAGAGCTAATTCAAGCTCTCGAAGTTTGAGGACAACTGTGCGGAAAACACAGATGCCAAAGAATAGAAGCCACTATAGCCTGGGCAACAGAGCAAGACTTGAGCCGAGATCGCGCCACTGCACTCCGGCCTGGGCGACAAAGCGAGACTCTGTCAAAAAAAAAAAAAAAAAAAAAAATCTAGCTTAAAGAGAGCTAATTCAAGCTCAAAGTTTGAGGACAACTGTATGGAAAACACAGATTCCAAAGAATAGAAGTCAGTGTTCTGAAGTGTAGACGTTTGGGATCATTTGTATAGACAAAGTTTAGGAAAGCTTAACAGAATTTCAGCATCTTTCTAGGCAAGGCTTAATACGTAATGACCGTGATCCCATTAGTCAAGGTGGTCTTTTTCTTTTGAGAAGGTATTATTTAACATTTCACCCTGAAGATGTAGCAGTCACACAGCATCTTTTGTGCCATCTGGTCTGAGTTAGGTACAGTTCAGTACTGGAGGCAGTCAATCTGTAACCAAGGTCAGTGGTCACAAATGGAGGAGGCCTGGTCTCTGGTCTGTCCTAGTCATTTGCAGAACAAGAACAATGAGGAAGAAGGTTTATCTATGACTTAAGAAACAGAGGTTACACCTGCATGCAACATGACTCAGATGACACATATTGCTCAAGGCTTTTATTTATTTTATTTATTTTTTTGAGAGGGAGTTTCACTTTTGTTGCCCAGGCTGGAGTGCAATGGCGCAATCTCTGCTCACCACATCTACCTCCCAGGTTCACGTGATTCTTCTGCCTCAGCCTCCCAAGTAGCTAGGATTACAGGCGTGTGCCACCACACCTGGCTATTTTTTTAATTTTTTTTTTGAGACCGAGTCTCGCTCTGTCACCCAGGCTGGAGTGCAGTGGCCCAGTTTCAGCTTGGCTCCGCCTCCCAGATTCACGCCATTCTCCTGACTCAGCCTCCCGAGTAGCTGGGACTACAGGTGCCCACCACCACACCCGGCTAATTTTTTGTATTTTTTTTTTTTTTAGTAGAGGTGGAGTTTCACCACGTTAGCCAGGATGGTCTTGATCTCCTGACCTCGTGATCTGCCTGCCTCAGCTTCCCAAAGTGCTGGAATTACAGGCGTGAGCCACCGCGCCTGGCCTAATATTGTATTTTTAGTAGAGATGGGGTTTCTCCATTTTGGTCAGGCTGGTCTCCAACTCCTGACCTCAGGTGATCCACCTGTCTCGGCCTCCCAAAGTGTTGGAATTAGGGGCATGAGCCACCGTGTCCAACCTATTTTATTTATTTTTTTAAACGGAGTCTCGCCCTGCCGCCCAGGCTGGGGTGCAATGGGGCGATCTGGGCTCCTCCACCTCCCAGGTTTAAACGATTCGGCTGCCTCAGCTTCCCGAGTAGCTGGGACCACAGGCACGCGCCACTGCGCCTGGCTAATTTTGTATTTTTAGTAGAAATGGGGTTTCCCCACGTTGGCCAGGCTGGTCTCAAACTTCTGACCTCAAGTGATATACC
>NW_012099209.1:93688-95412 GCF_000951045.1 Mandrillus leucophaeus | reverse complement strand
AGGTTGCAGTAAGCCAAGATTGCGCCACTGCACTCCAGCTTGGGTAACAGAATGAGACTCTGTCTAAAAAATAAATAGCCAGGCGTGGTGGCTCACACCTGTAATCCCAGCACTTTGGGAGGCCAAGGTGGGTGGATCACGAGGTCAGGAGATCGAGACCATCCTGACTAACATGGTGAAACCCTGTCTCTACTAAAAATACAAGAAATTAGCCAGGTATGGTGGCGGGCGCCTGTAATCCCAGCTACTCGGGAGGCTGAACCAGGAGAATGACTTGAACCCAGGAGGCGGAGCTTGCAGTAAGCCGAGATTGCGCCACTGCACTCCAGCCTGGGTGACAGGGCGAGACCCTGTCTCAATACATAAATACATAAATAAATAAATAAATAAATAAATAAATAAATAACAGTAGTATATTAAGAACAAAAACTTACAGGTGTGTGAAATAAAAGTTGTATGGGCCAGGCACGGTGGCTCACACCTGTAATCCCAGCACTTTGGGAGGTCGAAGCGGGCAATCACCTGAGGTCAGGAGTTCGAGACCAGCCTGACCAACATGGTGAAACCCTGTCTCTACTAGAAATATAAAAATTAGCCAGATGTGGTGGCAGATGCCTGTAATCCCAACTACTCAGTAGGCTGAGGCAAGAGAATCACTTCAACCAGGGAGGCAGAGGTTGCAGTGCGCCAAGATCGCGCCATTGCACTCCAGTCTCGGTGACACAGCGAGACTCCATCTAAAAAAAAAAAAAAAAAAGTTGTATGGAAGCAGAGTGCCTGCTAGTGGTATACTCATTATGCATTATTGTATAATGCTCTGTTGGCACTGTGGATCACTGTAAACGGTTGGGACATTTGTGGTTGGGAGTAAGTGAAGGACATCCATTTAACTTTCTGCATTACTGAGCACAGCATCATTCCCAAACCTTCATGAGTATTTTTTGTTCAAAGGTCTGCAGACCACTCAGAATGGCCGATTCTATGCCATCTCTGCACGCTTCAAACCATTCAGCAATAAAGGAAAAACTCTGGTCATTCAGTACACAGTAAAACATGAGCAGAAGATGGACTGTGGAGGGGGCTACATTAAGGTCTTTCCTGCAGATGTTGACCAGAAGAACCTGAATGGAAAATCGCAGTACTATATTATGTTTGGTGAGTTTTGGTGGTACAACACAACCACTTCTAGCGACTTTGAAAACCCTCCCACTTCACGGGATCTTTAGACTAAGACTTGGCTCATGTAGTTAAGGTAGTAGTATTGAGTATATTGGATCCAAGGTTTATAGCACTATTAAACCTAATTAACATAAAAAGGCAACGGTGCCAGTCTGTTGTGTTCCTGAAGAAGTTATTTATTCACCATAAATCTTGCCCTCATGCAGAGTAAGGATACCTTATCTGAAATGTTTGGGAGCAGAAGTGTTTTGGATTTTGGAATTTTCGGGGGGATTTTGGATGATCTGCATTATCCTTACCGGTTGAGCATCGCTAATTTGAAAAATCTGAAATCCACAAAGCTCCAATGAGCATTTCCTTTGAACATCATGTTGAGTCTAAAAGTTTGGGTTTTGGAACACTTCAGATTTGTGATTTTTTGATTTGGGTTGCTCAACCTGTGCCTTTTTTTTTGAGACGGAGTCTCGCTCTGTAGCCCAGGCTGGAGTGCAGTGGCCAGATCTCAGCTCACTGCAAGCTCCGCCTCCCGGGTTCACGCCATTCTC
>NW_012099209.1:87838-90678 GCF_000951045.1 Mandrillus leucophaeus | reverse complement strand
TGCACTCCAGCCTGGATGACAGAATAAGACCCTGTCCGAAAATAAATAAATAAATAAGGAAGGGAAAAACCCTGTATAGCATATGTCTACTACATCTGAATTGCCAAGCAGCATAATTTGGGGTCAAAAAAAAGATTAAAATAAACTTTTCTCGGTATTTCAGTTTTGAATTCAACAGTTTCATTTTACTCAAATCCACTCTTACTATTGGAACGCTTTGTTATAATGAGTCAGCGCCAGCCATTAGTGTGAGGGGAGCTTGCTGAGAGTGAGGGGTTAAGGAGGAAGAGAAGAGAAGCACAGTTATTGTCAAGTCTTGATATTTGCATAAATTCCTATGCATAAGTTATGCATAAAACCCCAGACAGGCAACACAGAGCCCATCTGTCTATATTTTCTTATGAACATCCATTACATGCGTAAATACCTTTTTTTTTTTCTGAGATGGAGTATTGCTCTGTCACCCAGGCTGGAGTGCAAAGGTGCAATCTTGGCTCACTGCAACCTCCACCTCCCAGGTTCAAGTGATTCTCCTGCCTCAGCCTCCCCAGTAGCTGGGATTACAGCTGCGTGCCACCACGCCTGGCTAATTTTTGTATTTTTAGTAGAGGCAGGGTTTCACCGTGTTGGTCAGGCTGATCTCAAACTCCTGACCTCAGGTGATCCGCCTGCCTCGGCCCCCCAAAATGCTATTACAGGCGTGAGCCACTGCACCCGGCCACATGCGTAAGTATCTTATTATTGCTGTTAAAGGACAATGTTTTGACTTTCCACTTGCTTCCGAGTGTGTTCTGAAGCTTAATTAAATATTCAAAGTGGCCGGTGCAGTGGGTCATACTGGGAGGCTGAGGTCGGAGAATCACTTGAGGCCAGGAGTTCAAGACTAGCCTGGACAACACGGTGAAACCCTCATCTCTACTAAAAATACAAAAATTAAGCGGACGTGCTGGCAGCGCCTGTAATCCCAACTACTCAGGAGACTGAGACAGGAGAATCGCTTGAACCTGGGAGGCAGATGTTGTAGTAAGCCAAGATCGTGCCACTGCACTCCAGCCTAGGTGACAGAGCAAGACTCCATCTCAAAAAGAAAAAAAGAAAGAAAAGAAAAGAAAAAGAAAGAAAAGAAAAGAAAAAGAAAGAAAAGAAAAGAAAAAAGAAAAAGGCAATCTAGCCCCCAGGCAAGAAGGAGGTCTGCTTTGGGAAAGGACTGTTACTGTCTTTGTTTAAACTATAAACTAAGTTTCTCTCAGAGTTAGTTCAGCCTATGCCCAGGAATGAACAAGGACAGCCTGGAGGTTAGAAGCAAGATGGAGTCAGTTAAGTGAGATCTCTTTCACTGTCTCAGTCTTAATTTTGCAAAGGCGGTTTCAAGTATGGTGGCGCATACCTGTGATCCCAGCTACTTGGGAGGCTGAGGCGCAAGAATCACTTGAACCTGGGATGCAGAGGTTGCAGTGAGCTGAGATCACACCACTGCACTCTAGCCTGGGTGACAGTGAGACTGTCTCAAAAAAAAAAAAAAAAAAAATTCAAAGTGCGTAAGTACTTACGAATCGAGACGAAAATTCTGACCAGTGTTGAAGAAAAATAAATTGCATGTCTCAATTTTGAACAAGTTGACTTTCATACAAATATTTCACATTCCATAGCATTTTATTTTTATTTTTTGAGATGGAGTCTCACTCTGTCACCCAGGCTGGAGTGCACTGGTGTGATCTCGGCTCACCGCAACCTCCGTCTCCCAGGTTCAAGGCATTCTCTTGCCTCAGCCTCCTGAGTAGCTGAGATTACAGGCACGTGCCACCATGCCTGGCTAATTTTTGTATTTTTAGTAGAGATGGGGTTTCACCATCTTGGTCAGGCTGGTCTCGAACTCCTGACCTTGTGATCCACCCACCTCGGCCTCCTAAAGTTCTGGGATTACAGCCGTAAGCCACCACGCCCAGCCTACTTTTTTTTTTTTTTTTTAATTGAGACGTAGTCTTGCTTGGTCACCCAGGCTGCAGTGCAGTGGCCCAATCTCAGCTCACTGCAACCTCAACCTCCCAGGTTCAAGTGATCCTTTCACCTCAGCCTCCCAAGTACCTGGGACTACAGGCATATGCCACCACTCCTGGTTAATTTTTGTATTTTTAGTAGAGATGGGGTTTTACCATGTTGGCCAGGCTGGTTTCAAACTCCTGGCCTCAAGTCTTCCCTCTACCTTGGCCTCCCAAAGTGCTAGGATTAGCAGGACACTTTGAATATTTAAATAAGCTACAGAACACACTCAAAAAGTGAGTGGAAAGCCAGGACATTGTCCTTTAATCGTAATAAGATATTCACACATGTGACCAGATGTGGTGGCTCACACCTATAATCTCAGCCCTTTGGGAGGCCAAGGCGGGCAAACCACCTGAGGTCAGGAGTTCGAGACCAGCCTAGCCAATATGGCAAAACCCCGTCTCTACTAAAAACACAAAAATTGGCTGGGCCTGGTGGTGCATAACTGTAATCGCAACTACTCTACTCAGGAGCTTGACGCAGAAGAATCACTTAAACCCAGGAGGCGGAGATTGCAGTGAGCCGAGATCCCACCACTGCACTCCAGCCTGGGCGACAGAGCGAGACTCCGTCTCAAATAAATAAATAAATAACTTAGTGTGAATATCTGATTATCAGATTGTATCTGATTATATTTAAGAAGAATGGGCCGTGCACAGTGGTTCAAGCCCGTAATCCTAGCACTTTGGGAGGCTGAGGCGGGTGGATCACAAGGTCAGGAGTTTGAGACCAGCCTGGCCAGGTCTGGTTTTTTTTTTTTTACAGACCATTGTAAAAATACAAACATTAGCTGGGCA
>NW_012099209.1:81934-86143 GCF_000951045.1 Mandrillus leucophaeus | reverse complement strand
GGTATGGTGGTGGGTGCCTGTAATCCCAGCTTCTCAGGAGGCTGAGGTAGTAGAATTGCTTGAACTCGGGAGGTGGAGGTTGTAATGAGCTGAGATTTCGCCACTGCACTCCAACCTGGGCAACAGAGTGAAACTCCATCTCAAAAAAAAAAAAAAAAGAAAGAAATTGAGGGTTTAATTCTTATGCTTTTCCCCTAAAATGTGCAGGTTGATGGCTTCACACACCTCTACACTCTAATTTTAAGACCAGATCTTTCTTACGACGTGAAAATTGATGGTCAGTCAATTGAATCCGGCAGCATAGAGTACGACTGGAACTTAACATCACTGAAGAAGGAAACATCCCCGGCAGAATCGAAGGATTGGGAGCAGACTAAAGACAACAAAGCCCAGGTGTGAATTTTTCCTGGGCAACTCTAGAAAGTGCACAAATATAGTTTGTAAGTACCCAGTTACTGGACCATTGCTGCATGGCTGGTAACCACGATGGCAATATTGTAGCACCAAATGGCCTTCCCAGAGCACACACTGCAGACCAGCCACATTGCTACACATCTGAAGGTATCGTAAAAGAGTATTTATTTATTTATTTATTTGAGACGGAGCTTCACTCTTGTTGCCCAGGCTGGAGTACAGTGGCACAATCTCGGTTCACGGCAACCTCTGCCTCCCAGGTTGAAGTGATTCTCCTGCCTCAGCCTCCCGAGTAGCTGGGATTACAGGCACCCACCACCACCCCCGGCTAATTTTTGTATTTTTAGTAGAGATGGAGTTTCACCATGTTGGCCAGGCTGGTCTCGAACTCCCGATCTCAAGTCATCTGCCCACTTCGGCCTCCCAAAGTACTGGGATGACAGGCGTGAGCCACCACATCTGGCCATTGTCATCACTTTTTGCACCATCATTTTCACTCTAGCCACTACTTGAAGTTTTCCACACCGCTGCTCCTCTCCATAGCACGGAGGAAAGGGCTAAAGTCATATGGCAGGGTAGGGAGAAAAATCTAGGCAGTGTGGTATTGCCCTGAAGTCCTTAGTGGCATTGGAAGCACCAAGCACTTGGCCTCCTGACGACCAAATTGAAGAAGGGAAAGGGACACTAGGACAGGGGTCACCAGCCTGTGCCTGCCACTTGGCATCTAAGAATTTCCTTTCTCAAATCTGAGCATCTGGCTGGGTGCAGTGGCTCATGCCTGCAATACCAGCAGTTCGGAGGTCAAGGCAGGAGGATCACTTGGGCCCAGGAGTTTGACACCAGCCTGGGCAACAGAGGGAGACTCTGACTGTACAAAACATAAAAATAGTAGCCAGGTATGATGGCGAGCACCTGTAGTCTGAGCTACTTGGGAGGCTGAGGCAGGAGGATCACTGGAACCCAGGAAATTGAGGCTGCAGTGAGCCATGATTGCGCTATCTCACTCCAGTCTGGGCGAGAGCAAAACCTAGTCTCAGGAAACAAAAACAGAAGCAACAACAACAAATATATGAGCATCTGATTGATTTTACTTTTTCCTTACATGTCTTTGAAGGACTGGGAGAAGCATTTTCTGGACGCCAGTGCCAGCAAGCAGAGCGACTGGAATGGTGAACTGGATGGGGACTGGCCGGCGTCGATGCTCCAGAAGCCCCCGTACCAGGTGTGTGGCCTCTTTGCATGATGCCAGGGATGCCCCAGGGATGCCCCTCCCCTGCCCATGTCATTGAGACCACCTCATATGGTTTTTCTGATGCAGGATGGCCTGAAACCAGAAGGTATTGATAAAGACATCTGGCTCCACCATAAAATGAAGAATACCAACTATTTGACACAGTATGACCTCTCGGAATTTGAGAACATTGGTGCCATCGGCCTGGAGCTTTGGCAGGTCATTTGGTTTTAAATTTACTTTAGTTTGTGTGTGTGTGTGTGTGTGTGTGTGTGTGTTTTGTTGTGTTTTTTTGAGACAGGGTCTTATTCTGTCACCTAGGCACGATTCTAGCTCACTGGAGCCTCAAACTGGGCCCAAGCAATCCTTCCACCTCAGCCTCCCAAGTAGCTAGGACTACAGACACAAGCCACCATACCCAGATTTTTTTTAAGAGATGAGGGTCTCACTGTGTTGTCCAGGCTGGTTTGAAACTTCTAGGCTCAAGTAATCCTTCCACTTCAGCCTCCCAAAGTGCTGAGAGTTGTTTTGTTTTGTTTTGTTTTTTAAATGCTTTGGTGATCCCAGCTGGGCGTGGTGGTTCATGCCTGTAATCCCAGCACTTTGGGAGGCCGAGGCAGGCAGACTGCCTGAGCTCAGATATTTGAGACCAGCCTGGGCAACATAGTACTCCATCTCTACTAAAAATACAAAAATTAGCTGGGTGTGGTGGCGCGTGCTTGTAGTCCCAGCTACTCAGGAGACTGAGGCATGAGAATCACTTGAACCTGGGAGGAATCACTTGAACCCAGGAAGTGGAGGCTGCGGTGAGCCAAGATCGCGCCACAGCACTCCAGCCTGGGCAACAGAGCGAGACTTTGTTTTTTAAAAAAAAAAAACAGCGACACTAAGTCTCAAAAAAATAAAATAAAAGTTTTGGTGATCCTAATGTGTAGCCGAGTTTGAAGAACCAGTGCCCTAGAGGGAAAGGATATTCTAGAAATGGATTTAAGCACCACCTACTATTCTAACTGCTGTTACGGTACACTGTACTGAGCAAAATACATCTGTTTCTTTTTGTCACATCAATAATGAAGGCCTAGGAGCCAGGGACAGTGTGGCTCACGCCTGTTGTAGTCACAGCTACTGGGGAGGCTGAGATGGGATGATCACATGAGCCCGGAAGTTCTTTTTTTTTTTTTCTTTGAGACAGAGTCTCACTCTGTCACCCAGGTGGGAGTACAGCGGCACGATCTCAGATCACTGCAGCCCCTGCCTCCCAGGTTCAAGCGATCCTTCCACCTCAGCCTCCCAAGTAGCTGGGACTATAGGCATGTACTGCCACACCTGGTAATTTATGTATTTTTAGTAGAGACAGGGTTCACCATGTTGGCCAGGCTGGTCTTGAACTCCTGACCTCAAGTGATTCACCCGCCTCAGCTTCCCAAAGTGCTGGGATTACAGGTGTGAGCCACCATGCCTGGCCAAGCCCAGAAGTTCAGATCCAGCCTAGGCAAATAGCAAGACCCCATCTCTAAAAAATAAAAAATGTCACCTGAGCTTCATATATTTCCAAAGGAAAAAAGAAATGAAAAATAAACAAATAATAAAGAGTAAAAGCATAATAATGAAGGCCTTATTTTCATCTGCAGGTGAGATCTGGAACTATTTTCGATAACTTTCTGATCACAGATGATGAAGAGTATGCAGATAATTTTGGCAAGGCCACCTGGGGCGAAACCAAGGTATGAAGCATGTGATTAACTCTTCCTACATCACTAATTTATTTGTGTAAACTGTTTTTTCTTTTTTTTTTTTTTGAGATGGAGTCTAGCTCTGTCACCCAGGCTGTACGTAGTGCAGTGGCGTGATCTCGGCTCACTGCAACCTCCACCTCCCGGGTTCAAGTGATTCTCCTGCCTCAGACTCCCGAGTAGCTGGGACTACAAGCGCATGCCACCACGTCTGGCTAATTTGTGTAGTTTTAGTAGAGAGGGGGTTTCACCATATTGCTCAGGCTGGTCTCGAAGTCCTGACCTCAGGTGATCCACCTGCCTTGGCCTCCCAAAGTGCTGGGATTACAGGTGTGAGCCACCACGCCTGGCCCTATATAAGGTTAATATTGGCAGGTTCCAGGGATTAGGACATGAAATCTTTTTTTTTTTTTGAGACAGAGTCTCGCTCTGTTTCCAGGCTGAAGTACAGTGGCGTGATCTTGGCTTACTGCAACCTCCCCCTCCTGGGTTCAAGCAATTCTCCTGCCTCAGCCTCATGAGTAGCTGGGACTATAGGCACGCACCACCACACCCAACTACTTTTTGTATTTTTAGTAGAGACGGGGTTTCACCATATTGGCCAGGATGGTCTCGATCTCTTGACCTCGTGATCCACCTGCCTCAGTCTCCCAAAGTCCTGGGATTACAGGCTTGAGCCACCACACCCGGCCAGGACATGAAATCTTTACAGGCTGTTCTCATTCAGCCTATCCCAGGTGGTGAGGCGGCTTCTAGAAGGCAGGGACCGCCTGAGTACTGACATGCATTTGGCCACATGGAAGCATAATCTCTGGGGCTTTTTTTTTTTTT
>NW_012099209.1:79216-81069 GCF_000951045.1 Mandrillus leucophaeus | reverse complement strand
CTGGGATTACAGGCATGCGCCACCACCCCGGCTAATTTTGTATTTTTAGTAGAGACGGGGTTTCTCCATGTTGGTCAGGCTGGTCTTGAACTCCCGACCTCAGGTGATCCACCTGCCTCGGCCTCCCAAAGTGCTGGGATGACAGGCGTGAGCCACCGCGCCCGGCGATTCCCTTTTCTTAACTCCCGTAGTCTTTTTAGAAAATAAAAGTTGACCAGGAAGTGTGCCTCACACCTATAATCCCATCACTTTGGGAGACTGAGATGGGCGGATCACTTGAGCTCAGAGTTCAAGACCAGCCTGGCCAACATGGTGAACCAGCCTGGTTGCGCGCACCACCACACCCGGCTAATTTTTTGTATTTTTAGTAGAGATGGGGTTTCATGGTGTTAGCCAGGATGGTCTCGATCTTCTGACCTTGTGATCTGCCTGCCTTGGCCTCCCAAAGTGCTGGGATTATAGGCATGAGCCACTGCAGCCAGCCATATTTTTTGTTTTTTAATTTCATTTTTATAGGAATGGGAGTCTCACATGTTGCCCAGGCTGGTCCTGAACTCCTGGACTCAAGCCATCCTCCCACCTTGGCGTCGCAAAGCTCTGGGCTTACAGGTGTGAGCCACTGCTCCTGGTCCAGTCTTCTTCTGGAAGAGACCCAGAATCATGCTGAAACTCGTGATGAAAGTAATCAAATTTATGACACCAGAAATTTGGAATCTAGTGATGTTATGAATAAGCCAGATAAATTGGAATTTATATTCAGAATATTGAGACTTGACCAGTGTGGGTCGGGTGCAGTAGCTTACACCTGTAATCCCAACACTTTGGGAGACAGAGGTGTGTAAATTGCTTGAGTCCAGGAGTTCAAGACCAGCCTGGGCAATGTGGCAAAACTCTGCCTCTACAAAAAATACTAAAAATTAGCTGGGTTTGGTGGTGTACACCTGTGGTCCCAGCTATTCAGGAGGCCGAGATGGGAGGATCACCTGAGCTTGGGAGGTGGAGATTGCAGTGAGCTGAGATTGCGCCACTGCACTCCAGCCTGGGTGACAGAATGAGACCCTACCTCAGAAAAAAAAAAAAAAAAAAGAAAGAAAGAAAGAAAGAAAGAAAAGAAAAGAAAGAAAAAAAAAGAAAGTTGATCAGTTTCAAAAGCCTGCTTAAGAAGTGAAGTTCTGCAGTTTTGCTCTTACTGTGGTCAATGTTGGCAGACCTTTGCACCTGGATTTTTTCTGATGATGGCTACATCAACCTTCACCAATTACTAGGGATGGAGTATTACTCTGAGAAACTAAAGACTCCCTCCTAATGCAAGGGTGGCAAACACTGCCTACCTCTTTCATCTCTGAACAGGGTGAGAAGTTAGTGTGAAAAGAATCAGAAGCAGGCCTAGAGAGAAAGTGCTGGCACCAATTACTGTACAAAGATGAGTCAGGCCAGGTGTGGTGGCTTGTGCCTGTAATCACAGCTATTTGGGAGGCCAAGGAGGGAGGATCACTTAAGAACAGGAGTTTGAGACCAGCCTGGGCAACATAGAGACCTCGTCTCTAAAAAAAAAAATTTTGTAATTAGCTGGGCATGGAGGCACATGACTGTGGTCCCAGCTACTTGGGAGGCTGAGATGGGAGGATCACTTGAGTCCAGGAGGTCAAGGCTGCAGTGGGCTATGATTGTGCCACTGCACTCCAGCCTGAGTGACAGAGCGAGACCCTGTCTCTAAAAATAAAATCAAATGGAGCTAAAAAGACAGAAAACGATGAGTGAGACTGGCTCAGGCTCTGAAGATTCATTGGGAGCAGAGTTGTCTGAGTGTCCAAGAGAATTTCTCACTTGTTGCTTTTTTTTTTTTTTTTTTT
>NW_012099209.1:70939-77682 GCF_000951045.1 Mandrillus leucophaeus | reverse complement strand
GGGAGTTCAAGACCAGCCTGACCAATATGGGGAAACCCCATCTCTACTAAAAATACAAAATTATCCGGGCGTGGTGGTGCATGCCTGTAATCCCAGCTATTCAGGAGGCTGAGGCAGGAGAATCGCTTGAACCCGGGAGGCAGAGGTTGTGGTGAGCCGAGATCCCACCATCGTACTCCAGCCTGGGCAACAAGAGTGAAAGTCCATCTCAAAAACAACAACAACAACAAAAAAACCCCAGCAGCCCTTGGGGCTGCTCTATGAAGTAGCCATTCCAGTATTCCTTTACTTTCCTAATAAACTGGCTTTCACTCTACTGTATGGACTTGCCTGCTTTAATTCTTTCTTGGGTGAGATCCAAGAACCCTCTCAGGGTCTGGATCAAGACCCCTTTGCGGTTACAGTACAAAGGCTCTGATTGTCAAAAGTGGCAAGGTCACTGGAACTCCATTTCAGATCCCATCTGGATCATCAAAACATCAACCCTAAATAAAGAAATTCAGGAAATATGGTTAAATGTCGAGTTTAGTTTAGCCCAAAGTTTGAGGACGGCCACCCTGAAACACAGATTCCAAAGAATGGAAATCAGCACTCCAACATGAGGAAGTTTGGGGATCATTTATACAGGTAAGGTTTGGGAAGCCTGACAGAGTTTCCACATATTTCACACAACGTGAGTACATGGTTAACAGTAATCTGATTAGTCAAGGCAGTAGTCTTTTTGGGAAGGGTGTATTTCACATTCACATAGAGGATGTAACAGTCACGGGGTCTTTTGCACTGTCTGGTCTGATTTAGGTGCAAGATTATAATAGAGGAAAGGTCAGCAATCTAAAAGGGAGATCTTAATGCTGATGCCATTTAGTCTTTTTAAATCAATTTACAGAGCAAGAACAGGAGAGTTAATCTATAATCTATAAGCAGAAGTTGTAGTTACATGCTGCATGGCTCAGATCACACAGTCCCATTTTCTTCAAGACTCAACGTAATTCTTAGGGTTCAAAAGTGTATGACTAAGTTTGGATTTTTGTTTGTTTGTTTTTGTTTTTGAGACGGAGTCTCTCTCTGTCGCCTAGGCTGGAGTGCAGTGGCGTGATCTTGACTCACTGCTAGCTCCGCCTCCCGGGTTCACGCCACTCTCCTGCCTCAGCCTCCCAAGTAGCTGGGACTACAGGTGCCCACCGCCATGCCTGGCTAATTTTTTGTATTTTTAGTAGAGATGGGGTTTCACCATGTTAGCCATGATGGTCTCGATCTCCTGACCTCGTGATCTGCCTGCCTCAGCCTCCCAAAGTGCTGGGATTACAGGCATGAGTCACCACTCCCGGCCTTTTTTTTTTTATTTTTTTTTCTTCTGAGATGGAGTTTTGCTCTTGTTGCCCAGACTGGAGTGCAATGGTGCGATCTTGGCTCACTGCAACCTCCCCCTCCCAGGTTCAAGCAATTCTCCTGCCTCAACGTCCCGAGAAGCTGGGATTACAGGTGCCCGCCACCACGCCCGGCTAATTTTTGTATTTTTAGTAGAGATGGGGTTTCACCATGTTGGTCAGGCTGCTCTCGAATTCCCGACCTCATGAACTGCCTGCCTCGGTCTTCCAAAGTGCTGGAATTACAGGTGTGAGCCTCTGCGCCTGGCCAAGTGTGGGTTATTTTTACAAGATGATGCTGGAGAGTTTCTATGGCCACCACCCTTCTAGACTCTCTGATACTGGCGCTTCAAGCCTGAATGCTACATTTCCTGGATGCTGTTGCCGATTGGCAACGTTCCTATCATGCTTTATCAGAACAAAGTTGGAAGGCAGAAAGAAAGGAGAAACCATTTTTTTCAGACTTCTGCCAGTGGCTTAGGTGGTGGTGACAACAACAGCTGTGACTTTAGCAATCATGGTGGAAGCAACTGTGGTTAGCAAGGGTGAACACATCTGGGTTCCTTCTGGAGGCACAGTGATTGTGGGTTATGGGTCCTCCTGTGCTTTATTTATTTATTATTTATTGAGACGGAGCTTCGCTCTTGTCATCCAAGCTGGAGTGCAATGGCGTGACCTCAGCTCACTGCAACCTCCGCCTCTCAGGTTCAAGTGATTCTCATGCCTCAGCCTCCCAAGTAGCTGGGATTACAGGCGCCCACCACCACGACTGTCTAATTTTTGTATTCTTAGTAGACACGGGGTTTCACCACGTTGGCCAGGCAGGTCTCGAACTTCTGACCTCAGGTGATCCACCCGCCTTGGCCTCCCAAAGTGCTGGGATTACAGGCGTGAGCCACCATGCCCAGCCACCTCCCCTGCTTTAATCTTTCAGCCCTAGAGGGGCTAGCAGCCTCATATAGTTATGTATCTTCAGGTAAACTTACCTTCCCCTTTTGTTTTTCCAGTATTCCAACACTTTTATACTATATTTGTTCTTCCAGTACTTCAACACTTTTATACCCTGTATTCGTTTGTGTATTCATTTATTTTTCTTTATTTATTTTTTAGAGACAGAGTCTCACTCTGTCACCTAGGCTGGAGTGCAACGGTGATTTCTCAGTTCACTGCAACCTTCCCCTCCCAGGTTCAAGCAATTCTCCTGCCTCAGCCTCCTGAGAAACTGGGATTACAGGTGTAATTACAGGCCCCCGCCACCACACTGGGTTAATTTTTGTATTTTTAGTAGAGGTGGGGTTTCTCCATGTTGGCCAGGCTGGTCTCAATCCACCTGTCTCAGCCTCCCAAAGGGCTGGGATTATAGGCGTGAGCCACAGAGCTTGGCTCAATCCCCTGTATTCAATATCCTCTGTTTGAAGTACTTAGAAGTACTTCTCTTTTCCTTATGGAATACGTACTGATAAAGCACTCAAGACAGTTAAAAACCTTCATTACTCTGTTGATGTAACAAAAGAAGCTGAGGCAAAGTTAATATAAGTAGAGAGTTTGGGCCAAGGTTGAGGATTGCAGCCCAGGAGACATAGATTCAAGTTGCCCTGAATATATGCTTTGATTAGCAAGTTACAAGTGGGATCTTTTTGTTTTTGACTTTGTTTTGAGACAGAGTCTCACTCTTTCACCCAGGCTGGAATGCAGTGGCGCAATCTCAGCTCACTGCAACCTCCACCTCCCGAGTTCAAGTGATTTTCTGACCTCAGCCTCCCAAGTAACTGGGACTACAGGCGTGCACCACCACACTTGGCTAATTTTTGTATTTTTTTTTGTAGAGATGGGGTTTCACCATATTGATGTTTCACCACATTGGCCAGGCTGGTCTCCAACTCCTGAACTCATAATTCCCCTCAGCCTCCCAAAGTGCTGGGATTACAGGTGTAAGCCACTGCACCTGGCCACAAGTGGGTTTGTGTCTTTCTTATTTATTTATTTATTTATTTATTTATTTATTTATTTATTTATTTATTTATTTATTTTTGAGACAGAGTTTCGCTTTTGTTGCCCAGGCTGGATTGTGTGATCTCGGCTCACTGAAACCTCTGCCTCCTGGACTCGAGCGATTCTCCTGCCTCAGCCTCTTGAGTAGCTGGGATTACAGGCACCCACCACCATACCCAGCTAATTGTTTTGTATTTTTAGTAGAGACAGGGTTTCACCATGTTGGCCAGGCTGGTCTTCAAATGATCCACCCGCCTCAGCCTCCCAAAGTGCTGGGATTACAAGTGTGAGCTACTGTGCCTGGCCATCTTATTTTATTTTATTTATTTATTTATGTATTTATTTTTCGAGATGGAGTCTCACTCCTGTTGCCCAGGCTGGAGTGCAGTGTTACGAACTCGGTTCACTGCAACCTCCACCACCTGAGTTCAAGCTTTTCCTGCCTCAGCCTCCTGAGTAGCTGGGATTACAGGCGCCTGCCACCACGCCTGGCTAATTTCTGTACTTTCAGTAGAGATGGGGTTTTGCCATGTTGGCCAGGCTGGTCTGGAACTTCTGACCTCAGGTGATCTGCCCACCTTGGCCTCCCAAAGTGCTGGGGTTACAGGTGTGAGCCACTGTGTCTGGCCCACAAGTGGGTTCTTAAAGGAAAAAGAAAGGGCAGTTCCTAAAGTGTTTATTGAGGATTTACATACAATAACCTAAGCTGTTGATTGGCTATACATTGTTCTTTTTTTTTTTTTTTTGAGACAGAGTCTCGCTCTGTCACCTGATCTCGGGTCACTGCAGGCTCCGCCTCCCGGGTTTATGCCATTCTTCTGCCTCAGCCTCCCGAATAGCTGGGACTACAGGTGCCCACCACCATGCCCGGTTAATTTTTTGTATTTTTTAGTAGAGAGGGGGTTTCACCGTGTTAGCCAGGATGGTCTTGATATCCTGACTTCGTGATCCGCCTGCCTCGGCCTCCCAAGGTGCTGGGATTACAGGCGTGAGCCACCAGGCCTGGCCACGATGTTTAGATTTCTAACAAATCACATAATCTCAAAGTGCCTGTAATTCCAGCACTTTGGGAAGCCAAGGCGGGTGGATCACTTGAGGTCAGGAGATGGAGACCAGCCTGGCCAACATGGTGAAACCCCATTCTACTAAAAACACAAAAATTAGCCAGGCATGGTGGTACATGCCTGTAATTCCAGCTACTTGGGAGGCTGAGGCACGAGAATCACTTGAACCTGGGAGGCGGAGGTTGCAGTGAGCCGAGATCATGCCATTGCACTTCAGCCTGGGTGACACAGCGAGACTCTGTCTCAAAAACAAACAAACAAACAAACAAACAAAAATGAAGTAAACATCTCAAGTCTCACCTAGAGCTACCAATCAGCCTAAGAACCCCAGTTTGTGTTTAACAAGCCCTTATAGGGTGGTTCTAACACAGTTTCAGGGTGAGACAGCTCCCTGCTCTAGACTGTCAACTGGGGGTAAAAAGTGTGTTGACCTGATGCACAATTAGTTCACCTGTGTCTAGGCCACGGGTCTGGCCCAAGGTAGAGTGCTCAACACGTGTTTGGCAGGTGAATGGTTGTTGAATGAATCATAAAGCGTGCAGTGCTCATCTGAGTGGCAGGAGTTACCCTGAATCATTGAAGATGCTGGAGCAGCTGCTTGTGAAACACCAGGCAGGAGGAGATGGACAGGAGGCTGCGTCCCCACCCCTGAGATGGCCGGCCTTCTGCCTTGCTTGCTGGGAACTGGTGCCAGGCCAGACACACTGTGCCACCATCATAGGATGCCTGGTAAGGAGAGGCCAACCTTCCCTGAAGAAACCCCGTGCTGCTGTGGTCAAGTTGCCTAATCGGACTTCCTTCTTCACTCTGTATGTAGAAATTGGCCCTGGAGGTGTATGTGCTGGGTGCCCACAGCCAATGGAAGGTAATGTATCTTTATTTTATTTATTTTATTTTTTGAGACAGGGTCTTGCTCTGTCACCCAGGCTGGAGCATTTGAATAAATAAATGCCCTGTAATTCCAGCATTTTGGAAGGCCGAGGCAGGCAGACTGCTTGAGGTCAGGAGTTCGAGACCAGCCTGGCCAACATGGTGAAACCCCATCTCTATTACAAACACAAAAATATGGCCAGGCGCGGTGGCTCACACCTGTAATCCCAGCACTTTGGGAGGCTAAGGCAGGCGGATCACCTGAGGTCAGGATTTTGAGACCAGCCTGGCCAACATGGTGAAACCGTCTCTACTAAAAATACAAAAGTTAGCCAAGCGTGTTGGTGGGTGCCTGTAATCCCAGCTACTAGGGAGGCTGAGAGAGGAGAATTGCTTGAACCTGGGAAGCAGAGGTTGCAGTGAGTGTAAATCACGCCATTGCACTCTAGCCTGGGCGACAGAGCAAGACTCCGTCTCAAAAATAAAATAAAAATATAAATACAAAAATTAGCCGGGCATGGTGGTGCATGCCTGTAATACCCGCTACTCAGGAGGCTGAGGTATGAGAATCACTTGAACCTGAGAGGCGAGGTTGCAGTGAGCCGAGATCGTGCCACTGCACTCCAGCCTGGTTGACAGAGTGAGACAAAATAAAGTAAAATAAAAAAAAAAGTCCTCTAGAATAGTGCTTTTCCTCTAATAACCATACTCCAGCAAGCATCAGGTGCCGGCTGCTCTGTGCCGGGCAGTGAGGGACATAGATGTGTAACAATAACAAACACGTATTACCATTCTCTCTTTTCAGAAGAGGGGCCTAGGGGCCCAGAGAGGTGAATTCAGGGGCGAATTCAACCACTTGCCAGGACACACAGAGCAGCAGGGGAATCATGCCTGGCACCTGGCACTGTGGGTGCTGCAGCGGCACAGAGAGGTGAAGTCCTGCGCCTGAGCTTAGTCAAAACCCTAACGGGCAGACCCAGATTATAAAACATACACAAACAGCTATCCTAGAAATAGGACGCCTTGCGGGGCAGGGTGCGGGTTCCCCAGACTACAACACACACACACACACACACACACACACACACACACACACACAGCTATCCTAGGAACAGGACGCCTTGCGGGGCAGGGTGAGGGGGGCAGGGTGCGGGTCCCCCAGATTAGAACACACACACTGCGATCCTAGGAACAGGGCGCCTTGCGGGGCAGGGTGACGGTCCCGACGCTCCGCGGGGTGGGCAACCGCCTCCCCAGGCGCACTGGCAGGGGGACGGCCTCCCTAACAGAGAACCAGGCCTCGGCATGGGCTGGAGGGATGACAGAGCATGGCCGACTCGGCCAGCGGCCGGCGGTACGAGAGTCCGAACGACGTTGGAAGCAGGGGCAGGGACAGCGGGCAAGAGAGCACTGCACGCAGACGCCTCGGGCCCCGCCCATCAAGTTGCCG
>NW_012099209.1:68939-69879 GCF_000951045.1 Mandrillus leucophaeus | reverse complement strand
GGACCCGTCAGCAACAACGAGATCTCAGACTGATCCCTTGGGAGCTGCTTCCGCCACCCCTGCACCCTGCACCGGGCGCACATCGCACGTCTTTGGGCACCTCTCTGTGTCCTCAAATTCGCCTGATGCGCTTAAGAAGGGTCAGTATCGATAGCGCGACACAGACGTGCGAAAAAGAGTCATGCGTAGGCAACTCTGCTATTTGGGAGGGACTTTCATTCATTCATTTTCTATCCATCCCTCAAATGTGCGTTGGGTCAGGTGCTGGGAGCGCTGCATTCATCCAGACAGACAAGGTCGCTGCTCTCCTGGAGGTGACACTCGTGGGAACTAGAAACTGCCTGTGTTCTGCTAATCACAGCTGCCTTTATTTGCTGAATACCTGTGTCGTGCAAAGCACCATATAAGCATTTTGCTAGAATGATCTAGCACAGCATAGTGATTAAGAGTGAGGACACAGGGTCAGATCATGTGTTCAAATCTTGGCTCCAGCCCCGATTTCTCTGTGCCTTTGGTTGAAGCTCTTAGCCTTTCCACCCATCAGTTGCTTCCTTTGGAAAATGGAGATCTAAAAATGTGTTGGGATTATGTGAAAATTAAGCATGTGAAAAAGCACTTAGAACAGTGCCTATGCCAGATTTGGACCTTTGGGAGTAGAGACCACAGCAAGTAAGAATTCCAGACCCGAAGAGAGCTGACAGGCCGGTTGCATGCTTGCATGACTGGTTAGCTGATCCAAGGCGAGAGAAGTGCACAGCTAGCCAGTTTGCAACACTGTCACTAAATTAACAGTGCTAACACCCAGTGATTATTAATTAGCAAGTTCTTGTTACTGACATGAAAGTGCTCTGTAAACTGTTAAGTGTCCTACAGATAGTAGTTATTAATAGCTAAGTGCTACAGTTTAGAGTATGTAGTGGGGAGGTGGGGGGCGGGGAGC
>NW_012099209.1:65714-68664 GCF_000951045.1 Mandrillus leucophaeus | reverse complement strand
GAGGGGGGCGGCAGGGACGGCAGGAGTCGGGGAAAATCACCTAAGATCATTTCATGAGAAACCTCTAAGCACTACCAGTTTGGGAGGCATGGATCTTTCTAAAACTTCCTGTCCAAATTTTTCTGTCCAAAAATTTTTTTTTTTTTTTTGAGGTGGAGTATTGCTCTGTCACCCAGGATGAAGTGCAGTGGTGTGATGTCAGCCCACTGCAACCTCCGCCTCCCAAGTTCAAGTGATTCTCCTGCCTCAGCCTCCTGATAGCTGGGACTACAGGCACACCCAGCTAATTTTTGTATTTTTTTAGTGGAGACGGGGTTTCACCTTGTTGGCCAGGCTGGTCTCAAATTCCTGACCTCAAGTGATCCACCCGCCTTGGCCTCCCAAAATGGTGTGAGCCATTACGCCCGGCCAGGTCACTGACTCCTAAGCCTCTTCCTGTTCCTTTCCCTATACATTTGTTGAATGAAGGCTTGGTCTGGTTTTCTTCGTTTGGAAATGTCAGCATTTCTCTACACCTGCTCTCGAGTGAAGATCTACACCATGGGTTACTGTTGACCCAGATGTGAGGCATGGCCCTCCCAGGCCCTTGCTGTCTAGCTCAGGAGATCACTTGGGTTCACAGATAATTCTGGGGGAACCAAGGGTATGATTCCAAAATTTTTGATTGGGGGCAACAGGGAAGCACCCTGCAGCAGGTGGCTGTGATCTGGTTGGATTTTGGTGACAGAGCACACTTGGCAAGCAGACGGCCAGGTGAAGGTGAGCAAAGCGGATAACCCAGTGGGTAGCCTAGGGGAGGAGGGGTGTGTTTTCTCCACCCCCACGCCCGTCTGCACTTTTCCCATCAGCGTCTTTTTCAGCCTGCTCTGTGCTCCCCGACATCATCTCAGAATCTCCTTCCTTGTATACTCTTTTCTGACCCTGAATATCAATATGAATTAGAAAGGTCTGCACTCCTGCCTCTTTAGTAGTGATTTTTTTTTTTCCCATCAGCATCTCAGTTATTTGTGTTTCTCCCTGTCCCCCTGCTCAGCTCTCTTCTGCTTTCCAAAAAGCCTTCCATGGAAATGCGTCCAGATTTTCTCCCTCCTTATACTCCCCGAGGTTACCAGCGGCCCCTCCGTCCTTAAACCTGGTGCCCTGTGGCTGCAGCCGATCCTCCTCGAACCCTGCAACACTGGAGCCCATGGGACTTTACTCTTCATCCTCTCTCCTTTCGGTCTCTCCCTCTTGTCCCCTAATTTCAGCCTCCCCACCTGCATCTTATATCTCTGTGTGCTCCCTCCCCTGAAACTTCTGTGCAGAGGACTCCAAACCTGCCTTCTGGAGTCCAGAAGGTGGCTCTCCTGCACCCCTGCCAGCCTGCTGGACTGTGGAATAGGCCACTTTCTTGCCATGCCCAAAGTGGGCTGGGCCATCCTACTTCCTACTTGCCCTCTCCCTCCCACTTCATCCCCCGCCACTGTGGGAGTCATCTTCTTTTTGTTTTTTGAGACAGGGTCTCGCTCTGTCCCCCAGGTTGGAGAGCAGTAGTAGGATCATAGCTCACTGCAACCTCAAACTCCTGGGCTCAAGCGATTCTCCCACCTTGGCCTCCCAAGTAGCTGGTGCTACGGGAGTGCACCAGTCATACCCAGCTAATTAAAAAAATTTTTTTTGTAGAGATGAAGTCTTGCTATGTTGCTTAGGCAGGTCTTAAACCCCTAGCCTCAAGCAATCCTATCTCGGCCTCCCAAAGTATTGGAATTACAGGCATCAGCCACTGCATCTGACTGGGATTCATCTTCTAAAACATACTCCCCTGTTCCAAAAACCTTTCACAGCTCCCATTCACCTTCCTCCAAAAGAAGTCAGTTTACAGCTGGGCGCTGTGGCTCACACCTATAATCTCAGCACCTTGGGAGGCTGAGGCAGACGGATCACTTGAGGCCAGGAGTTCGAAACCACCCTAGCGAAACTCTGTGTGTACCAAAAATACAAAAGGTAGCCAGGGATAGTGGCACACGCCTATAGTCCCAGCTACTTGGGAGGCTGAGACACGAGAATCGCTTGAAAGAAACCAGGAGGTGGAGGTTGCAGTGAGCTGAGATCGCGTCACTGCACCCCAGCCTGGGAGACAGGGTGAGACTCTGTCTCAAAAAAAAGTCAGCTTTGATGAGCTTAGTAAGCCCTGAATCAACTCCACCTAACCTTGCTGGGTCCCTTTCCTGCACTTGTGGCCCTTGGTGACACTTTCTAGCCTCGGCATCCTTAGCTGTGTTGCTCCAGTTGCTGGACCATCACTGTGAGCTCCTGCCGCATGCTCCCTGCCCTGAAGGACAGTCTTTGAGGCCTCCCCGATGGTGTCCTCCCTTAGCCCCATGCGAATGAGAGTTCTCTCCCTTGTACCTTCTGTCAGTCCCTTTTGTGGCCGCTGTCCCTAGGAAGTGCATGGTACTGGGCTCAGTGTTGAGGAGAGACTGCCCTGGGCCCAAAGAGTTAAACCTTCCCCCTTTCCCCCTTGTCATGCATTCTTCATCCAGGAGCTTTTGCTGTATTTTGGTAAGTGCCACCATTCTAGGAGGTTTTTATTCCCCTTTTACAAGTGAGGAAACCAAGACCCACAGAAATAAAGTAACTTGCTGAAGTCTCATAGTTGGTGGGCCCAGAGCTGAGGTCTCATCCACGTCCTCCTGCCGCAGAGCCCTCCTGTTCCAGGCGGCCTGCTGGGCACCCTCCCAGAGCAGCACCCGGCCAGTGTGTCTGAAATGAATGCTGAGTGGCTCGGACACTTACTTGTCCTCTTGTGCCTTGTTTTTTTTCTGCCTCTGAAATAATCGCTAGTCTATCTTACTAGAATGCTAATGGCGATGCAGTCTAAATTGATGAGAACCAAGTTTTAGAGTAAAATCCACTTCTGAAAGATCCAGAATTCCCTGTCTCTTATTGACCTGCGCTGGCCTGTTTTTTT
>NW_012099209.1:64990-65664 GCF_000951045.1 Mandrillus leucophaeus | reverse complement strand
ATTGATGAGAACCAAGTTTTAGAGTAAAATCCACTTCTGAAAGATCCAGAATTCCCTGTCTCTTATTGACCTGCGCTGGCCTGTTTTTTTTTTTTTGGTTGTTGTTGATTGTTTTATTTTTTTTTTTTTTGACTTAATAGATTCTCACTGGGCAAGACCCCTCCACCCCCATTCTGAACTTTAAAACAACTTTCCGGGCCGGGCGCAGTGGCTGACGTCTGTAATCCTAGCACTTTGGGAGACCGAGGCAAGTGGATCACCTGAGGTCAGGAGTTCAAGACCAGCCTGGCCAACATGGTGAAACCCCGTCTCTACTGAAAAAACAAAAAATTAGCCGGGCGTGGTGGCGGGCACCTGTAATCCCGGCTACTCGGGAGGCAGGAGAGTCACTTGAACCCAGGAGGCGGAGACTGCAGCGAGCCAGGATCGCGCCCCTGCACACTCCAATCTGGGCAACAAAGCGAGACTCCATTTCAAAAGAAAAAAGAAAAGAAGAACAGGCACTATCAGGTGCAGTGGTGCCAGCTTTTCAATGTTTGGGTCCTTAGATGTTTGTTTGGATTCCCAGATACTCCTTCACTGCCCTCAGTCCTGCAAATACTTTCTGTACCGCAGTTTTCTCATCTGCAGACTGGGACTGTGGACTCGCTTGACCTGCTTTGTCACAGTAGAGT
>NW_012099209.1:64391-64940 GCF_000951045.1 Mandrillus leucophaeus | reverse complement strand
TTTTGACTTAATAGATTCTCACTGGGCAAGACCCCTCCACCCCCATTCTGAACTTTAAAACAACTTTCCGGGCCGGGCGCAGTGGCTGATGTCTGTAATCCTAGCACTTTGGGAGACCGAGGCAAGTGGATCACCTGAGGTCAGGAGTTCAAGACCAGCCTGGCCAACATGGTGAAACTCCGTCTCTACTGAAAAAACAAAAAATTAGCCGGGTGTGGTGGCAGGCACCTGTAATCCCGGCTACTCGGGAGGCAGGAGAGTCACTTGAACCCAGAAGGCGGAGACTGCAGCGAGCCAGGATCGCGCCCCTGCACACTCCAATCTGGGCAACAAAGCGAGACTCCATTTCAAAAAAAAAAAAGAAAAGAAAAACAGGCACTATCAGGTGCAGTGGTGCCAGCTTTTCAGTGTTTGGGTCCTTAGATGTTTGTTTGGATTCCCAGATACTCCTTCGCTGCCCTCAGTCCTGCAAATACTTTCTGTACCGCAGTTTTCTCATCTGCAGACTGGGACTGTGGACTCGCTTGACCTGCTTTGTCACAGTAGAGT
>NW_012099209.1:55620-56706 GCF_000951045.1 Mandrillus leucophaeus | reverse complement strand
CTGCCCTCAGTCCTGCAAATACTTTCTGTACCGCAGTTTTCTCATCTGCAGACTGGGACTGTGGACTCGCTTGACCTGCTTTGTCACAGTAGAGTGTCAGCACCCTGCCGTGTGATGCATGAGCTCTCAGTGCCTTCCCTTTTTTTTTGAGATGGAGTTTCACTCTTGTCACCCAGGCTGGAGTGCAATGGCGCTGTCTTGGCTCACTGCAACCTCCGCCTCCCGGATTCAAGCGATTCTCCTGTTTCAGCCTCCTGAGTAGCTGGGATTACAGGCACCCGCCACCATGCCCAGCTAATTTTTGTATTTTTAGTAGAAATGGAGTTTCACCATGTTGCCCAGGCTGGTCTCGAACTCCTGACCTCAAGTGATCTGCCCACCTCAGCCTCTGAGAGTGCTGGGATTACAGGTGTGAGCCACCACACCTGGCCCTCGTGCCTTCCTTTTGTAGGTCACACTGTTTGTTCAGTGAGTATTTATTCGGCATCTTCTTTTTGCCGTGCACTTTCTGGGCAGCGGATGGAACGGTGAATCTGAAGACAGCGCTGCCTCACGGGGCTGACATTGTGGAGAGGGGTCCAGATGTGAAGAAATGAGCCAATGTGTGGTGCACCCAGTGGGGATTGATGCCGTGAGATGAGTAGAGCAGGGCAGGTTCTGATCTGATGTGGAGGTCAGGAAAGGTCTCACCACCAGGCTGGAAGGACTGAGTAAAGAAGACATCTTAGATTGCCTGGTTCATCCTCCCAGTCACTCTGGCCAGTGTTATCTTCAGTGTATAAAGAGGTAAAGTGGGCCGGGTGCGATGGCTCACACTTGTAATCACAGCACTTTGGGAGGCCAAGGCAGGTGGATCACTGGAGGTTGGGAGTTCGAGACCAGCCTGGCCAACATGGTAAAACCCCGTCTCTACTAAAATACAAAAATTAGCCTGGCATGGTGGCGCGTGCCTGTAGTCCCAGCTACTCAGGAGGCTGAGGCAGGAGAATTGCTTGGACCCAGGAGGCGGAGGTTGCACTGAGCCGAGATTGTGCCACTGCGCTCTAGCCTGGGTGACAGAGCAAGACCCTATCTCAAAAAAAAAAA
>NW_012099209.1:53376-54870 GCF_000951045.1 Mandrillus leucophaeus | reverse complement strand
AGAGGCTGCAGGTCTAGGTCAAAGGGCCAGAACATGCGGCTGGGACTTTGGGGTTTATATCCTTTCTTTAATTTAGGCAACTCAGGGATGAAAGGAGGCAGGTCTTTTGGTAAATAAGACGTGAGAGTTTGTGTCTGGGCTACAAATTGGCCCAAGACAAAAGGGACTGACAGGATGTCTGCTTGCCCAGAGAGTGGCCAGTGGCTGATGGGGGCCAAGGAGCTGAGACCTGCCCACTGTCCTTCGCACTGGACTGGGTTTTACCGCTGGTCAGAGTGGTGGCCCTGAAGTTTGCTCCTGCGTGGAGTACAGACCATGAGCTCTTAAAGCTTCTTTGGGCTTTTCCCCTCATAGGAGTCCCAGCTCTTGATAGTACAAACTGTCAGGTGAAAGTAAAGGTTACAGATGACCACAGGCATTTGTCTGGGATTTCCATCTGCACTGCCTGCAGTGTGGAATGTAGACCTGATAGCAGAATCTGTTTACTGACTTCGTGCAGGTCAGGCTAACATAAAGTCACTTTTCCTCCTCTTGAGCACACTGGTAGAAACTGGGCTGGATCAGGCGCTGCTCCCAGCAGCTGACAGCATACCTGCTCCCCGTGCCTCCCAGGCCTGCAGTCCTCATTCCCTCTGCCCCATGGCCCCCTGGCCCCTCTTTCTGTCATCTGCGCAGGCGAGCCTTTGTCTTGCCTCAGGGCCTTTGCATCTGCTGTTCCCTCTCTCTGGAATGCTCTTTGCAAACCCTTCATCCTCTGGTGAATCCCTACACCTCTTCATATCAGCTGGGGCATCACTTCCTCAGGGAAGCCTTTCCTGACAAACTGGCCCAGCTTCTCTGTTACCACTGGTGGAGATGGACACCTTTTCCATTTAGCTGTGTATAATTTTCTCTTTGCGGGGTTGATTGATGGTCTGTCTTCTCCAACTACCTAGAGTAGGTCCACAAGGGCAGAGATTGTGCCTGTTTTATTCATCCTTGTTCACCAGGCTGCAACTGGCACTCAGGTGCTCAGTAATCATCTGTTGAAGGAAGAGTAGGGTGGGCCACATTATGAGGGGCAGTAGGGAGCTATGGCAGGTTCTTGAGGAGTGACACCTTTAGATGGTCTGGCTGCTTACCCAGGGAGTGCTTGGAACTGGGTTCTAGCTTTGAGACGGTCTCTGTGATATGGACATGAAGTGATCAAGATAAACTTGGCCTGAGGTTGTTTCAGGAAGAATAGAAAGGGCTGGGGGTGGAAGGAGTATGTGGGGTAGCTATTTGGACAGGTGAGGGTCTAGGTGGGAGAGGAAGCAGGGGGAAGAAGCAGGCATAGGGTCTGCAGCCATCAGATTGAGGCCACCTTCAGGGAGTCAGGACAGCAGCGGTGGGAGTGCCCGGTGGGCTGTGGCTGTGTCAGTTGAGTCAAAACCCATCACTTTGCAGGAAACCCTCCAAGCCACATGAGGCCCCACATTTAGGTACAGTCAAAAGGAAAACCAGCTATGCCGG
>NW_012099209.1:51478-52971 GCF_000951045.1 Mandrillus leucophaeus | reverse complement strand
GTGTGCTGTCTTGGGACTGAGATAAATAAAACCGAGCCCCACCCTGCAGGTCAGCTCAGCTGCAGCCAGGCACACAGAAAATTAGGACACGGTGTGACACACTCGTGAAAGTCAGGTGGCACCCACAGTGGTGGGATGAATCACCTCCACTGGGCTGGGAATAAAGGACAGGAGGAAGAGGGCTCCTGTGCCTCCTTTTGTCTTTTCCCTCCTCTGTTCCAGCAGGCCTGGAGGAAGCAGCCGGATGCAGCCTCTCTGACTGGCCGCACACTGCATGGACCAGTGTCCTGCCCCCACCCTCTGCGCAGGCCCTCTCTCCCAGCACCATCTTCACAGATTCCTGGCCCCTTCTCTGCCTGCTCAGAGCCCCACTTCCCTTTTTCTTTGTTTTATTTTATTTTTTCTTGAGGTGGAGTCTCGCTTTGTCACCTAGGCTGGAGTGCAATGGCGTGATCTTGGCTCACTGTAGCCTCCGCCACCTGGGCTCAAGCGATTCTCCTGCCTCAGCCTCCCAAGTAGCTGGGATTACAGGCGCACACCACCAACCCTGGCTACTTTTTTTGTATTTTTAGTAGAGATGGGATTTCACCATGTTGCTCAGGCTGGTCTCGAACTTCTGGCCTCAAGTGATCCACCCACCTTGGCCTTCCAAAGTGCTGGGATTACAGGCGTGAGCCACCACACCCTGCCCCCCACTTTCCTGATTATGATAACCTGGTCACCCAGAACAGGTGGCAACGGGACCCCAGCCCTGGTGGTACCCTGACTGCCCTCCCCAGTGAGTGGGCCCGGGCAGGCGGCTCTGGGGCCTGGGGAGAGATCTGGGCCACAGGTCTGGTACAGGAGTGAGGGAGTGTTGTGGGACCAACAGTGGTGCCGTCGTCCCTGTGCTTGTTTCTAGATGAGGAAACTGAGAGGGAGAGGGTAAAACAACTGGTCAGACCCCCATAGAAAACAGGCGTCTGGATCAGACCATGGGCTCCAAAGCCACCGTTTTGTCCTATGGATTCCACCCCATGGGCTCCGGGAGGGTCAAGGAGCTCCGTCTGTCCTGCTGCCTGCTGGGTCTGTCCCCGGTCCCTGAAATCTGGGCTCCTGGCACGTAGTGGGCCGGCGATAACCGACTGTTGATTGGAGGCTTGGTATTTGGAACAGCAGCCAGGAGCGCAGTCTGTCTCTCCAGCTGCCTTTGAGGGTAGTTGACAGACGGGAACGTTTTGTCTCTCGGGTGAAGAAACAGGCACAGGGTCCAGAGCTGCCTGCTCAGGCCCACTGGCCGGTGACAGCAGTCAGGGCACGACTAGGACTGGGGCCCCGCTACATCCTCACCTGCACTCATCAGAGGGTGAGGGAAGGGCTTCCCTCTTGTGCAAGTGACATCAACAAGCATGCCTCTGTCATGACGCCAATCTGTAGAAAACTGGCTTTTCTTTCCTTCTTCCCTTCTTTCCCTTCTTTCCCTTTTTTCCCTTCTTTCCCTTCTTTCCCTTCTT
>NW_012099209.1:46516-49868 GCF_000951045.1 Mandrillus leucophaeus | reverse complement strand
GGGGAAAGATGAAACACGAAAAAACTTGATGTTGACACCCTCACACTGAGCGTGTTTAACCAGGACTGTATGTTTATGGGGATGGACTGTCCCCCTCAATTCCCCCCACACCCTGGCTGGGGGGCCCCAGACATGATTGGCCTAGGCACATGTTCTTGCAAACGTTCTTCCCTTTCAGTTTTTTCTTTGCTGAGAACTAGAACGCTCTGTGCCCAGGGCACCCCCTGTGCTGGCTTTGGAGACTTTCTCTGTGGGTTGAGGTTTCTGGAGTGCAGGCGCGGGCTCCACAGTTGCTGCTGGGTCAGGCGAGGTTGTCCATCACCAGGGTGCAAATTGTTGCTGTTATTTTGCTTGCTCACACCAGGCCATGGAGTTGGCATTTTCTTTTAGGCCAGCCTCTGAGTTAGCATTCACAGTCAGTTGACTTTACTGATTTAATTTGTTGTTGTTGACTCTTTTAGCCACTAGAAAATGTCCTTTAATTCACATTTAATGCACATTTAAAGTGTCCTTTAATTCACGCTAAGTGGGTTTTTACAGGTGTGTACTTACCTGCTGTGTGTAAAATTGTACTTTTTTTTAAGAAAATGACAACTGAGACTAAGAGAATTGGTGAAACACTGTTCTTTTTTTATTTTTAGAGACAGGGTCTCACTCCGTCACCCAGGCTGGAGTGCAGTGGCGGTGTCACAGCTCACTGCAGCCTCAGACTCCTGGGTTCATCTTCCTGTCTCAGCCTCCTTAGTTGCTGGGACTACAGGTACTACTCGGCATACCACCATGCAAAAATTTTTAATTTTTGTAGAGCTACGGTCTCACTATGTTGTCTAGGCCGGTCTTGAATTCCTGACCTTAAGGGATCCTCCTGCCTTAATCTCCAAAGTGTTGGGTTTACAGGCCTGAGCCACTGTTCCTGAAATGAAATATTGTTCTATTCTAGATGTTGGGAGCTGCTTAGTTGATGAGTTGAGAGAGAAAATGGCTACCATATGTACCGTAGTGTAGCCAACATTTGTTGAAATACTTTATTGCTTGGCAAAGATCAATTGGCAGAGCAGGCTCTGAGGACTGTGATTTTACACCTGCAACTCACATGCTGAGTCACAGCCTGGCCTGACCTGCTCCCCACCCACCACCATTCTTTGTAAATACAGCCTGCTCCCCTGTCTCAGGAGTAATAATACAATAGTAACCACAGTAAGGGATGTAATAATGGCTTCCCGTTGCAGAGCGTATTTCACCTGCATATTCTCATTTGGGACTTTCCAGCATCCTCAGGCCAGGTGCTGTCTATTCTCATTTTACAGATGGGGACACTGAGGCCCAGGGTCACTTGGTGGCTTGTCCTCACTGTTGCTGAGCCACGGAGCTGTCTGTCCACTCGCCACTGCCGACTGCACCTCCCTGCACTCAGCCTACCACCTGCCTCCCTCAACACTTTAATTTCACCCACGCCCTCAACAGACATTGACCAAAGGCCTGCTTCCAGGAGGGCACAGCGTGACCCCTCCACCCTCCAGGCATTAAGAATGTAGTGAGAGGGGCTAGTCATTACAGCAGCTTTCCTATCCAATTGACTTCAGGAAGTATCCCTTGTCGAAGCTTGGAGCTATGGGAGTGTGGAGGCAGGAGAGACTTGTTTCAGTTGGGGGAACCTAGGGGTGTCTTAGAGCAGGGCGTTGGCCTGCAGCAGGCAGAGGCCCCAGGCATAGGGAATACAGTCACGCGCCGCATAACCACGATGGACTGCATATGTGACAGCGCTCCCGTAAGATTACACTGCTGTGTTGTTCCTGTGCCTTTTCTGTGTTTAGATATGTTAGATACGCAGCTACTTGGCATTGTGTTATGGTTGCCTGCAGTTTTTAGTCCCGGGCCACGCTGCCCAGGTTTGTAGCCTGGGAGTACTTCCATTGTCAGGAACACCCTGACAGGAGGCCAGACCCATCCCGACCGAGTCGCGGGCAGTGTGCTCAGTTAGGGGATAGTAGATGGCAGAGACATTGGAGCCCAGGAGTGGCCGATGCAGGAAAGGAATGTTGGGAAGGCCTGGGAGACTTCCGAAGTCTCCCAACTTCGGAAAGTTGGGAGACTCTGGGAAGTGGGCCCTCGTGGGAGGTGGTGGGTGCTCCTGCTGTGCAGGACACACTGCTGAGTCATCAAAGCCCCTCTTGGTCCCCCCCCTTCCCCCCAGTCTCAGGTGACCGCTCTCTCATGTCTCTCCAGGGAGACCATGCATGGGTCAGAGGAAGGAAACAGATGGAACGGAATGGGTCTGTTCTCTGAGATGCCCGGGAGGGGTGATGTCCAGGGGACACAGGTCAGCAGCTGGGAGGGCTGCTCGGAGACTTCATCTGCTTTTGCTCTTAAGCAGCATTTTCAGGAGGGAGGGCTGGAATCTGCTCCCCTCCTGCCTGGGCACCGTTCCACTTCCATCCCTCCCGCCTTCTGCATGGCTGGACAAGACCCTTGAGCCCTTCCCTACACGCCCCTCTATCGCTCCAGGACCCAGCTCCCCTGGCGTTTCCTGTGGTGGAGCCGCCTCCTTCCCTTCCCGTGGCAGGCCTGTCCCCGGCACTGCTTTGGCACAGGTGCTCCGCAGCTTTGCTTGACCGAGTCTCCCTCGACAGGCTCAGCCATGGAGGGGGTGTCTCCCAGGTCTCCTGATGCCCTGGGTGTATGTCTGCTGCTGGCTGCGGACTGGCCCTCCATCCTGTCTCTTCCATGTAGCTCTTGGCAGCCGTCTGTATGCTTTGTCGTGGCTCCATGAGGCTGGGGGTGGGGAGGGTCCCATTTTTCACCTCCACACCTGCACCAAGACATCTGGAATGGCAATTAGAGTTCTATCTCAATGCCCCTGGGGACATCCCAAGGAAACACGTTCCTTTTGAGGGAACTGGCATGTCCCCTTTCTTGGGGTGTCTACACTGTGAGTCGCTGTAGTCCCTAGGCCTCCTGCTGCTGGAGGGCCATGGCAGTCTCTCTCTGATCACTTCCTTCCAGCCCTGCTCCTGGTCCCCACCTCCTTGCAGCGGATTCCTACCGTTTACCTGTACCGTTTACCATCTCATGTGCATATATATGCCCAGCTTGCTGACCTGCAGCACCCCTTCCCCAGGCTCTGCTTGCCCTGCGGATGACATCCGTCTTCTCAGCACAGCGTGCACAGACCCTGGCATCTCACGTGCGTGTCCTTCCACCTGGCTGGGGCCGTGCTGAATCACCCACAGCCCACCTGACTCCTCTGTCCCAGGGCACACCTGGCCCCAGGCCCTGAGTTCCCCTCACTGTGCCTACTGCTGCAGTCATGTCATACGGTGCCCTGTGCCATAGTCCTGGGCTGACTTTGTCC
>NW_012099209.1:39719-45681 GCF_000951045.1 Mandrillus leucophaeus | reverse complement strand
GATCCACCCACCTCAGCCTCCCACAGTGCTGGAATTATAGGCGTGAGCCACCGCGCCCGGCTTTCAGGAGGTTTTATGTGAAGGGTAGGGGAGGTCAGTAGCTGGAGGTGGACGGATGTTTCTGGGGAGAGGGTACGTTTTTACCTGGAGCCAGTGGAAGGAGGGCGATGAGGAGGAAACCAGGAATCACAACAGCCAGCGATTGACAAGTCCCTGTGTGTGGGAGTGCTCACCCTCATCTCCAGATGCAGAAGCTGAGGCACAGAGAGGCTGCTCACCCCAACCCAGGGTTGCACAGCATTCCAGCAGCGGGACAGGACTCAAATTCACATTTGTCTGGCAGCACTGTTGACTCCACATGAGACAGCTTCTCTTAGTGAAGCAAGATGGGAGGACACAGGCCATAGGTGTAGATGGAGCCGGGCAGTCTCTCCTAAAGACTTTTGGGGCTTGGCGTAGTCCTGCATCCTCCACAGGGCAGTGCATCGAGGCAGGAAGCCTGCTGCAGGCGATGTTTTTTCTCCAGCAATTCCATTTCTGGAATGGTGAGTTCGGTGGCTAACGCCTGTAATCCCAGCACTTTGGGAGGCCAAGGCAGGAGGATTGCTTGAGGCCAGGAGTTCAAGACCAGCCTGGCAAAATAATGAGACCCCCATCTTTACAGAAAAATGAAACAAAAATTAGCTACACCTGGTGATGCATGGCTATGGTCACTCAGGAGGCTGAGGAAGGAGGATCACTTAAGCCCAGGAGCTTGAGGCTATGGTGAGCTATGATCGTGCCACTGCACTCCAGCCTGGACAACAGAGCTCTCTCTCTTTTTTTTTTTGAGACAGAGTTTCGCTCTTGTTGCCCAGGCTGGAGTGCAATGGTGCGATCCTGGCTCACTGCAGCCTCTGCCTCCCTAGTTCAAGCGATTCTCCTGCCTCAGCCTCCCAAGTAGCTGGGATTACAGGTATGTGCCACCGCACCTGGCTAATTTTGTGTTTTTAGTAGAGACAGGGTTTTACCATGTTGGCCAGGCTGGTCTCAAACTGCTGATCTCAAGTGATCCACCCACCTCAGCCTCCGAAAGTGCTGAGGTTACAGGTGTGAGCCACCATGCCTGGCCCAGAGCTGTTTCTTAAAAAACAAAACAAAACAAAACAAAACAAAAAACTTTCAAACCTTGATTCTGTGTTCTGATGCCCTTCCTGGTCCATGTCATTCACCTTGCTGCTTTGCTGTGTGTCTAAACGCTCCAGGGCAGTTCTCTTGCTTGTTGATTCCTCTCCAGAGTGGCGACTGCAGACCTTACCCCTGTGCCATGCCCCACTGCAGGCCCTGAGTTCTGTCTGGTTTGGATGGAGGTCTTGAGCCCTGAGCATGTTCGTCTTCCACTGGTCTCACAAGGCACTCATTTGGGTCCCCGGGGAGAATCCATGAAAATTCCTTCAGATCCTGCTTTTCCTTGTGCATCTTTCTGTTTCTGTCTGATTTACAAAAGCAGCTTGTGATGACATAGAACACCAGGGAACATAGGAAGTCACGAGGAAGCAAACTAACTGGCCCATAGAAATCCTGATAAGTGTGGCCCTGTCCCTCCAGGTTCCAATAGCGGGGCGATAGGACGCCGTGTGCTTATAAGCCAGGTCACACTGTACCTGCTAGATTGCACCCCTCTCACTTAGCAAGCTGATGAAGATTGGACCCCATTTGTAAACATTCTGCTGTTTTGACTGCTGTAAGATATTTATTCTGTCCCATGGAGACTCAGCAATTTATTAGCAGCTTAACCAGTCCTCTGCTGTTTCCAGTGTCTCGCAGTCTACATCTGTGCCCTCAAGAGGGGAAAACAGAGAACCCTCTTGCTCTCCCCCCGCTCCTGTATCACTTCTCAGTCTCCCAGTAGCAGATCTTGTAGCTGTGGTAGGGCACACTTGTGTGTGTTTTAAAGGAATGCCAGTTTGTATTGTTTGACAGAAGCACGATCCTGTCTGTGACCAAGCTCTCCTCATTTGTCACACTTAAAACCTTACGCAGCTTGTGCCATTAGGTTCCTTGACAAGGCAGAAGCACATCAAATGGTAGCCTTTAAACACATTAAAAGTCGACGGCTGGGCATGCTAACGCCTATAATCCCAGCACCGTGGGAGGCCCAGGTGGGAGGATCTTTTGAGCCCAGGAATTAGAGACTGGCCTGGGCAACAAAGCGAGACCCCGTCTCTACAAAAAAATAAAAAATAATAATTAGCTGGGTGTGGTGGCATGCACTTACAGACCCAGCTACTTGGAAGGCTGAGGAAGGAGGATCCCTTGAGCCCAGGAAGTTGAGGCTGCAGTGAGCTACGATGGCACCACTGTACTCTAGCCTGGGTGACAAAGGACGTCTCTGTCTCTATGAAAAATAAAATAAAATAAAATAAATGTAGAGGGAAGGGTTTAATGAATTCCCAGGTACTCACTGCCCATTTACAACAGTTATCAGTATTTTGCAGATTTCTTTGTACCACCTTTAGTTCCTAGGTTTTTTTTTTTTTTTTTTTTTTCAGATGACATTTTGCTATGTTGTGCAGGCCAGAGTGCGGTAGCCATTGACGGGCCCAGTGATCATAGCTCACTGTAGCCTCGAATTCCTGGCCTCAGGCAGTCCTGCCTCAGCTTCTCGAGTAGCTGGGACCTACAGGCACGTGCCACTATGCCTGGCTCCTGTTTTGTTTTTTTTTTTGAGACGGAGTTTCACTCCTGTTGCCCAGGCTGGAGTGCAGTAGCATAATCTCGGCTCACTGTAACCTCCACCTCCTGGGTTCAAGTGATTCTCCTGCTTCAGCCTCTCGAGTAGCTGGGATTACAGGTGCCTGCCACCACGTCCAGTTAATTTTTATATTTTTAGTAGAGATGGGGTTTCACTATGTTGGCCAGGCTGTTCTTGAACTCCCGACCTCAGATAACTGCCCACTTCGGCCTCCGAAAGTGCTAGGATTACAGGTGTGAGCCACTGCACCTGGCCCGTTTTTTTTTAATCTTAGAAATTTTTTTAATCTTAGAAGCAAATTAGAGATTCATGTATTTCAACATGAATCTCTAACAGTTAAGACCATTTTCCTTTACATAACTACATGTCTTATCACACCTTACACAACTTACGATAATGCCTTTGGTATTATCGGATACCAAGACCGTATTCACATTTCCCTGATTGTCTGCAAATGTCACCTTGCATTTGGTCATTAGGTCTTGGAAGTCTCTTAAGAGAAAATAAAACTTCTAATTTCGAGATTATTGTAGACTCGCAGACTCACACACAGTTGTAAGAGAGTCTGGGCGGGCACGGTGGCTCGTGCCTGTAATCCCAGCACTTTGGGAGACCGGGCAGATCACTTGAAATCAGGAGTTTAAGACCAGCTTGGCCAACATGGTAAAACCCCGTCTCTACAAAAATATAAAAATTAGCTGGGCATGATGGCGGGTGCCTGTAATCCCAGCTACTCAGGAGGGTGAGGCAGGAGAATCACTTGAACCCGAGAGGCGGAGGTTTTAGTGAGCTGAGATCGCACCACTGCACTCCAGCCTGGGCGACAGAGTAAGGCTCCGTCTAAAAAAAAAAAAAAGAGTCTGTACCATTTATCCAGTTTCCTCTGAAGTAACATTTGCATAATGGTGGTAGAGTATTGCATCTGGGATACTGATGATGATGGCTATGTTCAGGATCTGAAGGAAGAGTCCTGGATTCTCTCTGGGGACCCAAATGACTGCCTTGTAAGACCAGCAGAAGTTGGACATGCCCTGGCTGGGCCTGGTGGCTCATGCTTGTAATCCCAGCACTTTGGGAGGCCGAGGCAGGTGGATCACCTGAGGTCAGGAGTGGGAAACCAGCCTGGCCAACATGGTGAAACCCTGTCTCTACTAAAAATACAAAAAATTAGCCAGGTGTGTTGTTGTGTGCCTGTAATCCCAGCTACTTAGGAGGCTGAGGCAGGAGACTCACTTGAACCTGGGAGGCGGAGGTTGCAGTGAGCTGAGATCGCACCATTGCACTCCAGCCTGGGCAACAAAGCGAGACTGTCTCAAAAAAAAAAAAAAATGGAAGAAGATGGACAGGTCTGGGGCTCAAGGACTCTGTCCCGCCCAGACAGAACTCAGGGCCTGCAGTGGGGCATGGCACAGGGGTAAGGCCTGCACTCCCTGCCCTGGAGAGGAACGAAGAAGCAATAGAACCACCCTTGAGAGTGTAGACATGCAGCAAAGCAGCAAGGTGAATGACATGGACCGGGGAGGGCGTCAGAGCACAGAATCAAGGTTTGAAAGCTTTTTTTTCCTCTTTTTTAAGAGACAGGTCTGTTGCCCAGGCTGTAGTGCAGTAGCACAATCATAGCTCACTGTAGCCTTGAACTCCTGGGCTCAGGCGATCCTCCTGCCTCAGCCTCCTGAGTAGCTGGAACAACAGGCATGTGCCAGCATGCGTGATTATTATTATTATTATTTTTCATTTTTTGTAGAGATAGGAGCTTGTTGATAGCCAGATACAGAACACGTACCTCCTGCTGCCCTTTGATAGCCACACCCACTTCCCTCCCAGCGCGTCTCTTCCTTATCCCCAGCAACCACCACTCTGTTCATTTCTACAATTTTGTATTTTAATGATGTTATCTAATGGAATTATTCAGTATGTAACCTTTGAGGGCTGGCCTTTGTCATTCAGCATAATTCTCTGGAAATAAATCCAGATTATTGCATGTGTGTCAGCTGTTCATTCGTTTTCATTGCTGAGTAGTATTCCATGGTGTGCTTAGACCACAGTGTGCTGAACCACTCACTTATTGGAGGACATTCAGGGTGTTACCAGTTTGGAGCAGTGACATATAAAGCTGTGGCCAAGACTGCGTACAGGATGTAGTGTGAACATCACTCTTCGTTTCTCTCGGGTAAACGCCCAGGACAGTTGCTGGGTCATGTAGTTTCGTGTTTAGTTTAGTTTTTTGTTGTTGTTGTTTTTTTAAGAAACTGCCAATCTGTTTCCAGAGTTGCCGTACCTTTTTACCTTCCCATCAGCAGTGTATGAGTGGCCCAGTGTCTCTGCATCCTCACCAGCATTTGATGTTGTCACTATTTGTTATTTTAGCCACTCTGAGAGGCGTGCAGTGGCATCTTACTGTGGTTTTAATTTGCATTCTCCTATTGGCTAATGATGTTGAACATATTTTCATATGTTTATTTGCCATCTGCTATATTTCCTCTTTGGTGAAATATCTTTTTGCCTTCAGATCTTTTGCCCATGTTCTTTTCTTCTTCGTTTTTTTTTTTTTTTTTTTAATTTTATTAGAAATCAGATCTTGTTATGTTGCCCAGGCTGGTCTTGAACTCCTAGGCTCAAGCAGTCCTCCTGCTTCAGTCTCCTGAGTAGCTGGGACTACAGGTGTGCACCACCATGCGTGGCTAGTTTTTAAATTTCATGTAGAGATGGGGTCTTACTATGTTGCCCAGGCTGGTCTTGAACTCCTGGGCTCAAGCAGTCCTCCTGCTTTGGCCTCCTGAAGTGCTGGGACTCCAGGCTTGCCCATGTTCTAATTTGATTGTTTCCTTTTTTGTGCTGTTGAATTTGAGAACTCTCTATTATGTATTTTAGATAGTAGTCCTTTGTTGGATATGTGCTTTGCAAACCTTTCTTTCTAGTCTGTAGCTTGCCTTTTTCTGGGTTTTTTTTTTTTTTTTTTTTTGTGATGGAGTCTTGCCCTTGCCCTGTCACCCAGGCTAGAGTATAGTGGCACAATCTCTGCCGCTCTGCCCCCTGGGTTCAAGCAGTTCTCCTGGCTCAGCCTCCTGGGTAGCTGGGGTTACAGGTGCACACTACTATGCCCAGCTAATTTTTTTCGTATTTTTAGTAGAGATGGGGTTTTGCCATGTCGGCCAGGCTGGTCTTGAACTTCTAACCTCAGGCGATCCACCCACCTCAGCCTCCCAAAGTGCTGGGATTACAGTGTGA
>NW_012099209.1:34885-39129 GCF_000951045.1 Mandrillus leucophaeus | reverse complement strand
CCTGCCTCAGCCTCCCGAGTAGCTGGGACTACAGGCGCCCGCCACCACGCCCGGCTAATTTTTTGTATTTTTAGTAGAGACGGGGTTTCACCGTGTTAGTCAAGAGGGTCTCGATCTCCTGACCTCATGATCCGCCTGCCTTGGCCTCCCAAAGTGCTGGAATTACAGGCGTGAGCCACCGCGCCCGGCTCATGATCCATTTTGAGTTACATTTTGTGCGAGGCATAAGACTTTTAGTTCGAGGCCCATATTTTTCCTATGGATGCCGATTGCTCCAGTGCCCTTTATGGAAAGGCTGTCCTTCCTCCTGAAATACTTTTGCACCTTTGTCAAAAAATCCACTGGGCATATCTGTGTGTGTCTGTTTCTCAGATTCTCCATTCTGTCCTGTGCATTACTGTCTGTGCCTGCCCCCTGCCAACACTCCACTGTCTTAACTACTCTAGCTATAGAGTCAGTCTTGAAATCAGGTAGACTGACTCCTTCCACTTTATTACTCTTTTTCAGAATTGTTTTAGCTTCTCTGCCCCCTTTTTTTTTTGAAGATGGAGTCTCGCTCTGTCGCTCAGGCTAGAGTGCAGTGGTGTGATCACGGCTCACTGCAGCCTCCGCCTCCCAGGTTCAAGTGATTCTCCTGCCTCAGCTTCCTGAGTAGCTGGGATTACAGGCATCTGCTGCCATGCCTGGCTAATTTTTGTATTTTTAGTAGAAACAGGGTTTCATCATGTTGGCCAGGCTGGTCTTGAACTCCTGACCTCAGGTGATCCATCCGTCTTGGCCTCCCTAAGTGCTGGGATTATAGGTGTGAGCCACCGTGCCTGGCCCTGTAATACTTAAATTACTAGCGAGATGGCACATTTTCTTTCTAACTTTGCTGCATCTCTTTCTGAATTGCCTTTCTCTTCTCTTTGCTCATTTTTAATTGAGATGTCTTTTCCTTGTGATTTGGAAAAGCTCTCTTTTCACTTGCCAAGTCTTCTCCTTCTCTTGGTAACATTTACCTTAGCTCTGGTGTAGAAACCTCTGATGGAGCAGTTGGAGAGAGCTGTCTGTCCAGTCCAGGAAGATTAGACATGCCCCAGCGTTTCCCTGATGCCTTTTGAATGCTTTGAGTCAAGTCCCAGTTCTGCCACGTGCTTGCCACATGACTGAGCCAGGTTACCTCACCCACAGAATGTGGGCTGGCCTGCCGGGAGGGCTGGGCTCACGTGGGGTGATGGTTGTGCAAGGCCTGTGGGGGCCTCTAAGGGGAAGGCAGAAGTGGAAGGATTATCAAGCAAGCTCTACTCTGGGCTATGTTTTTGCATCCGTGGGTTCTTCTAAGTAGGAACTCAGACTGAGATGTGTTTCGGTGTTATGTGCCTAACTTCCTGCAAAACTTGGCAGTGGCATTGAACAACACAACCATTATGGGGTCTCAGCTTTCCTGGGGAAATGGCAGGTCATTGAAAACACTGGTTTTCAAGTCCATTTATATGCTCAAATCGAGTGTTGGCTTTTGACCTCTTCTGTTTAATAAAATGCTCCAGCACGTCATCACGGACATGCATTTTCCCAGGCCAGCATATGCATGAGGCTGTCCTGTGGCCCGGTGCCCAGCCCTGTGACACTTGGGCTGTCATTACAGGGTGCACAGTAGGTGAGGGTCAGACTCCAGGACCACCCATCCTGGGTGCTTCGCTGACTATTGCTCATTGGCTGTTGTGGTCCTGAGCAGGGCAAACTTAGTTTCCCCACCTGTCAACTGGGACTAGTGGTATTACCTGCCCTTTAGCGTTGTTGGGAGGATGAGAGGTACTGGATATGAAACAAAGGATTATAGGTACTTCTCTGAACATTTTACAGTGAAAATGGATTGCTTTCCAAAAGCCATTTTGAACCAAGGCTGACGATCATTGGTTTGTTTTGCACGAGAGCGTGTACTTTGCTAGCAGAGTGAGAGTGACAGTTCCAGCAGGAGGCAACCAGGCATGACGATGTAGGAGGCGTCCTGCCCTTGGCCACGTGCAGGGATCAGAGTTGGGTGAACTCTGCTAAGGAGTCATTAGAACACAATCCTGAGACAGTTTCTCCTCCAAGGTGGTTCTGCTGGGTTTCTCCATCTCAGCTGCTGTCCTGGGTTACAGGTACAGGCGCTTGTGTAAATTGTAGTGTTTTAAAGCCTTCAGAGCAGAAGGATGTGAACTTGTCCTTCTCCATGTGTCCCTCTCCCTGTCATCCCTCTTGTAAATTGTTTCTGGGCTGGAGAATAAGTGAGGAGGTCACAGCAACTTTGCATGTTGTCTCAGCATTTTAAGACAGGAAGAGCAACTGGAAGATCGAGCTGAAAGCTACATTGAACCTCATCAATAATTCACACACTGCAGAGGCGAAGATGGCGTCTTCTCCGCACAGTGGGCTGGAGCAGGAGAACACCATCGGGTCAGCTCTGCTGCACTTCCTTCCATTCCTGCAGCCACCCCGGTACCACCTGCGGCCTCTTACGCTGCAGGCCTCGTCCCCTGGCGCGCCCCCTCTCTGCCTTTGCCTCGGGCTTGGCCCCAGGCTCACTTTGGGGTCAGACATGGGTGGGCAGCTCCAGAGGCTGCTCTCAGCACGCAGAGGGCTCTTTCCCAGTAGCTGTGGGTCTTCCTTTTGGGGGCCAAGAGGTCTCTGCACAAGGGGCCAGTGACAGACTCCCTGGGGCTGGGGATTCGTGTCATTAGCAACGTGTCTTCGGTTCTGCCGCAATGACATATCAGGGCAGTGTGCAGGTGTGACTCTATCGTTCCCGGGAAGAAGCCTGGCATAAGAGGAAGTGGCAGTTGAGGCCTGGTGCTTTCCCTTCTTTCTTCCCCCTTCTGCTTTTGCAGTACCTGACGTATGTGTAATTAGATCAAAACCTCTGACCGCTGTCATTGTTCCAGGTTACCCAGATGGACTCGCGTAGTGATGAGCAGTGGTTGAGCCATACTCCCTGGGCTTTCCCTCAGCTGTAGGTCTTTTGAGAGTGACACCCAGTGGTCATCAAGTATTCGAGCCGGATGGGCCCTTAGCATGGATGGGCAGAGGCTGGAGCTCTGGGCTGTATCCTTCAGCGGCTCTTCTGGATTAGTCTGGGCCTTGTTTCTCGTGGTTGCGGATCTTGTTGCTCATTAGCACCTGGGAAGTGGAGCAGATATTTAATAACCCTGCGTGCCTCAAAGACTGAAACTCTTTTTTTCCCCACTGGAATCACAGTAGCTTGGAAACCTCTTTCCCTTGCTTCCCATGATATTGTTAAAAAACTCGCCCGGGGCCGGGCGCGATGGCTCACGCCCGTAATCCCAGCACTTTGGTAGGCCAAAGCAGGCGGATCACCTGAAGTCAGGAGTTTGAGACCAGCCTGGCCAACATGGTGAAACCTCGCCTCTACTAAAAATACAAAAATTAACTGGGCATGGTGGCGCATGCCTGTTGTCCCAGCTACCCAGGAGGCTGAGGCAGGAGAATGGCTTGAATCCAGGAGACAGAGATTGTAATGAGCTGAGATTGCGCCACTGCTCTCTAGCTTGGGTGACAGAGCAAGACCCTGTCTCCAAAAAAAAAAAAAAAACTCGACTGAAAATGTGCTTCAGATCCGGACCTCTCTGATCGTTGGCAGGAAGAGCACCTTTGTCATCTAAAGTGAGGGCCTCTGGAGTCTGTGAACCCATGGCAGGCGATGTGCTGTTTGCTGCCTAGACCTGACCACTGTCACCTTTACTGACAGGTGACAAACAGCCTGCCTGCCTTGGCCTCCTTTCTGTGGGTCTTCTTCCTCTGGGGAGACATATTTTGGAAATAAGCTGGGGTTTGAACCCAGGAGGTGACACAGGTGTGATGGTTGGACACTGTCATCTAATGAGGTTGTAAGATATTAAGGGTGACGGCCACTCCAAGTCTTTCCCGTACCACTCCACCAGGGATGGTGTCACTGCCTCCAAGTGTGAGGCAGGCAGCCATCCGGGGGCTGCTGTTGCTATACGCTTACCTCCTAAGTCTTTTCCATGATGTCTTTGGTCTTTGTTTTAAAAATGATGGCTCCTAAATCTCTGGCTTTTCTTGCTTTTTCATTTTATTCTAGTTTTTTCTGCCTTTTCAGTGTTTCCTCCTTTCTTTTCCTCTTTTTCTTTTTGTTTTGACTTTTTCCTCTCCCCTTTCAGATCTTTATGCTATTTTCCTTCTATTTTCATTTTGTCGTAGTAGTTTTCTCTGTACTTTCACTTCTTCTTTTTTTTTTTTTT
>NW_012099209.1:20579-23105 GCF_000951045.1 Mandrillus leucophaeus | reverse complement strand
CTCACTGCGGCCTCTGCCCCCTGGATTCACAAGATTCTCGTGCCTCAGTCTCCAGAGCGAAAACTCCATCTGAGGAAAAAAAAAAAAAAAATCTGAAATCTGAAACTCTCCTGATCCCAAGTATTTGGGATGAGGAATACTTAGCCTGTGATTTTAAGTGGTCATAGATGGCTGTTTTGTTGGAAGGGACTTTGTTTGTGCTGTGCCATGACTTGTGAGCTAGTCTGTCAGGAAGCCCCTTCACTTGTACCTCCCTTCTTAGGTTCATGGTGCACATCTGCATGTGTTTTTTTATTTTTTTAATTTATTTTTATTTTTTATTTTTTGAGCCTCACTCTGTTGCCCAGGCTGGAGTGCAGTGGTGTGATCATGGCTTACTGCAGCCTCAACCTTCTGGGTTCAAGTGATCCTCTGCCTCAGTCTCCCATGTACCTGAGGCCACAGGCACGCACTGCCACACCTGGCTAATTTTTATTATTTTTTGTAGAGATAAGGTCTCGCTATTTTGCCCAGGTTGGTCTCGAACTCCTGTGCCCAAGCAATCCTCCCATCTTGGCCTCCCTAAGTGCTGGGATTACAGGCGTGAGCTGCTGTGCCCAGCCTCATGTCTGCATGTTAAAGTTTCTGAGAATTCCTATAGAAAAGAAATTTGACTTGACTTTATGCAGTTCCCCTAAACTTACTTTTTTTTTTTTTTGAGATGGATTCTCGCTCTGTCGCCCAGGCTGGAGTACCGTGGCCCAGTCTCAGCTCACTGCAAGCTCTGCCTCCTGGGTTCATGCCATTCTCCTGCCTCAGCCTCCCGAATAGCTGGGACTACAGGCGTCTGCCCCTATGCCCAGCTAATTTTTTTTTTTTTTTGTATTTTTTAGTAGAGACGGGGTTTCACCGTGTTAGCCAGGATGGTCTCGATCTCCTGACCTCGTGATCCACCCATCTTGGCCTCCCAAAGTGCTGGGATTACAGGCTTGAGCCACCGCGCCCGGCTATTCTCTTTAGCTGTTTACACACCCATTCTGTATAATTAGATGTCATTGTGCATTCTTCACTTTTATCGCTTATTACGTCAGCGGCAGGTTTGTAATACCAACACACGTAAACTTTTACAGCCAGCATTTCAGGGGCTGCATAATTCCCCACCAGGTTGGCACACTCCCCTGGGTGTCCCTTCTCTCCCCTGGGAGACCTCTGGCAGAGGTCAGGATACGGTGGGAAGTGTCTGGACTTGGCCGCCAGCCAGGCTGGATCCAGGTGTGGCCTCTGGTGGCCCCGATTAGCTCCATGACCCTAGATCTGAACAGCAATGTCTTGTGGCTCTGAGGTGTTGGGAAGTGGAATATCTTCAGTGCCAAGCTGAGGACACCGCACTTCCTTCCGGCCGTGGTGGGAACAGTCACTGGCCAGCACTCTCCGGGCGCGGGCTGGTCAGTGCGCATCTTTGAGCATTCAGGTAGCTGGAGGAGGATGGATGGGATGGGTGAGAGAACCAGACCCAGGCTAGGGAAACCGGTCGAAAGCTTGCGGGCCCGGTGATTCATGGTGCCATGTGGAAACTTCTTTTCTGATTCCGGAGCCAAAGAACAATCTCAGAGGATAGAGTGTCTTTTCCCTCTGAGCTCTCCAGGAGCTGAAATCCCTTTGCTTAGGAATGGAAATTGACACTGGGCTGCTGCTGCTGTTTCCTGAGTGACTGGATTGTTTGCCCTAGAATTAGGATTTATTCAAGAACATTAAGCTTACTTTTTCTAAATCGGGTAAGCATAATAATATCTGTGTCTGAAGATAAACTGAATTCTGTGTTCAAAGGATGTATATAGTGCATACATTTTGACTCTTAACTATCATCATCTATTTTGGTCATGACAAAATTGAGGGGTCAACCCTTTTTTTCCCCAAGGGGATGCGTTCACTTTTGACCAATATCTGTGGTTTCATTTACAGATTCCCACTGGAAATTCGTTGTATGAATCTTATTACAAGCAGGTGAGTTTAGCTGATGTCTTTTCAGATGGAACTAGAGCATGCCTGAGCTGAAAGCACAGTATGGAATAGAAGCCCGGCTGAGCGGCTTTTTGTCCTTTTCTGTTCGCTGTCAGTGGATAGTCAGCGTGGCGGGTGCTGTTTCACCTGCTGCTGCATTTGCTGAAAAGTTATTTTGCCTCTTGCTCTCCCATCTCAGGTCGATCCAGCATACACAGGGAGGGTGGGGGCGAGTGAAGCAGCGCTTTTTCTAAAGAAGTCTGGCCTCTCGGACATTATCCTTGGGAAGGTATGTGAAGATGAATAGTGATTTCTCTTCTGTGGCTGCCCTCACAGCTCCCCCCGCAGGTCAGGGCCAGCCTGTGCAGGCCTCCTTGCATGGGACTGGGCCTCCTGGGGAGTGGCCTGGTCACTGCAGACCTCTCAGACTGCAGCTGGTGGATCCAAACGCCCAGGTGGCAGCCCCCACAACTACTTTGCTAGCAGACAAGAAACCCGAGTACTTTTGGGGTCTTGATAGCTTGTGGACTTTTTTTTTTTTTTTTT
>NW_012099209.1:14077-14479 GCF_000951045.1 Mandrillus leucophaeus | reverse complement strand
TAGGTGATGCCTCACAGGTCCACTGAGCCTGTGTGTGGTGGGTCCTGGGTTAGGAGGGGAGGCATCTGACAGCCTAGTTCAACTTCTTTCTTCTGGTGTCAAGGTGGGGTCCATGTCAGGCCGCTGGGGATGGGCAGGGGATGTTCTGTTTAGTGAGGCTGAGGGGATCATGGTGAACCACAGATACGAGTTTCTGACCAACCGTGTGTATTTCAGACTGCTTTTTAAAAAATTCAACACCTAGCCAGGTGCAGTGGCTCATACCTCTCATCCTAACTACTCAGGAAACTAAGGCAGGAGGACAGGAGTTTGAGATCAGCCTGGGCAATGTAGTGAGATCCCACCTCTAAAAAAATAAATAAAAACTTAGCTGGGCATAGTGGTGCACACCTGTGGTCCCTG
>NW_012099209.1:7945-8342 GCF_000951045.1 Mandrillus leucophaeus | reverse complement strand
ATGTTAGCCAGGATGGTCTCGATCTCCTGACCTCGTGATCCACCCACCTCGGCCTCCCAAAGTGCTGGGATTACAGGCGTGAGCCACTGTGCCCAGCCTCCCCTAAACTTGCTTAATCCCCTTTTGTTTGCTATTTATTTATTAATTTTTCTCTTTTCTCAGACCTTGCAGAAATGAAAGGTCCCCTTTTCTCAACACCCTCTTATGATCCTCCACACTCTACAAGAGCTTCTGAGGACAGCAGGCTAAGAAAGGCCGATCCTAGCACTTATCTCTTGGAAGACACTTTTAAAACTGTTAACAATATTTATAGCTTTAAAAGTATCCATGTTCTTAGGCCAGTTAATTAAAAAAAAAAAAAACACAAAACACTCTTGAAGCTAGGTGATGCCTCACA
>NW_012099209.1:6277-7895 GCF_000951045.1 Mandrillus leucophaeus | reverse complement strand
TTTCGCTCTTGTTGCCCAGGCTGGAGTGCAGTGGTGCGATCTTGGCTCACTGCAACCTCCTCCTCCTGGGTTCAAGTGATTCTCCTGCCTCAGCCTCTCGAGTAGCTGGGATTACAGGTGCACACCACCACACCCAGCTAATTTTTTGTATTTTTAGTAGAGATGGAGTTTCACTATGTTGACCAGGCTGGTCTCAAACTCCTGACCTCAGGTGATGTGCCCACCTCAGCCTCCCAAAGTACTGGGATTACAGGTGTGAGCCACCGCGCTTGGCCACTTGTGGACTTTTGCTGGGGGAAGAAGGGTGTCATAAACACCATTGGCTTGGGAGCTGAGTGCACCTGGATGTCCTCTGGGCCCTGCCGCTGACTGGCTGTGTGCCCCTGGGTGGATCATTCAGCTGATCTGAATTGGCCTCTTCATCTGCAGAACAACCTGGGGACAGTCACTCCTGCCCCGCAAGGCCGGTGGTGGGGTGTTGGCAGCTCTGGTTTTTATTAACACATGGACAGTGATCAGCAGTCATGCTTATGAGCATTTTTGTGTTTCCACAGATATGGGACTTGGCTGACCCAGAAGGTAAAGGGTTCTTGGACAAACAGGTATATACACATGTACACAGAGCAAGTGGAGGGGCTGGGCAGAGCCCCCAGGCTGGGTGACCTCCACGGCTCCTTCCACATTCCTCCACTGTCAAGTATTACTAGGCATGAACACAGCTGTCAAACTTAACACCGGAAGCTTTCATTTGAAACAAAGCTCTTTTAAACACTCGGAGCCATCTTTCATGGCTAGTGTATCTTTTATTTTTATTTATTTATTTGTTTTTCTTTTAATGTTTTGTAACCTTACATGTGATTAAAGTGTTGTCCAGACTTTTTATTTTGGACCAGTCTCTGGTGGAAGTTACACAAATAGCTTGGAGGGCTACTGTGTATCTTTTGCCAGCTCTCCCTAGTGATGGCCTCTTACATAATCACAGCACAGTGATCAGAGCCAGAAAGTAACATTGGTGTTATTTTTTATTTTTTATTTTTTTGACATGGAGTCTCACTCTGTCACCCAGGCTGGAGTGCAGTAGTGCGATCTCGGCTCACTGCAACCTCCACCTCCCAGGATCAAGCGATTTCCCAGCCTCAGACTCTGGAGTAGCTGGGATTACAGGTGAGCACCATCATGCCTGGCTAATTTTTGTATTTTTGGTAGAGATGGGGTTTCACCATGTTGGCCAGGCTGGTCTTAAACTCCTGACCTCAGGTGATCCGCCCACCTCGGCCTCCCAAAGGACTGGGATTATGGGCATGAGCCACCACTCCCAGCCACATTGGTGTTATTAATGTAACAAAGTGTAACTTTGCCTAAAGGCCTTAATCAGAGTGTTTTTTTTTTTGAGACAGAGTCTCACTCTTGCCCAGGCTGGAGTGTAGTGACATGATCTTGGCTCACTGCGGCCTCTGCCCCCTGGATTCACAAGATTCTCGTGCCTCAGTCTCCAGAGCGAAAACTCCATCTGAGGAAAAAAAAAAAAAAAATCTGAAATCTGAAACTCTCCTGATCCCAAGTATTTGGGATGAGGAATACTTAGCCTGTGATTTTAAGTGGTCATAGATGGCTGTTT
>NW_012099209.1:0-4087 GCF_000951045.1 Mandrillus leucophaeus | reverse complement strand
TAGTAGAGATGAGGTTTCGCCATGTTGGCCAGGCTGGTCTTGAACTCCTGACCTCAGGTGATCCACCTGCCTTGGCCTCCCGAAGTGCTAGGATTACAGACATGAGCCACCACACCCAGCCAGGACAAGTCCATTTTAGTGTATTCATTTAAGCGATGTCCCCAAGGTGAGTCCAGTTCAGCCCAACGCCAGGGGTTTTTGCATGGACAGTCTTCATTGTTGAAGTGGACGTCCTCTTCCCCTGAAGCCTACTGTTAGAGACAGCTCCCCCTACCCTCACTGGCGATGTGCTGTTTACTCCTTCCCTTTCTTTGGACTTGCAGGGTTTCTATGTTGCACTGAGACTGGTGGCCTGTGCACAGAGTGGTCACGAAGTTACTTTCAGCAATCTGAATTTGAGCATGCCGCCACCTAAATTTGTGAGTGTCCGAAGTCCTTCAAGTTCACATTCTTCTAATACCAGATGTGTGTGCGTGTGTATGTGCATGTGTGTATTTGCGTGTATATCTCCATGTTTTCTCTAGCCTTCCCCTTTTATTGTGGTGAAATTCACATAATAGAAAATTAATAATTTTAAAGTGAACTCTTCAGTGGCGTTTAGTACATTTACAGCGTTGTGCAGTCATTGCCTCTGTCTAGCTCCAGAACATTTTCATCCCCCCACAAGGAGACCCCATCCACATTAAGTAATCACTCCTTGTCTCTCACTCCCAGTCACTGGCAACCACTAATTTTATTTCTGTCAATGGATTTGCCTGTTCTGGACATTTCATGTCAATGGAATTCTCTAACATGGTCTTTTGTGTCTGGCCTCTCTCTCTCTCAGCATCGTGTTTTCAGGGCTCATCCACGTTGTAGAATGGATCAGTGTTTCCATATTCCATTTAGTGGATGGACCACATCTTTATCCACTCATCTCTCTGTGGACATGTGGGTTATTTCCACCTTTTTGACTGTTGTGAATAGTGCTGCTGCGAGCATTCATGTACAAGGATTTGTTTGGACAACCGTTTTTAATTCATTTGAGTCAATACATAGGAGTGGAATTGCTGGGTCATGTGATGATTCTGTGTTTAACTTTTTGAAGTCTTCCCTTTTTTGAAAGCACTTTGAAACGTGTATCCTTTTCAGCAAACCCACCCACCTATGATTTAATTCTGTGCCAGCCACAAAGGAATGTTTCTCTCTCTTCTCAGCATGACACCAGCAGTCCTCTGATGGTCACGCCCCCCTCTGCAGAGGCCCACTGGGCTGTGAGGGTAAGTGAACGGGAATAGGTCCCTCCTTGGCTCTCCTTCAGATAGAATTGTTCCAGCAGTTGTTCTAGAATTGTTCTGGAATTGTTCTAGTTTGATGTTGTTCGGAACATTTTATAGGATGATTGTGTCAGCTCTTCTGTCTCAGTGTGAATGTCCACAGCACTTGGATGAAACGCCTCTTCTGAACACCTTTTACAAAGGCTATGGCCCTTCACTGGAATTGGGAGTTGCCTGTCGGGACAACTGAGTGTCAGGAATTGGATTATTAAAGGACTGCAGTTTAAATCTTGCATCTTTAGGTCACATTCTGTGGTTTTTGCTGCTTGTGTTGGTTATTCAGAATAGAAGAGGAAACGGTGAGAGCTTGCAAGCACGTGGACCCCCAAATGTGTTCCTTGCTTTCTCGCTTCTTTCCAGCCACTTTGCATGTTACTATTCTTTCCTCCCTGATGTTCTGATTGCTTTGTGAACAGCCTCTCTCAGCACTTGAAGTGTTATTTTTAAAACAGAGGATGTTGTGGCTGGAAAGATATGCTACTGCTTCCAGAAAGACGAAAAAAAATGAGGGCTGTCTTCTAAGTACAGAATTCCTTCTAAAGGAAGTGAGCATGGTCCCTCCAGATAACGTGAGGCCTCCTCACCTTCCCTTCACTTTCAGACTGTCACATTTCCTCACGTTTGTGTGGCTTAAATCCTGACATGAATAACACTTGCTATCAAGCAAAGGTCCCAAGTACTTGTGTCCCATGTTTACACGGTTGGTTTGTTCCCTTCTTGGGGAGGTCATGGGTTGGGTAGGGGGCATCTGTGCAGGGAGAGGACATGAAGATGTGTCATGTGACCAAGGAGTCATGCAGTCACCTCTGTCATCGAGTACTTTGCCAGTGGCAGTCACTGTGGTGAAGGGTTTCTCCTTGTCATCCAGCGCATTGTGTGGACTTTGAAACAGAGCTACTTTGTCATGGGAAACACTGCCAAGAGATCTTATTATTTAAAATGTGATGGCTCTTTTCCAGCAGGGGTTATGTCCAGGCCTCATTAGAAGAGCTGGGACTGAGGGGCCTGGGGACCTTGCAGAGAGGAGTCAGGGAGTGCAGGACCAGGCGCTGTAATTGGGGTGGATTATGGTCAAGAGAGATTGTGCATTCCATTCACAGCCACAGTCAGAAAGAACAAGCCCGAAGTGCCAAGTGTTTGTTTCCGTTGTGAACATTCCTGGGCTTCTGAAGGCACTGAGTCAGCAAGTCTGATGGCCGGGAGAGGATCTCAGGCCCCCGAGACAGACCTGCAGCGCTCAGCTTCTTAGCACCAACAGCCGTGAGAGCATGCGGTGTCTGCCGGTGATCTCATCTCTGTGACTGAGGGCACTGTCTTGGTTTTTCTCTTTTAAAAATTAAAAGGTTTTTATTGTGGCTGAAAGACACATCACATAACATTTACCATCTTAACCATTTCTAAGTGTACAGTTCAGGAATGTTAAATATATTCACGTTGTACAGCCATTACCACCGTCCATCTCCAGAACTTTCTCATCCTCCCAGACTGAAACTCTATACCTGAACCTCCCACTCCCTCAACCCCTGGCACCCATCATTCTGCTTTCTGTCTCCATGGATATGCCTAGGGAGGAGGGGACCTCCTATGAGTGGCATCATGCGGTATTTGTTTTTTGTTATTTTTGAGATGGAGTCTTACTCTGTTGCCCAGGCTGGAGTGCAGTGGTGTGATCTCAGCTCACTGTAATCTCCGCCCCCCGGTTCAGGTGATTCTCCTGCCTCAGCCTCCTGAGTAGCTGGTACTACCGGCACGTGCCACCATGCATAGCTAATTTTTGTATTTTTAGTAGGGGTGGAGTTTCACCATGTTGGCCAGGCTGGTCTTGAACTCCTGACCTCAAGTGATCTGCCCACCTTGGCCTTCCAGAGTGCTGGGATTACAAGCGTGAGCCACTGCGCCTGGCCTAGTTTTGCTTTTGTTTTTGTTTTTTATTTTTAGAGATGGGGTCTCACCATGCTGCCCAGGTCAGTCTCAAACTCCTGGGCTCAAGTGATCCCCCTACCTTGGCCTCCCAAAGTGCTAGGATTACAGGCATGAGCCACTGTGCCAGCCTCATACAGTATTTGTATTTTGTGTGTGGCTGGTTTATTTTAATTAGCATGCTGTCCTCAGAGTTTGTCCACATTGTAGCGTGTGTCAGAACTCACTTCCTTTTTGTGGTTGAGGGATGTTCCACTGTCTGGATCTACCTCGCTTTGTGTATGCATTCATCTGTCGATGGACACGTGTTGAGGGTGTTTTCTTAGTGCTCCCAATAGCTCCAGTGTGTGGCCAAGCAGGTTGCGAGAGGCCTGCTCTCCCTGAGTCCCACTCGTTGTGGACCTCCTTTCCTTTGGAGAACGGAACAGACTGGAAGCCGCTACCTCACTCGTGGCCTCTTTTACGGGCTGCCTGCACTGTGTCTTTCAGAACAGCAGGAACTGCGACTCTGCATCGTAATGCCGCACCTTCCCTTTGTTCATGAAGCGCTATTCCTATTTATGTATTAATTTATTTACCATTAGAAATGGAGGGCTTCCTGTATATGGCCGGGCTTGGTGGCTTACACCTGTAATCCCAGCACTTTGGGAGGCCGAGGCAAGCGGATCACTTGAGGCCAGGAGTTCAAGACCAACCCGGCCATCATGGTGAAACCCCATCTCTACAAAAAATACAAAAATTAGTCGGGTGTGGTGGCGCATGCCTGTGATCCCAGCTACTCGGGAGGCTGAGGCATGAGAATTGCTTGAACCTAGGAGTCGGAGGTTGCAGTGAGCTGAGACTGCGCCACT
>NW_012099208.1:0-2272 GCF_000951045.1 Mandrillus leucophaeus | reverse complement strand
GCCTGGGCTTCCCAAAGTGCTGGGATTACAGGCATGAGCCACTATGCCTAGCCTTTTATTATTTAAATTAAGATATAATAATAAATGTAAAAGGTGTTCAAATCACTTTTATAAACGTGTTTATAGCATATATTATTATATATGCAGCACTGACTTTTTCCTTAATTCTCAAACTCAAGTCCTTAAGCTTGATAGTTAAAATTTTTCCCCAAATTTTACTTCATAAAGTAAACCAAGTCTTAATCAGATAATCTGGAACATATCACATATGGGATCATTTTTCTTTCCTTTTCTTTTTTTTTTTTTTTTGAGACGGAGTCTCGCTCTGTCACCCAGGCTGGAGTACAGTTGCATGATCTCGGCTCACTGCAAGCTCTGCCTCCTGGGTTCATGTCATTCTCCTGCCTCAGCCTCCCGAGTAGCTGGGACTACAGGCAACTGCTACCATGCCTGGCTAATGTTTTGTATTTTTAGTAGATATGGGGTTTCACCATGTTAGCCAGGATGGTCTTGATCTCCTGACCTTGTGATCCACCCGCCTCGGCCTCCCAAAGTGCTAGGATTACAGGTGTGAGCCACCACGCCCGGCCCATATAGGGTCAATTTTTATGTAATAGAGACTATTACCTCTATTTTTCAAGGAACATATTCTAAAGATCTCTTTGGGGAAAAAAATCTTCAAATACTATACTGTAAAGATTCGTGCACAGACGAAATTTGTTTCAAATATAAACTATTTTAACCATTTGCTTTCATACCTCTGTAATACTCAACTTGTTCAATTCTTCCTATTTGAAAAGATTGGAAGCATAGATCTTTCCCCTCTCCTATTAACTTCTGCTTCTTTCTGAACAAGGAGGCTGTCAAAACTGGGGGAGGCAGGGGTGGAGGTGGAAGGTGGGAATGAAATTTAGGCCGGATTGGAGCCGTGACAGGTAAACCTCTGCTGGGTTGGCAAAGCAAACCTCTAACATCTGAAACCAAAACCCCGGGTCTACTTGGAGGATGTCCTCATATTCATACCGTCAACTGGTTTGACTGACCATTAACTTTTTTTTTTTTTTCAGATGGAGTCTTGCTCTGTTGCCCAGGCTGGAGTGCGGTGGCGCGATCTCGGCTCACTGCAAGCTCCGCCTCCCGGGTTCACACCATTCTCCTGCCTCAGCCTCCTGAGTAGCTGGGACTACAGGCGCCCACCACTATGCCCAGCTAATTTTTTTTTTGTATTTTTAGTAGAGACGGGCTTTCACCGTGTTAACCAGGATGGTCTTGATCTCCTGACCTCATGATCCGCCCGTCTCAGCCTCCCAAAGTGCTGGGATTACAGGCGTGAGCCACCGCACCCGGCCCATTAACATTTTTATCAGGAGCTAAACCAAGTTGACAGGGAGGCTGGAGATCTGCATGGTGTGTCTGATTGGTAAGGATGGTTTCATTAAGTCAGAGGCCCACTCAAGTTTGCTACAATCTCATCACCACCATCACTAACACTGAAATCAGCAGGGATAACACTTCTAAAGGCTTCATGTTATCGTCACAAACATACCTCTTCCACGGGGCATTTTTGCTGTGTACTATTCATGAGTGCTAAGGGAAAAAAAGAAGGGGTTATAGAAGAGGAAAGGAAGAGCAAAGAGTGAACCTAGTTGTCTAATCTTTAAAAGGAATTCAGGAGCATGACTGTCTTGCCATACCACTGTTTACCCCTGCTATGCACACTTAAATGGAAAAGGAAAGTTGATGATCCACAGTTTCAGAGAGTAAAGAAATATTGCTGCAAAGATTTGTCTGTGCAGACCAGGATATCCACACACATAACCAGTCGAAAAACACGCTGGTAGGTTTTTTTTTTTTTTTTTTTTTTTTTTGAGACGAGGTCTCGCTCTGTCACCCAGGCTGGAGTGCAGTGGCGCAATATTGGCTCATTGCAGCCTCGACTTCCCTGGCTCAAGCAATCTTCCTTCCTCAGCCCCCCTAAGTAGCTGGGACTACAGGCATGCACCACTACACCTGGCTACTTCTTGTATTTTTTGTAGAAACGGGGTTTTGCTATGTTGTCCAGGCTGGTCTTGACTTCCTGACCTCAAGTGATCTGCCCACCTTGGCCTCCTAAAGTGCTAGGATTACAGGCATGAGCCACTGTGCCTGGCCTCTCTGCAGTTTTTAACAACAATTTAAAAAAATCTAAAAACTATTTTGCAAAATCAGTTTGCTACTTCAATAAGGATTGATTTTAAAGTATGAATAGTACTTAAAAAAGGTAATTCAGTAG
>NW_012099207.1:0-1795 GCF_000951045.1 Mandrillus leucophaeus | reverse complement strand
TTTTTCTTTTGAGATGGAGTTTCGCTCTTGTTGACCAGACTGGAGTGCAGTGGCACAATCTCCACTCACCACAACCTCCACCTCCCGGGTTCAAGCGATTTCCTGTCTCAGCCTCCCGAGTAGCTGGGATTACAGGTGCCCGCCACCACGCCAGGCTAATTTTGTGTTTTTAGTAGAGACAGAGTTTCTCCATGTTAGGCTAGACCCGACCTCAGATGATCCACCTGCCTGGGCCTCCCAAAGTGCTGGGATTACAGGTGTGAGCCAGCGTGCCTGACCCCGGCCTTTTTTTTTTTTTTTTTGAGACAGAGTCTCCGCCTCCCAGGTTCAAGATATTCTTGTGCCTCAGCCTTCTGAGTAGCTGGTACTAGAGGCATGTGCCACCAGCCCGGCTAATTTTTTGTATTTTAGTAGAGATGGGGTTTCATCATAGTGGCCAGGCTGGTCTTGAACTCCTGATCTCAGGCAATCCGCCTCGGTCTTCCAAAGTGCTAGGATTACAGGTGTGAGCCGCCATGCCCAGCTGGGTGAATCGCTTTCTAAGCTTTATGACCCAAACATTTGAAAATAAGACCCTGGCTGGGCGTGGTGGCTCACGCCTGTAATCCCAGCACTTTAGGAAGCTGCGGTGGGCGGATCACCTGAAGTCAGGAGTTCAAGACCAGCCTGACCAACACAGAGAAACCCCATCTCTACTAAAAATACAAAATTAGCTGAGCATGATGGCACATGCCTGTAGTTCCAGCCAGTTGGGAGGCTGAGGCAGGAGAAGCGCTTGAACCTGGGGGTACAGAGGTTGCGGTGAGCCGAGATTCTGCCATTGCACTCCAGGCTGGCCATCACAGCAAAAAAAAAAAAAAAAAAAAGAAAAGAAGACCCTAAGTATATTTCCACAGCTTGGTGGAAATATACAGACCTCACTGTAGACAACTGATTTGGCTTTTTATTTTTAGATAAGATCAGCTAGAGGTTGATATATCACCCAGGTTGATGTCTTTCTGGAATTCATTAGTATTCAATTGAACATTTGAGAAGAAAGGCTAAATATGGACTTTTTTTGTTTTGTTTTTTGAGACTGAGTTTCACTCTTGTTGTCCAGGCTGGAGTGCAATGGTGCGATCTTGGCTCACTGCAACCTCTGCTTCCTGGTTTCAAGTAATTCTCCTCCCTCAGCCTCCCGAGTTGCTATGATTACAGGTGCTCACCACCGTGCCCAGCAAATTTTTTTTTTTTCTTGAGACGGAGTCTCGCTCTGTCCCCAGGCTGGAGTGCAGTGTTGCCATCTTGGCTTACTGCAACCTCTGCCTCCTAGGTTCAAGCAATTCTCTTGCCTCAGCCTCCTGAGTAGCTGGGATTACAGGTGCGTGCCACCACGCCTGACTAATTTTTGTGTTTTTAGTAGAGACGGGTTTCACCATGTTGGTCAGGCAGGTCTCTGACCTTGTGATCTGCCTGCCTCAGCCTCCCAAAGTGTTGGGATTACAGGTATGAGCCACTGTGCCCAGCCCACCATGCCCGGCTAATTTTTTGCATTTTATTTTATTTTACTTATTTATTTAAAAATTTTTTTTTGTTTTTTTTTTTGAGTCAGAGTTTCATTGTTGTTCCCTAGGCTGGAGTGCAATGGCATGATCTCGGCTCACCACAACCTCTGCCTCCCAGGTTCAAGCAATTCTCCTGCCTCAGCCTCTCGAGTAACTGAGATTACAGGCATGCACCACCACGTCTGGCTATTTTTTTTTTTTTTTTGAGACGGAGTTTCACTCTTGTTGCCCAGGCTGGAGTGCAGTGGCAT
>NW_012099206.1:0-1541 GCF_000951045.1 Mandrillus leucophaeus | reverse complement strand
CTGCAGCCTCGACCTCCTGGGCTCAAGTGATCCTCCCACTTCAGCCTCCTAACTGGAACTACAGGTGCGTGCCACAACACCTTGCTAATTTTTGTATTTTTTTGTAGAGAGAGGGGTCTTGCTATGCTACTTAGGCTGGTCTTTAACTCCTGGGCTCAAGTGATCCTCCTGCTCAGGCTTCCCAATGTGATAGGATTATAAGGATGAGACACTGCACCAAAACTGGGTTCAAATCTTGAACTGTCAGATTCTAAAGCTGAGCTTCTGGAATGGCTGGGTAGGAAACATGGAGATTATTCAGGCTGTGGAGGTGGAAGTTCTGGAAGGAAGAGGAACAGAAGCCAGGAAGGCACAAACAGGGAAGACCAGTAATCTAGGGATAAGACATCCTAGCAGAAGAATCTTTTCTAATGATTAGAAAAGTCAGAACACACGCAGGCACTGACATCTGAAGAGTGGCAAGAGGAATTGGCAAGATTTAAAAGGTTTAAAACACTAGAGCTTTGGCACCAAAAGCAGCCAGAAAATAGAAAAAGGCAAAAATACTTGGAGCCACCCCAACTGCTGATATTAAATTCTAATGGATTAGGACTCAAAAATGGCTTCAAATAATAAAATGAAAATTTTTTACCAATTAAAGAAAAATACCAACCTGCCCAAAATAAATCTGAAATGAGACGCTGAATCCTAGACTCCCCAGCCTTTCCTACCAGTCACAATTTCTTTCGATCAATAATTGAAACATCCTCCAGGCATATTAAAGAACCCAGAAGTCACGCTCTGCCCTGCAGGGCGCCACAGGTGAACATTTGCATATGTCAAAGTAAAGGGCATTTCCACCAGCCTCCCTTGCTCTCCAGAGAGAACCCCGGGGCCTTGCAAGTCTCGGCAGATTTCCCTGACCTTGCGTGCCAAGGCAGAAGGTGAGACGGCAAACAGATGCGCGCTTCCGCTGAGTGCATGCATTTGTGTGCGTGCATGTGTGTGTGTGCGTGCATGTGTGTGTGTGCGCGTGCATGTGTGTGTGTGCGTGCATGTGTATGCGTGCGTGTGTGCATGTGAGTGCACATGTGTGTGCAGGTGTCTGTGACTGCTGCTGTGGTGGGGGAACCGTGGGGAGAAGAGAAAGAAAGGGAGTGTTAAGAGAAAGGAAAATGGAGGGATGTTTAGATTTAAGCGTAACCTTTCAATTACTTTTATTTTAGCTAAAGCCGTCTAGCTATTGAATGACACAGCTATTCTTGGGTTCCATCTTAAGACTTTTTTTTTTAATTGAAAATGTAGCCGAGCGCGGTGGCTCACGCCTGTGAGCCCAGCACTTCGGGAGGCCGAGGCGGGCGAATCAAGAGGTCAGGAGATCGAGACCATCTTGGCTAACACAGTGAAACCCCGTCTCTACTAAAAATACAAAAATCAGCTGGGCATGGTGGAGGGGGCCTGTAGTCCCAGCTGCTCGGGAGGCTGAGGCAGGAGAATGGTGTGAACCCAGTGAGCGGAGACCCCGCCACTGCACTCCAGCATGGGCAACAGAGCGAGACTCC
>NW_012099205.1:0-965 GCF_000951045.1 Mandrillus leucophaeus | reverse complement strand
CAAATTGTTTCTCTCCTATGGGTATGGTGCCATTTCTCTCACTGCTTTCAAGACAAAAACTGCTTTGTCTTTAGTTTTCAGAAATCTGACTATGATGTTTCTTAATGTGGACTTCTTTGGGTTTATCCAGTTTGGGGTTTACTCAGCTTCTTAAATCCGTAGACTTGTCTTTTTCCAGCTTGGGGAATTTTTAGCATTATTTCTTCAAATACTTTTTCAGGCTTATCTTTTTTCTCCTCTCCTCCCAGGAATCTGAATTCACGAATGTTGGATCTTGTTTCATACTCTCCCAGGTCCCAAGTAGGAGGCTTTGGCTCTGATTTTTTTGTTTGTTTGTTTGTTTGTTTGTTTTTTTGAGATAGAGTCTCACTCTGTCTCCCAGGCTGGAGTTCAGTGGCGCAATCTCGGCTCACTGCAACCTCCACCTCCAGGGTTCAAGCAATTCTCCCTGCCTTAGCCTCCCAAGTAGCTGGGATCATAGGCAAACGACACCATGCCCGGCTAATATTTGTATTTTTTAGCAGAGACGGGATTTTGCTATGCTGGCCAGGCTGGTCTTGAACTCCTGATCTCAGGTTATCTACCCGCCTCTACCTCCCAAAGTGTTGAGATTACAGGCATGAGTCACCGCATCTGGCTGGTTCTGATATTTTTGTTGTTGTTTTGTTTTGGGTTTTTTGTTTTCATCTATTTTCTCACTGCTCAGATTGGGTAATTTTATCGTTCTATCTTCTGGTTCACTAATTCTTCCTTCTGCCCCATCCATTCTGGTACTGAGCTTATGCATTGAGGTTTTTTATTTTATTTTATTTTATTTTAGTTACATGTCTTATAGTTCTAAAATTTCTATTTGGTTTTTCTTTATGTCTTCTGTTTCTTTGCTGGTGGTTTTAGTTTCTTTACTATCTAGTTTTTGCTTACTTCATACATGTTCTTAATGTTTCTTGGAGAATGTTTATGACTGC
>NW_012099204.1:0-2037 GCF_000951045.1 Mandrillus leucophaeus | reverse complement strand
GAAGGATCGCTTGAGCCAGGAGGTAGAGGTTGTGGTGAGCCTTGATTGTGCCACTGCACTCCAGTCTGGGTGACAGTTGTGAAATCCTTTCTCAAAATAATAATAATAATAATAATATAAAATTTTTAAAAAGGGAAAAGACTGGATGGGGATGAGAGGGCAGAGAAGAGCAGCCAAGGAAAGAAGGTTTAAGCAATATACAGTACAGTATTTTTATAAAGCCACTGCTCCCCTAGGGCGATCTTTATTCCTTCTTACTAAAGAAGGTGGGGCTTTTCTCCAGAAAATTCCGTCAACCCTGGAAAGATCAGATGGCAATTTACCATGAGGTAAGAATGCAACCTCTGCCAGAATTCCTTAGCCCTTAACTTTTCAAGCTTTAGTCATCAGCAAGTCACCTCTATCATCATTTATTTCACCTATTCACTTTTTGTATATGAATAGATTTATTTTACAATGAAAGTTTTTATCACCATGCCTTCAGGAGAAAATGAGTGTTGCTCTCAGAAGTCGAAGAAAACTTCAAACATGAGTGCACTGAAAACAAAATGACTTTTTTTTCAATTCTAACTTGATATGTGGCTTGTCAAAGACTCAAAACATAAGTGTTCATTCTCTCTCTTTTCTTCCCTCTCTACTTCCCTCTCTCTTTCTTTCCCTCCCTGGCGCCCTTCAGTAGGATAAGCAATTATCAGAGAGATGTTAAAGATAAAACAGCACCAACTAAGACTTTCTTCTTGAGTAATCAATCAGTATTGAAAGATGATTTTTTTTTTTTTTTCCCTGAGACGGAGTCTCACTCTGTCACCCAGGCTGCAGTGCGGTGGCATGATCTCCGCTCACTGCAAACTCTGCCTCCCTGGCTCAAGCGATTTCCCTGCCTCAGCCTCCTGAGTAGCTGGGATTACATGTATGCACCACCACACCCGGCTAATTTTTTGTATTTTTAGTAGAGACAGGTTTACCATGTTGGCCAAGGTGGTCTCGAACTCCTGACCTTGGGTGATCCTCCCGCCTCAGCCTCCCGAAGTGCTAGAATTACAGGCACGAACCACCATGCCCAGCTTTTTTTTTTTTTTTTTTTGAGACAGTCTTGCTCTGTCACGCAGGCTGGAGTGTGGTGGCATGATCTCAGCTCACTAAACTTTCTGCTTCCAAGGTTCCAGCGATTCTAGTGCCTCAGCTACCTGTGTAGCTGGGATTACAGGCACGCGCTACCAAGCCTGACCTTGGAAGAGAATTAAAAGGATTCAAGAGGGGTCTATATGAGAACTCTCTTTACTTTCTCCTCAATTTTTCTGCAAACTTACTAAGACTTTTCTAAAAATTAAAGTCTTAATTTTTAAAAAGTGTACACATAGAAATAAAATTAAGACTTTCAAATTTTTTTTAAATAAATTAATCTTCTCCCTGGGTAAATCAAGGTGATTTAACTCTACATTCCCCAGACTACCCTAAATCACCAAAATTTACCTGAAATTACCTCCAACAGTAACAATAGTCCATGGCCCACATTTTGTGAAATCTGCTTAGCTGAAGTTTGAGGAAATACAATAAAAATAAAAATAAGAGACCGAGCGCAGTGGTTCACGCCTGTAATCTCAGCACTTTGGGAGGCCGAGGCAGGCGGATCACCTAAGGTCAGGAGTTCAAGACCAGCCTGGTCAACATAGTGAAACCCTGTCTCTGCTAAAAATACAAAAATTAGCTGGGCTTGGTGGCACATGCCTGTAATCCCAGCTACTAGGGAGGGTGAGGCAGGAGAATTGCTTGAACTTGGGAGGTAGAGGTTGAAGTGAGCTGAGATTGTGTCATTGCACCTGGGCAACAAGAAAAAAACTGAAAGAAAGAAAAGAGAAGAAAAGAGAGGAGACAGGAGAGAGGAGAGAAGAGGAGAGAGGAGACAGGAGAGAGAAGAGGAGAGAAGAGGAGAGAGGAGAAGAGAAAAGAAAAGGCATTGTTTGGATGGTTTCCTATTGATGGCAGAAAGAAATTTTGAATGATTCACCTTCCTGCCAAATCCCTTCATGACCTGGC
>NW_012099203.1:0-1760 GCF_000951045.1 Mandrillus leucophaeus | reverse complement strand
GCATGCGCCGTGGGCTCCTGTACGGTAAGTCCAGGTGCCTGCCTGCCCGAGGGGCTGGGAAGCTGGGAAGGAGTCCGGGAGGGGAGTAGAGGTGCTGGAGATGACTACAGTAGCAGGTGTCTCTTGCCTCCCCAGACAGCGATGAGGAGGACGAGGAGCGCCCTGCCCGCAAGCGCCGCCAGGTGGAGCGGGCCACAGAGGACGGCGAGGAGGACGAGGAGATGATCGAGAGCATCGAGAACCTGGAGGATCTTAAGGGCCACTCTGTGCGCGAGTGGGTGAGCATGGCGGGCCCCCGGCTGGAGATCCACCACCGCTTCAAGAACTTCCTGCGCACCCACGTGGACAGCCACGGCCACAACGTCTTCAAGGAGCGCATCAGCGACATGTGCAAAGGTGTGGCTTTCCTCAGCTCCCGCCTCAGCCCCTGTAACACCTCCATAAATCTTCCCACAGAAAGTTTTCCCAACCCAGTGAACACGTGAAGTACAGGGCATGTGACTGAGAGGTCTGTCAGAGAAACCAAAAGTATTAAGTTTTGCATCAGGGCTCTCCTGCTGGCTGTGCAGTGACCACATCTGGGCCACCAAAGCATTTTTTTGATAAGCTTGTAAATGGACAGATTTTATATAAAAATCTGGATTACTACTTTGATATATGTAATAGGAATTGTCTTTTTTTTTTTTTTTTTTTTTTGAGACGGAGTTTCGTTCTTGTTTTTGTTTCCCAGGCTAGAGTGCAATGGCGCAGTCTCAGCTCACTGCAAGCTCCGCCTCCCCGGTTCAAGTGATTCTCCTGCCTCAGCCTCCCAAGTAGCTGGGACTACAGGCGCCCGCCACCACGCCCGGCTAATTTTTTTGTATTTTTAGTAGAGACGGGGTTTCGCCGTGTTTGCCAGATGGTCTTGATCTCCTGACCTCGTGATCCACCCACCTCAGTTTCCCAAAGTGCTGGGATTACAGGCGTGAGCAACCGCGCCTGGCCGGGGTCTCACTATGTTAAGGCTGTCCTTGAACTCCTGGGCTCAAGTGATCCTCCTGCCTTGGCCTCCACTACAAAGTGCTGGGATTATAGAAATGAGCCACGGTGCCCAGCCATCTTAACCATTTTTCTGTGTATGGTTCAGTGGCATTAGGTACATTCATATTGTTGTGCAGCCACACCGCCATCCATCCACAAAAGTCTTTGCAGTTTGAAAACTGAAACTCTGTCTCGGTTAAACACTAACTCCGCATTCTTCCCAGTCCCTAGGAACCATCATTTTACTTTCTGTTTCTATGAATTTGACTGCTCAATGAGTGGAACCATACAGGATTTGTCCTTTTGTGCCTGGCTTCTTTCACTCAAAATCATGTCCTCAAGGTTCATCCATGTGCCAGCATGTGGCAGAGTTTCCTTCTATTTTAAGGCTGCATCATCCATCATATGGACAGATTGTGTTTTGTTCATTCATTGGAGATATTTTCTGAGCCTTCTGTGTTTCTGACCTGGAAGTGCTGAGCCTACCCACATTGGGGCTCCTGAACCTTACTGAACAGGCCCAGTTCCTGGATGGGGTTTGGTGCTTCGGGTTTTTCTTTTGGTCAGTAACCACATCTGTTTTGGGGCTCCCTCAGGGACTACCGTGCCATCCCAGAGCTGGACGCCTATGAGGCCGAGGGACTGGCTCTGGATGATGAGGACGTAGAGGAGCTGACAGCCAGTCAGAGGGAAGCAGCAGAGCGGGCCATGCGGCAGCGCGACCGGGAGGCCGGCCGGGG
>NW_012099202.1:0-1591 GCF_000951045.1 Mandrillus leucophaeus | reverse complement strand
CTAAAATAAAAGTTATAAAAATAAAAATAATAAATAAAATGCTCCTGTAGAAAAGGAACCCATTCCATTAATGTGTTTCTTTAACAAAAGAAACTTCTTTAAGATATATGGAATTCCCCAAAGAGTTCATTAAATTTTATACTGCACATCTATCATTCTAGTTGACAGTTTTCTAACTTCTGCTTTTTATTAAGAAAGAATTCAAGAATTAAGTATAAACTCCTCTCATGTAACAAGTGAAAAAAACACCCTTCTTGGAAATTTTGGTCATTCCCATACAAATATGCTTTTAATACTTTTTTTTCCCAAGAAATTCTTTCCATGACAGCTATCACATAGAGTTAATGAATTTGTGCCAGCATCTAACACTTTATCATAAGTTTGTAATTATGATAATGTATTAAATATCTAACAGGCAATTATGATAAATGCCTATAAATGTATTAAAATATTAGCCATGCTTCCAACTACAAGAAAAACTGTTACTTCATTTTTTCAATTATTTGGCATCTCATCTAAGTACATAAATTTTTGTTTACCAATAAGTAGCTCAAAATATTTTGAACATCCTTATAAGACATTCTTTCAAGGTATTCCTTTTGAGAAATCCAAAAAAGAGCAAAACAGAGTTCTGTTTCTTGGCATTATAAATCCTCGTGTCCATTTTGCATAATAAATTATTAAGTTTTAACCACACAAGCAACCAATAAAACAATTGTTCAGATACATAACTAGAAACAAAATAATTTTTGTTTCTCATTTGTTTTGCAACTTTTGTTTGATAGCATTGATATTTAATTCATGCATATTTTTTAAAACATTTATTAATCAATTTCTTAAGGTCAAAAATATTTCTTGGACTGAACTTTTTTATGTTACTGAAGTTTTGCTTTCGTGAACTATGTTTGGGGTTCAATAAGATATTTAACATTTTTACCTTTCCTAATTAATTTCTTTACGTTAGCACCAGGGATTTATGGTGTTTCTTCAGACCTCTGTTTATTTGTGCATCATTCACAATGACAATGCTATGGGGCAGTGAGTGACCAAGGTGGGCCCATAGGGGCGGAGAAATTATGGATATCAAACCCTGGGCAGACTTCGTCCCTGGTTAGAGCTAGTGGAGAGGGAATGGATTTCCTTGTTCCTTTCTGGCATGGAGTAAATCCCAATCAAACAAGAAGCCTAGGGCAAAAGGGAAGTTGGTGGTCTAGAACAAACCTTATTTGCTCTTTTCTTTCCCTCTTCTCCTCCTCTCTCCCTTTCTCTCTTCTGTCGCTATTTCAGTTTAGACTCCTTTACATACTCGGAGCAAAAATTTGTTCATATTAGTTCCCATAATGATTCAATGTTAAAACCCAGAGATTTTAGCTCAGCATGGTGGCATGTGCCTGTGGTCTCAGCTACTTGGGAGGCTAAGGCTAGAGAATTGCTTGAGCCGTGGAGTTGCAGGTTGCAGTGAACTGAGATCAGGCCACTGCACTCCAGCCCGGGCAACAGAGTGAGACCCTGACTCAAAAAGAAGAAGAAGAAGAATTGCTTGAGCCGTGGAGTTGCAGGTTGCAGTGAACTGAGATCAGGTCACTGCACT
>NW_012099201.1:0-1182 GCF_000951045.1 Mandrillus leucophaeus | reverse complement strand
GCACTCCAGCCTGGGTGACAGTGAGACTCTCAAAAAATGAAATAAAATTACTCAAAATAATTTTTCTGTTGATTATTGGTAAAATGGAAGCATTGTTGAATTCCTTTATTGTGTTGTGCTTAAAAAGACATTATAAAATTACTATAACATTTCAGAAAATGCCAAGTGTAAATTTTATACACATAAATGAAGAATAACATGTGAAGGTGAAGAATAACATGAAATATTGTTGAACTAAATTTTTCCCTACTTTAGGTAAAACTGATAATAAAGAATGCAGGTCAGGCTCTGTGGCTCATGACTGTAATCCCAACACTTTGGGAGGCCAAGATGAGAGGATCACTTGAAGGTAGGAGTTTGAGACCATTCTGGGCAATATAGTGAGTGCCTGTCTCTACAAAAAATTTAAAAATTTGTTTGGTGTGGTAGCATGCACCTATAGTTCTAGCTACTCAGGAGGCTGAAGAAGGGTAACGGCTTGAGCCTAAGAATCACTGTACTCCAACCTGGGCAACAGACTGACATTATGTCTCTTGAAAAAAAAAAAAAAACAAACAAAACAAAAAACCCAGAACGACAAAACTGAATGCAATGGCACAGATTGTATTTCTCATGTTAAACAAACAAAAACTAATAAACCAATATAAACACATCAAAACTGATTATTTTTCTTTAAACTTTGGGAACTATTGGGAGACAAAGGTGGGAGGATCACTTAAGGTCAGGAGTTCGAGACCAGTCTGGCTGACATGATGAAACTCTGTCTCTACTAAAAATACAAAAATTACCAGGGCGTGGTGGTGTGTGCCTGTAATTCCAGCTACTTGGGAAACTGAGGTGGGAGAATCACTTGAACCAGGGAAGCAGAGGTTGCAGTGAGCTGACATCGCACCACTGCAATCCAGCCTGGGCAGCAGAGGGAGACTCTGTCGCAAAAAAAAAAAAAAAAAAAGAAAAGAAAAAAGAAAAAATAGAAACATGGGGAACTAGAAGAAATATATAAATGCACATATATGCAATCGAAAGATACATTATTTTTAACATCATAAATTATAAATGTGCTTTTCCAAGGAATGCTGAAGGACAAAATATTATATATAATCTCAGAATGAATTCAGTTGTTACACACACAATTTAGGAAATAGAGTACACCAAAAAATATAAATGCATAGGCCCGGCGTG
>NW_012099200.1:0-1189 GCF_000951045.1 Mandrillus leucophaeus | reverse complement strand
AAAAAAAATAAAAAATAAAAAAGATAATATAATTAATGAGGTATTGCAAATTCTTCTTGAAATCCAATATGTTTTACACTTAAAACACAATTCTGACTAGCCACATTTTAACCACTGGTGGCTACCGTATCAAACAGTGCAGTTCCAGAGCAGAGGAAGTAGGTGACTCTAACATCTAGATTAAATTATTGAATTGTATGTATTTTTTTATAGAGGAAATATAACTTTGTTTTGTGTTTCATAGGAAAGGAATAACAAAACGTGCTCTTAACCATCGTCCCCCTCCTGAGAAACTGGAGGACGTTTCCCCAACCAGTGACAGTCATGAGAAAGACACAAGTTCCCAAAGGTAATAACACTTTTGCATTTGCTCATGGCAACGGTTTTGTTTTTTGGCTTAGGATTGGTGTCAAGCCTGGTGCTACTGAAAACAAAGCAAGAATTTTTGTCATGTTTTCAGTACCATTTAGTTTTCATTCTGAAACAGCTAATGAGAACATCATACATATTTTCATAACCTTTGAGAGGTAGTATTATAAAGTAGTTAAGAACATGGATAATCTGCCATGGGATTAGAGTGAAAAAACAAACAAACAAACAAAAAACAGAACATGGAGCGCGGTACTTATAATCCCAGCACTATGGGAGGCCAAAAGGTGGGAGGATCATTTGAGCCTAGGAGTTTAAGACCAGCATGGGCAACATGGCAAACCCCATCTCTACAAAAACAACAACAACAACAAAAAAAACATAGCCAAGTGTGGGGATGTGCACTTGTGGTCCCAGCTACTACGGAAGCTGATACGGGAGGATTGCTTGAGCCCAGAAGGTCAAGGCTGTGTTTACACATATAATTAGGCTGGGCGCAGTGGCTCATGCCTGTAATCCCAGCATTTTGGGAGGCTGAGGCGGGCGGATCACGAGGTCAGGCCTCTGTCTTGGTTCACTGCAAGCTCTGCCTCCCAGGTTACACTTAGTGGTGTAAACACTATGTTTACTTACTATACTCCAGCCTAGGTGAAAGAGCGAGACCTTGTTTCAAGAAAAAACATAAATTGGTCCAGTGCAGTGGCTCACACCTGTAATCCCAGCAGTTTGGGAGGCCGAGGCAGGTGGATCACAAGGTCAGGAGATCGAGACCATCCTGGCTAACATGGTGAAACCCCGTCTCTACTAAAAATACAAAAAA
>NW_012099199.1:0-2555 GCF_000951045.1 Mandrillus leucophaeus | reverse complement strand
ACCATTCTTTAGATGAAACTTTCCATTTTCAAGTAACTGTATGGTTTCTGATCCTTATTTAGACCATGACACATATTCAGTTAAATCTAAGGGCTTAATCAGACTCAGCCTTATTTCCTAAGTCAGGCTGAGTACTTCTGTCAGGAGGCAAAAGTCTGGCTGTCTATTTTTGTTATGATTATAATCTAGACATCTATCATTCTGTTAGGGGTTAAAATTCTAATTCTAGAGGGAGGGGCCAAGATGGCCAAGTAGAAACAGCTGCGGTGGAAGGCTCCTACCAAGAATGAAAACTGAGTGGTTTCTGCACCAGCAACTGAGGTATCCAGGTTCTCCCACTGGAACTGACTAGATGGTTGGAATGAACTACAGAGCTGGGTGCAGCGAACAGCCCACCTGGGAACTGCACAGGGCACGGGGAGCTCCCACCCGTAGCTAAGGCAGGCGGCAAGTGACTGTGCTACCCTACTTGGGAAACCACATGTTTTCCACGAATCTGTGCAGATTCTCAGTGGCTGCCTGGCTGGAGACTGCTTAAGACTACCAAGGTCCTGGGGGGAAACGGGAGCTCACCATCACTGCAGATGCCTGCTGCCTAAGACAACTGAGCTCCTGGGTGGAGGGGAGGCAACAACCATCACTGCAGCTCCAGTCTGCCGTTTCCCCCTGCCAGTGCCAGGGAGACTGGGCGATTTGGACCCAAGAGGAATTTCCCACAGTGCAGCACAGCAGGTGCTGTGATCACGGCCAGACGGCCTCTTCAGGCCAAATTTGGACCTATCACTTCTCACCAGGCTGGGCCTCCCTGCGACAACTTCAGCAACTCCAGCCGTGGATATGTGAACAGAACTCTGATATCCTTAGTACAGAGCCTGTCGGGGGAGGGTCAGCCATGCTCTCCATGGATCAGCAGACTTAGTCTTTCCCTGCTGGCTCTGAGGAATCTGAGGAGTCTGGACAAGTAGGATTCCCCCCAGAACAGCGCACTCTCTCCGCCAAAGGGCAGCCAGAGTGCTGTGTTATCCAGGTCCTTGATCCCGTGGCCTCCTGACTGGGTGAGAACCTCCAACAGTGGTCGCCAGACACCTTGTACAGGAGCATTCCCACCGGCATCAGGTCGGTGCCCCGCTGGGACAGAGATCCCAGAGGAAGGAGAACGCAGTTATCTTTGCTGTTCTGCAGCCTTCAATAGTGACACCTCCAGGTACAGGTAAGACCCAGGCAAACAGGGTCTGGAGTGGACCCCCAGCAAACCTCAGCAGCCCTACAAAAGAGGGACTTGTTAAAAGAAAAACAAAGAGAAAACAAAAATAAGAACAGCCTCACAAAAAAGTCCCCACAAAAACTCCATCCAGAGGTCAGTAGCCTCAAAGACCAAAGGTAGATAAAGTCACAAAGATGAGAAAGAAACAAGGAAAAAATCGCTGAAAACTCAAAAAGCCAGAGTGCCTCTTCTCCTCCAAATGACTGCAACACCTCTCCAGCAAGGGCACAGAACCGGGCTGCGGCTGAGATGGATGACCTGACGGAATTAGGCTTCAGAAGGTGGGTAATAACAAACTTCACTGAAGGAAAGGAGCATGTTCTAACCCAAAGCAAAGAACCATGATAAAACACTGTTAACCAGAATAAGCCATTCAGGGAGGAACATAAATGACCTGATGGAGCTGAGAAACACAACATGAGAACTTCACAATGCAACCACAAGTATCAATAGCAAAACAGACAAAGTAGAGGAGGAAATTTCAGAGCTTGAAGACTATCTTGCTGAAATAAGGCAGACAACATTAGAGAAAAAAGAATAAACAGGAATGAAAAAAACCTCCGAGAACTACAGGGTTATGTAAAAAGACCAATCCTCGGTGGCTCACACCTGTAATCCCAGCACTTTGGGAGGCTGAGGCAGGTGGATCACAAGGTCAAGAGATCGAGACCATCCTGGCCAACATGGTGAAACCCCATCTCTACAAAAATATAAAAATTAGTCAGGCATGGTGGTACATGCCTGTAATCCCAGCTGCTTGGGAGGCTGAGGCAGAATTGCTTGAATCCAAGAGGCAGAAGTTGCAGTGAGCTGAGATCACGCCACTGCACTCCAGCCTGGGCGACAGAGCGAGACTCTGTCTCAAAAAAATTTTAAAAAGAATGAATCCAGAAGCTGTTTTTTTGAAAAAATTAATAAAATATGGCTATTTTATTAATAGTCTAGCTAAACTAATAAGAAAAGACAGAGGAATCAAGTAGAGACAATAAAACATGATAAAGCCACTATCACCACTGACCCCACAGAAATACAAACAACCATCAGAGAATGCTATAAACACCTCTATGCAAACAAACTAGAAAATCTAGAAGAAATGGACAAATTCCTAAACATATACACCCTCCCAAGACTGAACCAGGGAGAAGTTGAATCCCTGAATAGTCCAATAACAGGTTCTGAAATTGAGGTTGTAATAAATAGCATACCAACCAAAAATGCCCAGAAACAGACATATTTACAGCTAAATTCTGCCAGAGGTACAAAGAAGGGCTAGTACAATGTCTTCTGAAAT
>NW_012099198.1:486843-487141 GCF_000951045.1 Mandrillus leucophaeus | reverse complement strand
TGTTAAGTAACATTTTGCCTCATGTTTCTACAACTCAATTAATTATCACACTGACTCAAATGATGTCAACATGGATTGCTCCTTAAAGATCTGGATGATGGATCAAAAATAACTCATTTTAAACTTCGGTTTAGGCATTTCAAAACTAGATAATCTTGATTAATTGACTAACCACATCAGTGAACAGTTTCCTCATTTCTAATATAGGAATAATAATCATTCATACCATGCATATTTCATAGAGTAGTTTTATAATCAAATTATGCAATTCAAGTGAAAATACTAAATAAACAATAAA
>NW_012099198.1:481162-482318 GCF_000951045.1 Mandrillus leucophaeus | reverse complement strand
CTCCTTACTACCACCACTCTCACCCAACCCTCATCACATTCCTGGTGATTATACCTCATTCATTAAGTTGTTGAAAGGATTAAAGAAGTTAATACAATTAAAACATTTAGAAGAGTGTCTGCAGATTGGAAGAATTCAGTAAGGGTCAGCTTTTATCACACATTAAAATACAAACTCCATGAGAACAAGGAGTTTTGCCTGCTTTCTTTTGTGCTGTATTTCTAGCCCCAGGAATATCACCCAGCAAATGCTAAGTGTTCAATAAACACTTTTGGAATAAATGAAATAATGTGATAGTTTGGTTACAAGGGCTTTGAGGGAAAGGCAGGGATAGAGCGGTGAAAAGGAAGAGAAAGGAGAATCGAAGATATTATTTAAAAACAGCTGGCAGCCACCATTGAACAACAGACTTTGATGTAGGTCTTTACAAAGTCTTACAGGTCCTCTCACAGCCTTCTGAAGCTGGTATTGTCAATGTCTCCTTCTGTAAATACGGAAATTGAGGCCCAATGAGGTTAAATGACCCATTAATGTTTAAGAGATACCCAATCCAGCTCTTCTAATTGCATCCTGTACAAAGTTGGCTCCCTCTAGCGGCAAAATGGAGCAAAGCAACAGGGGTTAAAGAGGGCTGCAGTCCGCTGTTGGGCTGGAGAGAGGAATCTGCATCCCTGAAAGAAGTGCTAACAATTTGTTCTTCCTGGCTCTTCTCTTCATCATCCCAAGTCATCATCACCATCATTCCTTGGTCCTTCAAAAGTTCCTGGTCATTCCTGCTTGGTGTCCATTTTGTCACACTTTATCAAGAGGTCCTGAGTTGGGAAAAGCCCTGAAAGCTGACTTAGGGACCTGTGTTCTAGTCCTCACCCTGCTCTGGAGTTAAAGTATAAGTTTGAGTAAATCCCTTCACCGCTCCACATTATTTATTTACTTATATATTTATTTACTTATTTATCAGCCTGCTGAGAGTATGGAGGGATAAGAGTAAAGTGGCTCTTTACTCTTAAAAGAAAAATGAATTTCACTGAGCACTGTGTTAGCCAACACAAATGAATTATGTAGTGATTTTATTCATTTATCAATGAGATACCTGGGCTTCCCAGACACTCCCTCATTCACAGGCCCTCACAAGTTTCTTGAATGAGCTCTTAAATAT
>NW_012099198.1:450781-478786 GCF_000951045.1 Mandrillus leucophaeus | reverse complement strand
GGGAGGTTTGGACTGGATCGAATTCACCACAATGTAGCAAAGTGGCTGTGGCCAGACTGCTTCTTTAGATTCCTCATCACTGGACAGGGCATCTCTACAGGAAATACAGGAGCTCCAGTCAAGTGCTTACAGACAAAACTCTCATCTCCCTGGGACAGAGCACCTGGGTGAGGGATGGCTGTGGTTGCAGGTTCAGCCGACTTCATCTTTCCTGCCTGTTGGCTCTGAAGAAAATGGCTGATCCTGACAAAGGGGATTCTCCCACACAGTGCACCAGTTGTGCTAAGGGACAGACTGTCTCCTCAAGTGGGTCCCTGACCCCCATGCCTACTGACTTGGAGAGATCTCCCGACAGGGGTTGACAGACACCTCATGCAGAAGACCTCTGACTGGCATCAGGTCGCTGCCTCTCTGGGATGAAACCTCCAGAGGAAGGAGAAAGCAGCAATCTTTGTAGTTCCACAGTCTCCACTGGTGATACCCAGGTGAACAGGGTCTGGAGTGGACCTCCAGCAAACTGCAGCAGACCTGCAGAAAAGGGACCTAACTGTTAGAAGAAAAACTAACAAACAGAAAGCAACAACAATGACAATATCAACAAAAAAGACTCCTCCACAAAAAGCCCATCCAAGATCATCAGCCTCAAATATCAAAGGTAGATAAGTCCATGAAGCTGAGGAAAAACCAGTGCAAAAACACTGAAAATTCCAAAAGCCAGAATGCTGCTTCTCCTCCAAATGATTGCAATGCCTCTCCAGCAAGGGCGCAGAAATGGGCAGAAAATGAGATGGACAAATTGACAGAAGGAGATTTCAGAAGGTGGGTAATAACAAACTCCAGTGAGTTAAAGGGGCATGTTCTAACCCAATGCAAAGAAGCTAAGAACCTTCATAAAAGGTTACAGGAGATGCTAAGTGGTATAATCAGTTTAGAGAGGAGCATAAATGACCTGATGGAACTGAAAAACACACCATGAGAACTTTGTGAAGTATACACAAGTATCAATAGCCCAATTGATCAAGTAGAAGAAAGCGTATCAGAGTTTGAAGACCACCTTGCCAAAATAAGGCTTGCAGACAAGATTAGAGAAAAAATAATGAAAAGGAATAAACAAAACCTCCAAGAAATATATGACTATGTTAATAGACTGAGCATACACTTAATTGGTGTACCTGAAAGTGATGGAGAGAATGGAATCAAGTTGGAAAACACACTTCAGGATATTATCCAGGAGAATTTCCCCAAGCTAGCAAGACAGGTCAACATTTAAATTCAGGAAATACAGAGCACATCATGAAGATACTCCATGAGATCAACCCCAAGAAACATAATCATCATATTCTCCAAGATCAAAATGAAGAAAACAATGTTAAGGGCAGCCAGAAAGGTCAGGTCACTTACAAAAGAAAGCCCATCAGACTAACAGCAGATCTCTTGGCAGAAACCCTACAAGCCAGAAAAGAGTTGGGGCTAATATCCAACATTCTTAAAGAAAAGAATTTTCAACCCAGAATTTAATATTCAAGCAAACCATGCTTCATAAGCAAAGGAAAAATAAAAACATTTACAAACAAACAAAGGCTAAGGGATTTCATCACTACCAGGCCTGCCTTGCAAGAGCTCCTGAAGGAAGCAGTAAATAGAGAGAGGAAAAACAAGTATCAGGCAGTGCAAAAACACACCAAAGTATAAAAACCAATGACACTGTGAAGAAACTGCACCAACGAGTGTGCAAAATAACCAGCTAGCATCATGATAACAGGGCCAAATTCACACATAACAATATTAACCTTAAATGTAAATAGGCTAAATGCCACAATTAAAAGACACAGACTGGCAAATTGGGTAAAGAGTCAAGACAAATCAGTGTGCTATATTCAGGAGACCCATCTCACATGCAAAAACACACATAGGCTCAAAATAAATGGATGGAGGAAATTTGACCAAGCAAATGGAAAGTAAAAAAAAAGCAGGGGTTATAATCCTAGTCTCTGATAAAACAGACTTTAAACAAACAAAGATCAAAAAGACAAAGAAGGGCATTACATAATGGTAAAAGGATCAATACAACAAGAAGAGCTAACTATCCTAAATATATATGCACCCAACAGAAGAGCACCCAGATTCCTAAGACAAGTTCTTAGAGACCTACAAAGAGACTCAGACTCCCACACGATAATAGTGGGAGACTTTAACACCCCATTGTCAATATTAGACAGATCAACAGGACAGAAAATTAACAATGATATTCAGTACTCAAACTCAGAATTCTTCACCCCAAATCAACAGAATATACATCCTTCTCAGTGCCACATGGCACTTATTCTAAAACCAATCACATAATTGGAAGTAAAACATTCTTCAGCAAATGCAAAAGAACTGAAATCATAACAAACAGTCTCTCAGAACACAGTGCAGTCAAATTAGAACTCAGGATTAAGAAACTCACTCAAAATCACACAATTACATGGAAATTGAACAACCTGCTCCTAAATGACTCCTGGGTAAATAATGAAATTAAGGCAGAAATCAAGAAAACTCTTTGAAACCAATGAGAACAAAAAGGCAATGTGCCAGAATCTCTGAGACACAGCTAAAGCAGTATTAAGAGGAAAATTTATAGCACTAAATGCCCACATCAGAAAGCTGAAAAGATCTCAAATCAACACCTTAACATCACATTGAAAAGAACTAGAGATGCCAGAGCAAAGAATTCAAAAGCCAGCAGAAGACAAAAAATAACTAAGATCAGAGCAGAACTGAAGGAGATAGAGACACAAAAAACCCTTCAAATAATCAAGGAATCTAGCAGCTGGCTTTTTGAAAAAATTAACAAAATAGATAGACTGCTAGCTAGACTAATAAAGAAGAAAAGATAGAAGAATCAAATAGACATAATAAAAAATGATAAAGGGGATATCACCACAGAAATACGAAGTATCATTAGAGAATACTATAAAAACCTCTGTGCAAATAAACTAGAAAATCTAGAAGAAATACATAAATTCCTGGACATATACACCCTCCCAAGACTAAACCAGGAAGAATTCGAATCTCTGAAGAGACCATTAACAAGTTCTGACACTAAGGCAGTAATTAATAGCCTACCAACCAAAAATAAAAGCCCAGGACCAGATGGATTTACAGCCGAATTCTACCAGAAGTACAAAGAGAAGCTGTTACCATTATTGTTTAATGATATCCTGCATTCTGCCCCTAATCAAAAAATTTAAAATAATCAAAAAATTTAAAATAATTTATAATAATCATATCATTTGATCATTTCAATTGATGCTGAAAAAGCACTTGATAAAGCTCAACATCTCTTCATCATAAAAACCTGCAAAAAAACTGGATATGAAAGGAACATACTTCAATATAACAAAAGCCATATATGGCAGACCCATATGTAATATTGCACTGAATGGAGAAAAACCGAAAGCCTTTCATCTACGATCTGCAATACAATAAGGCTGCCCATTTTCACCACAGTCATTCAACATAGTACTGGAAGTCTGAGCTAGAGCAATCAGACCAAATAAATAAAGGGCAGCCATATTGAAAAGGAAGGAGTCAAATTATCCTTGTTTGCAGATATGATCTTATATTTGGAAAAAAACTAAAGACTCCATTAAAAAAACAATAGAAATGATGAACAAATTCAATAAAGTTGCAGAATACAACATCAACATACAAAAATCAGTATGCCAACAGCAAACAGTCTGAAAAAGAAATCAAGAAAGTAATCCCATTTACAATAGCCACAAATAAAATTAAATGCTTGGGAATTAACATCACCAAAGAAGTGAAAGTTCTCTACAAGTAAAACTATAAAACATTGATGGAAGAAATTTAAGAGGATACAGAAAACATAAAAATATATCCCATGTTCATGGATTGGAAGAATCAATATTGTTCAAATGTTCATACTACCCAAAACAATCTACAGATTCAATACAATCTCTATCAAAATACCAATGACACGCTTCATGTAAATAGAAAAAACAACACTAAAATGTATATGGAATCACAAAAGACTGAGAATAGCCAAAGCTATACTAGGCAAAAAACTGGAGGAACAAAACTGGAGGAATCGCATAACCTCACTTCAAATTATACTACAGAGCTATAGTAACCAAAATGGCATGGTACTGGCATAAAAACCAATGCATAGACCAGTGGATCAGAATAGAGAACCGGGAAATAAACCCACACATCTAGAGTGAACTCATTTTTTATAATGGTGCCAAGAACGTACAATGGGGAAAGGACAGTCTCTTCAATAAATGGTGTTTGGAAAACTGGATATTCATGTGCAGAAGAATAAAACTAGATTCCTATCTCTCACCATATACAAAAATCAAATCAAAAGAGATCAAAGACCTAAACCTAAGACCTCAAACTATAAAAACTACTACAGGAAATATTGGGGAAACTCTCCAGGACTTTGGACTGGGCAAAGATTTCTTGAGAAATACCCCATAAGCACAGGCAACCAAAGCAAAAATGGACAAATAAAATCACGTCAAGTTAAAAAAGCTTCTGCACAGTGAAGACACCAATCAACAAAGTTTAGAGACAACCCACAGAATGGGAGAAAATATTTGCAAACTCTCTATCTGACAAAGGATTAATAACCACAATATATAAGTAGCTCAAACAACTCTGTAGGAAAAAAAATTAATAATCTGATTTTAAAATAGGCAAAAGACACTTCTCAAAAACAGACGTGCAAATGGAAAACAGACATATGAAAAGGTGCTCAACATTACTGATCATCAGAGAAATGCATATCAAAACTACAATGAGATATGATCTTACCCCAGTTTAAATGGCTTATATCCAAAAGACAGGCAATAACAAATGCTGGCAAGGATATGGAGAAAAGGGAACTCTTGTAGACTGTTGGTGGGAATGTAAATTAGTACAACTACTGTGAAAAACCGTTTTGAGCCTCCTCAAAAAACTAAAAATAGAGCTACCATGTGATCCATCAATCCCACTCCTAGGTATATACTCAAAAGAAAGGAACTCAGCATATAAAATAGATAGCCGTGCTCCCATTTTTACTGCAGCACTATTTACAACAGCCACCGTTTGGAAACAACCTAAGTGTCCACAAACAAATAAACGGATAAAGACAATGTCAACCTAAGTGTTCACGACAAATAAATGGATAAAGACAACGTGGTATATATACACTATGAAGTACTATCCAGCCATAAAAAAGAATTAGATCCAGTCATTTGCAACAACATGAATGGAACTGGAGGACATTATATTAAGTGAAATAGGCCAGTCACAGAAGGACAAACTTTACATATTTTCACTTACATGTGGAAGCTAAAAATTAAAATAAATGGACTGATTGAGATTCATTGAAAGTAGAGGGTAGAATGATGGTTACCAGAGGCTAGGAAGGGTAGTGGGGATTGGCAAGGAAGCTGCCAACCATGTAAAGCTACTTACTTGTTTTCTAGTTATTTTTAAATTCATTAAATACTAATTCATGATGAATTAGTACAAAAAAATCAAATAAACAAGACCTAGTATTTGCTAGCACAACAGGATGACTACAGTAAAAAATAATTTAATTGTACATTTTAAAATAACTAAAAGAGTATAAGTGGATTATTTGTAACACAAAGGGTAAATGCTTAAGGTGATGGATACCCCATTTACCCTGATGTGATTATTACACATTGCATGCCAGCATCAAAATATCTCATGTAACCCATAAATAGATACACTTACTATGTACCCACTAAAATTAAAAATGAAAAATTGATTTAAAAAAAGAACTACCATGTGATCCAGTAATTCCAGTATTGGATGTATATACAAAAGATAGGAAATCAGTATGTCAAAGAGGTATGCACTTCCATATTCGTTGCAGCATTTTTCACAATAGCCAAGATACCGATGCAACCTAAATGTCCATCAATGAATGAATGGATAAAGGAAATGTAGTACATATACACAATAAAATACCATTCCACCTTTATAAAAAAGGAAATCCTGTCATTTACAACAATATGGATGAATCTGGAGAGTACTGTGTTAAGCCAAGCACAGAAAGACAAATACTGCATGATCCCACTTACATGTGGAATCTTAAAAACTTGAACTTATGGAAACAGAGTAAAATGTTGGTTAGCAGAATCTGAGTTACAAATTTTGAATTGAGTATATACGTAGTTTTATATTCAGCCTTTTTCCCTTAACACTTTAAGCATTTCCACAAGACGATATTCTTCAAAAGATGTTTTAATGGTGCATTATTTAAAAATCCCATAATTTATTTAACTATTTCTCTATATATGAGCTTTTGAGTTACTCCCAATTTTATACTACAGTAAATTGCCTCACTCCGTAGCTCTCTGGCAGTTTTTCCTATGATTGATTCCCTAAATTTGCAAGGTTGAGGTGGAGGGCATGAACTTTATTAGGACAGATAGAATCTCAATACAATGTAAAGACAATGTCATTTGCCATTCTAGGAATTAAAGAAGATACTAATAAAACAATGATCATTAGCTCCCAACCCAGACTACCCTTCTTGGGCCTAAAGGGCTTCCAGCACTTTCAACCTGTCCTTCAAGGACTCATTTCTATCCATTTCCTTTTCTCACACTCTCCAAAATCCTCACACTATCTGTAGCAGGATGAGCCTCAGACAAAACCTCTCAGACACCATTATATAAGGAAGGGCTTTATTCAGCTGGGAGCATCGGCAAGCTACTGCCTTAAAATCCAAGCTCCCCAAGTGCACAATTTCTGTCCCTTTTAAGGGCTCACAACACTAAAGATTTCACATGAAAGGGTCGTGATTGATTAAGCAATCTAGGGGATACGTGACAGGGGTTTCATGCACCGGTGGTCAGAGAGAAACAGAACAGGGCAGGGAGTTTCACAGTGTTCTTCCATACAATGTCTGGAATCTATGAATAATACCGGTTTCTAAGTTATGAGTTGATTTTTATCTACTGGGTTTAGGCCAGGCAGGCCCAGGCCTGGTTTTGGGCCTGGCGCCGGGCTGCCTGTCTTTGGTTTTACTTCCTTGTTTTTTTCTTAAAACAGGTACTGAGTATAAAACAAAATAAAACAATATGAGAGGGTATCTCTCTTTCCTCATATCCTTAAACCATAAACATCCCCTTGAACCTTGTAGTCTGTGGATACCTGAACAAGACTGAGTATAGCACAAAAAAAGATTTCCCGCTTCTTATCCCTCAGGCTGCCACCATCATTGTGGAGATGGTGTGGGTCAGGCACTGTTGATGAGCTTCACCGACTATCCTAGTTCACACTTATCACAATTCTTAAAGATAACGAACAACATCCTCACTACACAAATGAAGAAAAGGAAACTCCAGAAGTTTAGCTTTAAATGACTTGCTCTAGGTGAGACATAGCAAGTACCATATAACAGGAATTGAAAGCAAATCTGCCTGATTCCAAAACCAATGCTCATTTGCTACACCCTTCTACTGTCTCCAGTCTCACACCACTGAAAAACTTTAGAGACATGAACACTGGACTTGACTTTACACAAATGAGTCAGCATCAACAAAAAGGTGAAGGTTAGACCAAGTGCTGTGATTCTAAGCTGGAAAAATAGAAATATCCGCCCCCCCACCCCATCAATTTCACTGATATTGATGACTTTAATGATGAATTCGTATTTGATGATTTTAAGACTAGCTAGAAAGCAAGTAAGTTGTTTTACATCTTTACTAATTCCCTTCACTACTTTTCCTGGGAAATGGTGGGGGATTGAGATTCACATTACACTGAATTTGTCCTCTCACCAGTTTTCAAATACATTGTCTTGAAATACAAAAGGAATCTGTAATGCAATTTAGAAACATTTCTACCTTAAAAGATTAAAATGTAAAAAGTCTTCTAAAAGCCTCTTAAGCTTCAGGTATTCAAAGAACTCATTTACATGAAAAAGCTCATTGCTGGGTGGGTCTAGGTTTTGGAGAAAGTGTTCTAAGACTACACTTCAATGAAAATACACTCTCGGATTGCTCTAATTTGCAAAAAGTTAGTGTGGCATCAGGGACCACATGCCAGAGCAGCCCATTCCCTGGTCTGTAAACTCTGACCCCTCTACTCTAAGTACACATCCTTTGCTGCAGTCCTGTGCCTTCAACAGCCCCCTGTCATGGTCTGGGCGTCCATCTAGCAAGCCTCTAAAGAATAAATACATGTGAAAGTAGTTTCTGAGCTTTAACTTGACCACAAGTAGAGAGACCAGTAACCACAGCAGTGTAACATTTGCTTGTACTTATTGAATACTTGCTGTGTGCCGGGACTTGTGCAGAGCACTTTAAATGCCTCATCTCACTTAATCCACTCAACATCACTTCGAGGAAGCTACTATGATTGTCTCTATTTTTCAGATGAGGCACATGAGGATTCAAATGACTGAGTGACTGGGTCAAATTCACACAGCAGTAACGGTTAGAGCAGGAAATGTAACCCAGTGTCCAGGACGTTAACGCTATCCTCTTAGTCGCCATACAATACTCCTGACCAAGGAAGCGGGACCACCTGATCACCAAGAGGCCATGTTCTCAGCAACTAATGAGTAATGGTTACGAAAATGGTTAAGGAGAAGAATTCCAGTGATACCTCAGCCATCAGAAGAAAAAAAAAAATCAACTCAGATGTCAAACTCCCACTTGATGTATTTGAAAGCAGGATCCTGAGAAACACTCAGATACTGTGCAGCAGGACTTCCATGTGGGCATTGAGAACAGAACAGGGAGAACAAAACAGAACAGAACAAAGCAAGTGAAGACATCTGTTTTCTACAACGTTCCCTGTTCAGTTCAGGTTTATTCTAGACAGTCAAGACCAAGCCTACATGAGAACTGACCTTAGTGAGCTTCACCCTTCTCCAGTAAGCAGCCAAAGTCAAGAAGCCTGACCAGAGAACTAGAGAGTTGCAGTGAATTTTTAAGCACAGAGGGTTCAAGGAAGCTCATGTGGTATCACCCCAGCCAAAGCCATCACTAAACTTGAGTGCCACTACTTTAGGAGTTATAGCACATTCGTTTTTAGTAAAAGTACCTTGAGGCTTGCTAATGAGACCCCAGGGGCATTGCATTCCAATTAGAGGAGTGGGCCATGGAGACACCATACCCCCTTGTCACATTTACTTAGTGGTTCAGACTAACTTTGGAAGCTATGAAAGCCACTGTTTTTATTTTTGCTTTAGGCTCCTGTACTCAGTCATCACAAACTCATTCATTCTGCATGTAGTTAATAAGCAACTACAATAGGGCATGGTTTTGTGCCATCTATTTGGGGAAATAGCTGGTACTAAACATGAAGTCATCTGGGTTTTCTTGCGAGTAGCAGGGACAAGTTTGAACTAAACTAGCCCCTTGACTACCACCTTACATGTACATGGCATTTTGAAGCGTTTTCACCCTGCAAGGTAGGTAAGACAAGCAAGGAGTTATATAACATGGGGCTTAAAAACATGGGCCAGGGATTCAACCTGCCTTGTTTAAAGGCTGACTCTCCTATTTGCTAGATATATAACCTTCAACAGTGACTTAATTTCTCTTGATGTCATTTCTTCATCTGCAATTTTTTCTTTCTCAGGTTTAAAGAAATCAATAAACATTTCCACAATCGTAGTTGGAGAAATTAACTCTGTCAGAGGCGTTTGAACCAGAGCAACTCCATCTTGAATAGGGGATGAGTAGAATGAGGCTGAGATCTACTGGGCTGCCTTCCCAGGAGGTTAGGCACTCTAAGTCACAGGATGAGATAGGAAGTCAGCAAAAGATACAGGTCATAAAGACCTTGTTAACAAAACAAGTTGTGGTAAAGAAGCCCTCCAAATTCCACCAAAACCAAGATGGCAATGAAAGTGATCTCTGGTCATCCTCACTGCTCATTATGTGCTAATTACAATGTATTAGCATTCTAAAAGACACTCCCACAGAGCCATGACAGTTTACAAATGCCATGGCAACATCAATAAGTTACCCTGTATGGTCTAAAAGGGGAAGAACCCTCAGTTCCAAGAATTGCCCACTCCCTTCCCAGAAAACTCACTAATAATCCATACCTTGTTTAGCATATAATCAAGAAATAACTACAAGTATCCTTAGTTCCGTAGCGCAAGCTGCTGTTCTGCCTATGGAGTAGCCATTCGTTATTCCTTTACTTTCTTTATAAACTTGATTTCACTTTAGGCTATGGAATAGCCCTGAATTCTTTCTTGTGCAATATCCAAGAACGTTCTCTTGGGGTCCAGAATGGTACCCCTTTGCAGTAACAACTCTACTGCCTCAGAAAGTGGTAGTATGATTAGACCAAGAAAATCTGTAGAAACATAAAAGATCTGAGCAATATATCACCCACCCTAACCAAATTGATATTTATAGAACACTATACCCTATAACTGAAAAATACACATTCTTTTCCAGCACACATTGTAGATTCACTAAGATAGACCTTAGGTTTGGCTATGAAACAGGTTTTAACAAATGTAAAAGGAATGGCATTATTCAGAATACTCTCTAACCACAACGGAATTAAACTAGGATTCAATAACAACAAGATATCAAGGAAAAATCCCAAATAATTGAAAATTAAACAACATAGTTTTAAATAATCCATTAGTTAAAGGAGACATCATTGAAAATGAGATTATGTTTTAAACTGAATGATAAAAATACTTGTGAAATTTCGTGGGATGCAGCTAAAGTATTGTTTTTTTAAGTTTATAGTTTAAAACTCTTTAATTACTATTTTTTATTTTTGTGGGTACATAGTAGATAGATATATTTATGGGGTACATGAGATGTTTTGATTCAGGCATGCAAAGTGAAACAAGCACATCATGGAGAATGGGATACCCATCCCCTCAAGCATTTATCCTTTGAGTTACAAACAATCCAATTACACTCTTTAAGTTATTTTAAAATATACAATTAAGTTATTATTGACTATAGTAACCCTGTTGTGCTATCAAATAGTAGGTCTCATTTATTCTACTTTTTTCCCCCATTGACCATCCCCACCTCCCCCTCATTCTCCCACTACCCTTTCCAGCCTCTGGTAACCATCCTTCTACTCTCTATGCCCGTGAGTCCAATTGTTTGGATTTTTAGATCCCACAAATAAGTCATAACATGTGATGTCTGTCTTTCCATGTCTGGATTATTTCACTTAGCCTAATGATCTCCAGTTCCATCCCAGTTTTAAATTCTTATATTAGAAAGGAAGTAAGGTCTAAAATCAACGAGCTAAGTTTTTACCTGACTCCTCATACAATCTAGAGGGAAGGATATAGGAAAGATAACAGATATTAATCAGAGAAAACAAAAACAGAAAAATTTTAGACGAAGTGAAACAATGGTCCTTTGCAAATATTAACAAAACAAATGAAATGGAAAAGAAAAAAGCACAAATTTTTAATACTGGGAAGGCAAAAGGATATCACTACAATTCTGTAGAAAATAAAGGATAATGAGAGAATATTATGAACAACTTAAGTTTTCAATATCAATGTCATATGATGATCTAAAGTTATCAATGTCATATTTTTAAAAGGATTTATAAGATTGTATATAGAATAAAAGATTTAAAATACAAATGACTTTCGGGTGCACTAAAGTTTCTAAGAGTTTCCTACCATTTAAAAGGAAGGTGTGGGCTAGACTCCCTGATGGTGCAGATGTGGGATGATTAAAAAAGGAGCATGACTTCCAGAATCAGACAATGTGAATTCAAATCCTCACTCTACCTACTCTGTGATTTTAGACAACATTTTCTGAGTAAATTCTCCATGTAAAATAGGGGCAATAACACCCCCTCCTATACCTACATGTCATAATGCCCTACAAATGATAAATGCAACTATGTCAGCTCTAACCATATATGTGATTACAAGAAGCCAAGAGGCCAACAGACTGAGAAAAGGAAAAGGTTAAACAATAAGAGGCAGAAGGAGGGAAAACAGGGAGTTAAAGGGGGGAACAAGCGTGAACAGGAGAGATTTTTATAATAGGAAACAAAATGTTAATGATACATGGAAAATAAAACCAGTGCCTACAAAGTCGATATTATCATCCAGTGCCTTCCATTTGCTTAAAATCTCCCTGTGGTTCTTTTGGATTCTTGAGAACCCTGAGTCTAATGCTAGTATGAGCTCATGCAAATCTCTTGACAAGAGTCAACGTCTTCCATTCTCAGGACTAAACCCTTCTCAGTCAGCTTGCCTGCCCAAAACCCTCTCAGCAAAACCTCAGTATGTCAAGTCAAGAGACTTTCCAATCATGTGAATGTTCAAACTGGGAGGACATATTGACTACTGCTCCCCAAGACAGTCATTCTCAACCCCTACGTCCCTCTTCACCATTCCCAGGCTGACCTGGTTTTCTGGAAGAGTTTATTCTCTCTAGACCAGCCAATCTGTCTCGAGACCACTGTCAGATGTGGAAACACAGTACGAGAAGACCCCTCTTACTCCATCCTAGAGACCCCTTCGATCTTGTCCAACCCCATAAGATGAGGAAACTGAAACTTCAAAAAAGAAGGTAACTGGCCCAAGACCACTCACTCCATTGGGCAAGGTAGATGCAGAGTGAGATTTCCTCTCCCCTGCTCCTCCTATTTTCCCTAACTAAATCATCTACTTCTCTTCCCAAATTACTTTTCTCCCAACGAGTCTCCTCATGGCGTTTTTCACTTCAGCATTCCTAAAGGAGTAAATGACGGGGTTTAAGAGAGGTGTGACCACCGTGTAAAATACGGCGACTATCTTATCTGCAGGGAGGGTGACACAGGGCCTCATGCAGACAAAGGAGCAAGGGCATGAAGAACAGGCCCACAACTGTGACATGAGAGGCACAGGTGGAGAGTTCCCTGCGCCGCGCCTCGGAGTTGTGGCTCCTCAGGGAGTGCAGGATGATCAGGTAGGAAGCTATCCGCACCGAGAAGCTGCCCACAGAGATGGAGCCGCCATCATCCGGCGGAAAGAGGAAAGTTACTTTCCTCTTGATGAGTGGCACATATACAACATGGAATACTATGCAGCCATAAAAAAGGATGAGTTTGTGTCCTTTGTAGGGACATGGATGCAGCTGGAAACCATCATTCTTAGCAAACTATCACAAGAACAGAAAACCAAACACCGCATGTTCTCACTCATAGGTGGGAACTGAACAATGAGATCACTTGGACTCGGGAACGGGAACATCACACACCGGGGCCTATCATGGGGAGGGGGGAGGGGGGAGGGATGGCTTTGGGAGTTATACCTGATGTAAATGACGAGTTGATGGGTGCTGACGAGTTGATGGGTGCAGCACAGCAACATGGCACAAGTATACATATGTAACAAACCTGCACGTTATGCACATGTACCCTAGAACTTAAAGTATAATAATAATAAAAATAAATTTAAAAAAAAAAAGAAGAGTCGAAGATAAGCTTGGGGGTGCCGTGACAGAACAGTAAGCTAATGAGGAAGGAGTCTGCGCAGGCCAGCTCCAGCACTGGGTGGACATCACAGAAGCAGTGGTCGATGATGTTGGGGCCACAGAAGGGGAGCTGGCAAATGAGGAAGGTTTACCCAACAGAATGCAGCAGGCTCCCACCCCATGCTACCCCCACCAGGAGGCTACGCATTTGCTGGTTCATGATGGCAGTGTAGTGCAAGGGCTTGCAGATGGCCATATAGCGGTCGTAGGCCATCACCATCAGGAGAAAGATCTCAGCGCCACCAAAGAAATGGAGGAAAAATATCTGGGTGATGCAGCCGTTGAGAGAAATTACTTTCCTCTTGATAAAAGAGTCAAAGATAAGCTTGGGGGCCGCGACAGAACAATAACAGATCTCCACAAAGGATACGTAGCTGAGCAAGAAATACACGGGGGAGGTGACCCCTTTGCTGGCCAGGATGTTCACCACAATGAGGCCATTGCCCGGCACAACGGCTGTGCACATGAGGAGAAACATCACAGAAACGACCCTCTGCTCATTCCGATTCTGGGAAAATCCCAGGAAAATTATTTCAGTCACATTTTTTATAACAGCCATAGTTTAAAGCACAGGAGCCGACAGCCTGGAATCACAGAAATCAAAGAGCTCTCCTCAATCATTAGAAACATCCTTGCCAGGCCTGAGGACGATCATCATTGTGCTCCCTCTTGAGTTTGTTCTCTCCCTCGGTTTTCCCCAAAACGTGTTCTGAGACAAGTGAACAAAATAGCAAATATCAGCTGCTTGATGTTATTCCCAACATAGGCCTTGATTTTGTAGTGTTGCTGCCTTGAAGTGTTTTTGCTGATCTAGCACATGTTGATTGAATGCTTACAAGAAAAATCAGAGGACATTTTATAGATAAGAAAAAACTGAGACTCAGGGAGGTGTAGTCACTTGCCCAAAGCCACACAGCTCTTATTCGAGCCCAGATCTGTGTTTCTCAAAATATATATGCTTCCACTACATCTCCTATGCCTAAAGAGTGCCTGACGTCTACCTCTGCTTGTGCAGACTCGTTAAAGGGTCCCAGGGTTAAGCATCTACAACAAGCCCTTAGAACAGTCAGCTACGTTATAAAATGGGACTGAATACGCTAAGTGGCGCGCTAAGTCACAGAAATAAAAATACTGTATAAGTCCACTTATACAGCACCTAGAGTACCTAGAGTAGTCAAATTCATGGAGACAGAAAGTAGAATGGTGGCTGCTAGGGACTGCATGGGGAGGAAGAATGTGGAGTTAGTGTTTTCACGGTAGTTTCAATTTGGGGCAATGAAAGGCGGTGATGGCTGCACAACTATGTGAATGTATTTTATTGTTACTTAGCTATACACTTAAAAATTGTTCAGATGGTAAATCCTGTTGTGTATTTTACCGCAATTTAACTAACTAATTATTGAAATGCCTTCTGACTTGTTACGGCCTCATGAATTTCCCCTTCTCCATACCTTCCTCCGAGGACAGTGGTTGAGGCTTTGTGATTTTCCTTTCCTCTTCTCAGTTTCTTTCTTATGCCTGTTAGGGAACCTGGTTAGCTTCACAGATTTGAGGCTGGAGTTGAGAAATGTTAGCACTCAGTGTAGAATATTCATTCCACTTGATAGTATAAGGCAAGATTGATATGATGAACCACTATAAGATGCTCTGCAGAAGTCAGAAATGTGGTAGAAGCATTTACATCTCGAAAATACAAACCTTGGTCCAAAGAGGAGCTGTGTGGCCTGGAACCAGTGATGAAACCTCTCTGAGCCTCAGTCCTGATCTATAAAACAGCCATAATGCCATCCCCTCATTGTTGTGCCCTCCCTTTAGCTCCCCACCATGCTCCTCTGTGTACCCAGCTGATCCTTCTGCCATATACCAATCTTTCACACACAGGATGTTTATACAGAAGGCAGGAATCTTACGTGGGCAGGTTTCATCCTCACGGGAACAATGACTCTATCACTAGGTGAGTATTTTCTGAGAAATTTAGCTTGAAAGCAAATGTTCTCTGTTGCTTTAATTACTTCTGGTTTGGAGTATCAATGAGAGGTCCTCTCAGAGGATTTGCAAGGACCACTTTTGTCTTCTGATTTTAAAAGATTAGTTGTTGTATTTTTAATCCAAGGCTATTAAAGGTTAACAGAACAAGATGTATACACAATATAATCATCAAATTGTCTTAAAAAGCTAAAAATCGAATGGATTTAGAGTAGAATTTTTAAAAGGAAATTAACATGTATTAAACCGCTGCTTGAAAATGAAAAACCTCTGAGAGATAATTTCATAAAGAGGTCACTAGATGTGTAAACCACTGACAATTGTAGTGACATTTTGCCTGCGATGTCTAAAATACTTTAATACTGACTTTTTAATCGGCAGGGCCAAAGGGAGAGACCCTGAAACCTAAGTCTGTGTTCTAATCAGACAGCACATTAAATGGACATTTCCAGGATTCACAGTTAAGGAAACCTAAAATGGGGATACACACAGAATCTTAAGGAGGGCCTGACCTCAGTAAACATTGTCTGTGAAAATTTCTAAATATTTAAAATGAACCCAGTCCCTGCTTTGCGGTTTCTTATTTTACTTTTCCTGTCATAGAACCTCATGTACTATGAGGTTTTGAAAAATAAGATTGGACTGACTGGCCTTTTCCAACATTCTTCTCTCCAAAGGTATCCTATCACAGAGAAGTCAGACGCAGAAGCCTCCCTCCATCCTAGTTTCCTATGCAGAGTAATCATAAGCTGTCAAATTTGGAAGGGGGCTCATGGATTCTTCATGTTACAGAAGAGGAATCTGGGGCCCAGAGTCACACAGCTGGTTGGTGCAGAGCCTGAACTAGAGCTAGGCGTCTCAGTTTCCCAATCAACACTTACTTTAAAGATCATGAAATCCATTGACTCTTCCACCTGGTGCTCACCAAAATCCAGCTTCCAGAATGGAATAATAACATCGACAAGGAAGGGAATCATGTTTACAACAAAGGCAAAGCCAAGTGGAAGAGTAAAATCTTTAAAAAAAAAAAAAATGTCCGGAAGAAAGAAAATTTACAAAAGTGTAGTCCTCATTGTTCAACTCCTACTTGTAAGTGAGAACATGCAGTGTTTGCTTTTCTGTTCCTGTGTTAGTTTGCTAAGGATAATGGCTTCCAGCTCCATTTGTGTCCCTGCAAAGAACATGATCTCATTCCTTTTTCTGGCTGCATAGTATTCCATGGTGTGTATGTACCACATTTTCTTTATCCAGTCTATCATTGATGGGCATTGGGCATTTGGGTTGATTCCATGTCTTTCCTTTTGTGAATAGTGCTGCAATGAACATACATGTGCATGCATCTTTATAATAGAATGATTTCTATTCATTTGGGTATATACCCAGCGGTGGGATTGCTGGGTCAAATAGTGTTTCTGCTTCTAGGTCTTTGATGAGTTAATAGGTGCCGCAAACCACAATGGCACACATTTACCTGTGTAAGAAATCTGCGTGTCCTGCACATGTATCCCAGAACTTAAAATTAAATTAAATTTTTAAAAATAAAAATAAAACTTCTAGGAGAAACAAAAAATGTGATCTGACTTCAGTTATCTACTTGCCAAAGGTGTAATTTCTTCCCAGGCAGCCTGTGCAGAGCTTAGACGCCCTGGAGAGGAGAGAATGTTTCAGGAGCCAGCCAAACTGGGCTGCCAGGGAAAGCACTCTGCAAGATTTGCCTTTGGGACTTGAGATCTAAGCTCTAAGACTTTGTCACCAATTATTCTCTATCTAGTTCATGCACATCTGTCAGGTCTCTCAGTGAAGATATAACCTTTTGAAGACTGGTTGAGTGTCTGTTACATCCTCTATAGCACGTTGCACACAGCTGAGAACACAGTAGATGTTAAGAAGTGGTTTTGGAGTGATCCCTGAATCCTCCATCTGCTATTACATCTATTTTTAAGACACTGGAGGTGTCCTATAAACAGTACAGAGGTTAAAGTACATGCAGGGAGAGTATCTAATCTAAAAAAAATAAGCTCCTCATTTTGAAACTAATTCCAAGCATGCCCCACTAAAGATTAGGTGAATGAACTTCCTTGAACATTGTTTGTGGTCTTAGTTCTTAACTTATCTTCTAGATTTTTTTTTGTAAGCAGAACACTAATTCCCTTGCACCAAGTCATCCCAAAAAAAAGTTTTATTTCACTAACAAAGTCTAAAGACAAAGAGATCAAATAAATCCAAATAGTGTGTCACTGTTCACTGGTCTAAAACTTGGAGATCTTGGTTCAAGATTTCTTCCCAGCAAATTTTAGTTTTCTGTATAGACTAATCTCCATTCAGGCACAGATAGGCTAATACTTTTTTTTCTCCCGTAGGAGGCCAGATAAGAGAACATCTTAGCCAGATCCTTTGAATTTATCAAAAGAATATTGCTTAAAAAATACATTATTCAGCTGTTGATTCAGAAAACTAGTTTTGCAAACTATTCCATGTTGGCCGTGTTACCAGTGGCTCTGGTGCGAATGACTGTAACATCTGCTCAAAGCTAAACTATAAAGTAACTTTGTCACCCTGTCCTTTAACTAAGCAGCTGAGGCTTTAAGGGGTGATGTCTAAGGTCTGCCTCATCAGCTGAAAGAGTGAGCAAATCTATGAAGACTCACCATGTGTGAAAACATGTGGAAGCAAGAGTAACAACAGAAGGCACCAATGTGTCTCAAAGACCCCACCTGAAGGTCTGCCCATCCATGGTAAGGGCTCAATAAATGTAACTGACTTGGAATCGTTCCACCCCTAAAAGGCACTGCTAAATGCTGATCCTCTCCCTAAGGATTCACCACGTGCCATTGATGCCACCCCTCCATGTGCCAAGTCCAGCCCTTAATGACTTTCTTGCTAAGAAAGTTGTAGGGGAATAGAATAGAGTCAGTCTGCCCTAAAACTCACTAAAAGGAGAGTTGAGGACATGATTGCTGGGCTGAGAGGCCCTGAAGCATCTAAGATGTATGAAATGGAAAGTTGAGGTCAGAGAACTGAATTCCCTGAACTTTTCTAGCACCCTGTCTCTGGGGAGTTTCTGAGAAAAGCAAAAGTCAATTTCCCAACTGCTTCATTCAGAGGTTAGGGAACCTATCTCTCATTAACCCAATTATAAAACAGGGGACTTCTACTTCCTCCCTCATGATTAAGCCCTGCATATTCTGGCCTCCATGGGTTTCCCTCTCCATTCTCAAGTAAGCGACAGAGGAGAATCTAACATCCCATCACCCCCTGTCCCCACCAAAGACACACTCAAGGGGCCATTGGCAAATTCTTCTGCCCTCATGCCTCATTGGACCAAGGATGTTGGTGAATTCCACGAAGACTCTAACTAAGTGGACCTGGACCACTTCACAGAGGAACTTTGGACATGTCACCTGAATCACAGCATGCTAGACATGTAATTTACCCCAGTATTAGTGAATATTGTAGATGTTCATTTTATTCATATTTCCTTGTTTTAGAATGTCACAGCCTGCAGAATAATTTTTTTGTCCTTACTGAAAATGAAATATTGTATGTGTCTATAAACCCTTGTGAATTATCATGCACAAAGAGCTTTAAAAGCATGTATTCATTCTCTATCTCTCTCTCACACACACACACACACACACATGCATGCACACATGAACTTCTACTTCCTCCCGCATGATTAGCCCCCTCAAATTCATCCTGTCCAGTACATTCAGTTTAAAGATGTGAAAACAGCCAAAGAGGAAAAATAACTTGTACTTGTAGCTTGGCTAAACCAACTCTCTCTTAACACCTACTGTAAGAGCCATCCAACTGCTTGTTCTTAAAGTTCTAAGCATTTTATCACAAATTCTTAACACGTGGTTTTCACATGCAGGGGCTTCAGAAAGGCTCAAGTTGACTATATCAGCTGCTAGACATAGTTTCCTAAGCAACAGCACATTACATTTGTGTTGGGCATTATTATATCTTTCAACTTTTCCAATATTTCACATACAGTCAAAGTAACACTCTATTGGAGTAACTAGTATTCCTATTTGACAGAATAGGTAACTGAGGCTCAGAAGAATTAACAGAATGGTTCAAACCTATAAAACCGATAAATTGCCCAGTCTGGTCGAATGACGAGGTGTTCCAGTACCTCCCCACTCAGAATCTGTGATTGGCAGTTGATGTCTTTTTAGTAAGCAAACAAGCCAGTGGAAAGATGAACAAGGTTTCCCCACTCCCACCTGCTTCTGTTCTATGCAGCCTGCTACTTCTTCAAAGTTCTGTGTCCTTGGCTAAATAAACCATGAAACAAGGGTATAAGTATGGCCTACTCCTTTTCTCCATGTCCCTCCTGAAACACTATAAAAACTCAAGTTCTTTTTTTTCCCCATTTTTCTCATCTTTTTTTATTATTATACTTTAAGTTCTGGGATACATGTGCAGAATGTGCAGGTTTGTTACATAGGTATACACATGTCGTGGTGGTTTGCTGCACCCATCGACCCATCATCTACCTTAGGTATTTCTCCTAATGCTATCCCTCCTCTAGCCCACCCCCACCACCACCCTCAAGCTTTATTTTTAAATCCCAGGGTATTCTCCTATTTAAAGAAATCTATGTTAAGTATTTCTACATGTTATATTAATAATGCCCTAATTTATCAGTTCCAAATGAAATAGCTTTGGCTGCTGTCATAGCCACAGCCTTTCTCATCTTCCTACTAAAATACTCTGCCAAACATTTTAGGTGAAATATTATGTAATTATTGAACAACAGCATGAAATGAGTACTTACATTATCCCATTGTGTAGATAAGAAAGCTGAGGCATAAATTAGTAAGAAACTGTCTGATTATCACACTTGCCAAGTGACAGAGTTATAATTTAAAAGTAGACAGTCTGACTCCAGGGCCTGTGCTATAAACCTCAAGCAACAGGTAATCAGTCCATACTGATTTTTAAACAGCTAGCATTTTACCTACCCCTACCAGCTGTCAGCACCTTTCTCTCTACATCTATTTGGAAGATTATTCAAAATCTAGAAAATAACTTGGAAGAAAATAGGAGATGATCGAGAGTGCTGGGAGAGATTTGTGGCAGCACATTATCCCTGGTAGGAATAGTGCCACAAGTAAATCTCTTTAAGCAGAAACAAATGTTGGAAATAAATGTAATTTACTCCAGTATTAGTGAATATTGTAGATGTTCATTTTATTCATATCTCCTTGTTTTAGAATGTCACAGCCTGCAGTATAAGAATTTTTTGTCCTTACTGAAAATGAAATCTTCTATGTGTTTCATAAACCCTTGTGAATTATTATGCACAAATAGCTTTAAAGGCATGTATTTATTCTCCCTCTCTCTTTCCCTCTTTCTCTTTCTCTTTCTCTCCCTCTCTCTCTCTCTCTCTCTCTCACACACACACACACACACACACACACACACACACAAACATGCTATCCACAGTTATCAGCTCCCTGGTATATTTTCGTTATTTTTATTTAAGATATAGCTTGGTGATCTTCCAAAGCAGTATGTATGAATTTGCTTGATAGCTTTTTAGTTATGTGTGGTATTTCAGATGGATGCATGCAAACTTATTTACATAACAGCTCTTCAATATATAGACATTTCGGGTGTTTCTAGGTGTTTGCTATTATAAGCATTACTACATTGAAAATCCTTATTCACATGTACAAATAGATTTCTAGGATGTATTTTCACAAGTGGGATGCTAGTTCAAAAGGTGTAAACATTTTTTATTTAGATAATGTCAAGTTGATTTCAAAAAGCTTTTTATCAAATTACACTCCCAACGTCAATTTCAGAAACGTTCATGTAATATCCTATACCATATTGAAATTGTAGATTTTCAGTCTTCTTTTATTTTCTAGAATATGTTTTTAATCAAGAATGATCCTAGTAGAATACACAAAGAAGGAAATCAGATTAACTTACTTTGGCTTTACATATGAAAAATTTCATTGAGCATGAAATTCTTGAATCAGACAAGAGTTCAGAAAATATACTTACTTTCTTGGAAAAAAAATACTTAAATGATAAGTTTGAAAATTTCAAGACAGAACTGAAAGCTGTATAAGAAGACTAAATATAAATTCCAGAAATGAAAGATATAATATTTAAAATTGAGATCTCAATGAATGGTTTTAATAGCACATTAGATATGACTACAGAGAATTAGTGAACTGTAAGATAATCACAGAGGAACTAAAGTACTAATCAACACTAGACTTTTATAAGTTGAGGATAAATTTTTAATCTCTAGAATAGACCTAAAGAAAAGCTAAAATAATAAGTAATTTCCCAACTAAGAAAAGCAGAAAAAGGAAACAGAATATTTAAGAAGCCAACATCACCCTGATAACCAAAATCTGGCAAAGACACAATGAAAAAAGAAAATCACAAGCCAATATCCCTGATGAACACAGATGCAAAAATCCTCAACAAAATACTAGCAAACTGAATCCAGCAGCATATAAAAAAATTAATTCATCACAATGTAGTAGGTTTTCTTCCTGGGATGCAAGGTTGGTTCAATATATGCAAATCAATACATGTGATTTACCACATAAACAATTTTTTTTAAAAGCCATATGATCATCTCAATAGACACAGGAAGAAACTTTCTATAAAGTCCAATATCTCTTCACAATAAAACCTTCGACAAACTGGGCATCAAAAGAACATACCTCAAAATAATAAGAGCCAGGTATGACAAACCCACAGTCCACATCACTCTGAATGCACAAAAGTTGGAAGCATTCCCCTTCAGAACTGGAACAAGACAAGAATGCCCACTCTTACCTCTCCTATTTAACATAGTACTAGAAGTTCTAGCCAGAGCAATCAGGCAAAAGAAAGAAATAACAAGCGTCCAAATAGGAAAAGAAGAAGCCAAACTTTCTCACTTTGCTGATGATATGATTCTATGCCTAGAAAACCCTAAAGACTCCACCAAAAGGTTCCTAGAACTGATAAATGACTTCTGTAGTTACAGATTACAAAATCAATATACAATAATCAATAACATTCCTACATACCAACAACATGCAAGCTGAGAGCCAAATTAAGAACACAATCCCATTCGCAATTGCCACCAAAAAATAAAAATCTAGGAAGACCTCTAACCAAGGGGGTAAAAGATCTCTACAAGGAGAATTATGAAACACTGCTGAAGAAAAACAGAGTTCACACAAATGAAAGGGAAAACAGTCCATGCTCATGAATTGGGAGAATTGGTATCCTTAATATGGCCATACTGCCCAAAGTAACCTATAGCCTCAACACTACTCCTGTCTAACTACCAGTGTCATTTTTCACAGATTTAGGGAAAAAATATTCTAAAATGTATAATGTAACCCAAAGAAATCCTGAACAGTCAAAGGAACCCTAAACAAAAAGAACAAAGCAGGAGACATCACATTACCTGATTTCAAACAACAGTATAAGTCTACAGTAACCAAAACAGCATGGTACTAATACAAAACAGACACATAGACCAGTGGAATAGAATAGAGATCCCAGAAATAAAACCTCACACTTAACAGCCATCTGATTTTTGACAAAGTTGACAAAAATAAACAATGGAGAAAGTATCCCCTGTTCAATAAATGGTGCTGGGAAAGCTGGCTAGCTATATGCAGAAGAATGAAACAGGATCCCTACCTTTTACCATATGCAAAAATTAACTCAAGATGGCTCAAAGATTTAAATGTAAAACCTCAAACTATAAAAATCCTAGAAGACAATCTGGGAAATACCATTCTGGACATCAGCGTTGGCAAAGAATTTATGGCTAACACCTCAAAAGCAATCTCAACAACCACAACAAAAAAATTGACAAGTGGGACCTAATTAAAGAGCTTCTCACTACAAAAGAAACTATCAACACAGTAAACAGATACCCTACAAAATGGGAGAAAGTATTTCAGCCTATGCATCCAACAAAGGTCTGATACCCAGAATCTATAAGGGACTTTAACAAATCAACAAGCAAAAAACAAACAGCCTCACTAAAAAGTGGGCAAAGGACATAAACAAACAAACACTTCTCAAAAGAAGACACAGCAGCCAACAAACATATGAAAAAATGTTCAACATCACTAATAATTTGAGAAATGCAATAAGATATCATCTTACAGCAGTCAGAATGACTATTATTAAAAAATAATAGATGCTGGGGAGACTGCAGAGAAAAGGGAACATTTATACACTACTGGTGGGAATGTGAATTAGTTCAACCACTGTGGAAAGCAGTTTGGAGATTTCTCAAATAACTTAAAACAGAACTACCATTCAATCCAGCAACTCCACTGTTGGGTATATACTCAAAGGGTAATAAATTGTTCCACCAAAAAGACACATGCACTTGTATGTTCATTGCAGCACTATTCACAATAGCAAAGACATGGCATTAATCTAGGTGCCCATCCATGGTGGAATGATAAAGAAAATGTGGTACGTATATACCATAGAATACTATGCAGCCATAAAGAAGAACAAAATCATGTCCTTTGCAGCAACATGGATACAGCTGGAGGTCTTTATCCTAAGCAAATTAATGCAGAAATAAAAAACCAAATACCACATGTTCTCACTTATAAGTGAGAGCTAAACATTGGGCACTCATGGTCACAAAGATGGGAACAGTAGACACTGGGGACTGTTAGAGTGGGCAGCGAAGAGGGGGGAAGGGCTGAAAAACTACCTATTGGATACTATGCTCAGTACCTGGGCAATAGTATCAATCATACCCCAAACTTTAGCATCACACATTATACCAATGTAACAAACTTGTGCATGTACCCCTGAACCTAAAATAAAAGTTGAAATTTTAAAAAATTAAAAATAAAGGAAAACAGAATGTGTTTGATTAAATCAAAAAATGTAAGAACAGATGAAACAATTGGAATGTGTTTGTAAGATTGTAGATCTAGATGTAAATTTATCAGTTATTATATTTGATGAGAATGGAATAGATAATCTAATTTATAAACCAAAATGGATATACTAGATGAAAAGAAATTCAAACCTATACTGTTAACAAGAAACACACCTAAAACACAAGGACACTGAAAAGTTGAAGGTTAAAGAATGGAAAAAGGCTTACCCATCCAAACTCGAAGACCTCTGATGAAGCTATAATAATATCATATAAAATATATTTAAAAGCAGAAAACTACTATAACTGGAACATTTCATAATGATATGATTCCATTCACCATTAGAGTTATAATACTATTCTGGGTAAATTTTAAGAATCATTATCTTTTAAAGATACATTCTGAAACACTTACAAAATAAATTACATAATACCTGAGTTTTTTCAAAATGTTATGGGGGATGAGGTAGATGGGAATATAAATAAAATAAGCTCGACCATGAGTTATCTGTGAAAATTATGTTATGGGTAAAAGAGATTCTTTATACTATATTGCCTGTTTTGATATATGGTTACATGTTCGATAATAAGAAGGTTACAAAATGAATCTAGCAAGCATCACAGCCTGATGCCTTTCAAGAGGAACTCCATTTGGTCCTGTGAGTCCAGTTGGTGATTCTGTTGCCTGATCCAACTAGATGGTTGGCTAATTCTGCAGACTATTTTGAAATGACTCTTCTTTGCAAGGTGTTCATCAGAATGCCAAAGGACAGAGTGGAGACTTAACTTAGTTTGCTGTATGAGAGTTGTATGCCTATTTGCATTGACATGTGTAGCAAAAAAGTAATATGTGGAATCAGTGGCTTTTATACCTACATCAAACAATTCCCTGTAATAAACAGACAGGCAACACTTGAAATGTGCATGACCTGTGTGGGGGAAAAATGTTGAAACTCTGATGAAGAACACACAAGAAGACATGAACAAATGGAAAGATGTATCATGGTTTTGGATAGGAAGACTCATAACATTATAGAGTCTATTTTTTCTAAATACATGTATAAGTATTTATAAAATATAAATTTGACTTCAACCATATTTTTAAAAATATCCAGAAGTTTGAAAAAAAAGAGCAACAAAAAGGGCCTAGCCCACCGGATATTAAAATATCCTGTAAAACTTCCAGAATAAGAAACAACATGGCTCTGGATACTCCAGAAGCAATAAAGGAAAATAATGATAATTTACATAAAAAGAAAAGACTCCTGTATGTTAAAAAAAAATCATAAACAAAGTCAAAAGACCAATGACCAGGACAAAAATCTACAATTCATGTTGGAAAGGACTAATTTTTATATGTAAATAATTCTTAGAACATAATAAGAACCACAACCCAAAAATGAATAAATAATAGGAACAGATTACAAAAACTACAAATGGGCTTTAAATATATGAAAAGATCTGTCAGAATCTGTTTGAGAAAAAATAAATAAATAAAATTATTTCAACATTATTCAACATAAGAGAAATATAAATTTAAATTATACTATGCTCCCATTTTTCATCTATCAGATTAGCAAAATCTCAAAATTTAACAATATATTTTGCAGGAAAGACAAATTTTTTGGTGAGAGTACAAGTTGGTATGAATACTGTGAAGGGCAATGTGATCATCTCTATCCAATTACAAAGAAATACGCTTTCTGGATGATTGATGATGTTGAGCACCTTTTCATATACCTGTTGGTCATTTGTATATCTTCTCTAGAGAAATGTCTATTTAAGTTCTTAGCCCATTTTTAAATCAGGCTCTTAGTTGTTTTGCTATTGAGTTTTATGAGTTCCTTATATATCTTAGAGATTAGCCCTTTGCAGATATATGGCTTGCAAATAATTTCCCCCATTCCTTAGGTTGTCTTTTCACTCTGTTGATTGTTTCTTTTGCTGTGCAGCCTTTTTGTTTGATGTAGTCTTGCATTTTTATTTTTGCTTTTGTTGCCTGTGCTTTTGGTGTCAAATCCATGAAATCATTACGAAACTCAACATCATAAAGCTTTTCCCCTATGTTTCCTATGTTTTCTTTTAGGAGTTTTACAGTATCAGGTCCTACATTTAAATCTTCAAACCATTTTGAGTTGATTTCTGTGTATGGGGTGAGGTAAGAGTCTAATTTCATTCCTCCACATGTGGATATTCAGTTTTCCTAATGCCATTTATTGAAGAAACTGTTCTTTCCTCATTGTGTATTCTTGGCACCCTTGTCAAAAAAAAAAGTGGATCATATATATGTGGATTTGTTTCTGGGCTCTCTATTCTATTCCATTGGTCTATGTCTGTCTTTATGCCAGTACCACACTGCTTTAATTACTATAGCTTTGTAATACATTTTAAAATCAGGACATGTGAAATCTCCAGCTTTGAAAAACATACATTTGATCCAGAAGTTATATTTTTGGAAATATAACTTACAGATTAGGTGTACATATTTAAATTAAGGTTATTTGCTGCAGCACTATTGGAAAAAAATTCAAATACCCATCAGTAGAAGACTACCTAAGAAAATAATAGTATGCAAACACCACATGTTCTCACTCATATGTGGGACTTGAACAATGAGAACACATGAACACAGACAGGGAAACAACACACACCAAGGCCTGTTGGGGGGTTGGGAGTCGAGGGGAGGGAACTTAGAGGGCAGGTCAATAGGTGCAATAAACCACCATGGCACACATATACCTATGTAACAAACCTGCACATTCTGCACATGTATCACTTTTTTTTAGAAGGAATAAATTTAAAAAAAGAAAATAATGGTATGTCCATTTTATGAATACCACAAAACTGTAAGAAAAGAATGAGGAATATTTCCTTGTACAAATATTTAAAAACTCCCAGATACACTGTTTATAAGTTTCAGATGCATTTATATAGTATGTTATAACTCACGTAAAACGTAGAAATAAATGAGAACATACATATTATACTTGTATTTGCTTAAAGAAACTCTGAAAGAGGCTGAACACGGTGGCTGAGGCCTGTAATCCCAGCACTTTGGGAGGCCTGGATTGGGCGAATCACATGAGGCCAGGAGTTCAAGATGAGCCTGGCCAACATGGTGAAACCACATCTCTACTAAAAATACAAATAGTAGCTGGGCATGGTGGCTCGTGCATGTAGTCTCAACTACTCAGATGCTGAGGCAGGAGAATCACTTGAACCTGGGAGGCAGAGAGTGCAGTGAGCTGTGATCATGCCACTGCACTCCAGCCTGGACAACAGAGCAAGACTCTGTCTCAAAAAAAAAAAAAAAAAAAAAAAACTCCGAAAAAAATACAGGAAACTAAGAAAACCAAAAGAGAAAGGGGGAAAGTAGAAATGGAGAAAGGAATGAAATGAAACTTTTCACTTATGTACCTTTTTATCTTCTTTTTCAAACTTGATGAAGACTCCCTTTGCACAAAAGTAAATTAAAAATTTAAGTAATTTTTCAAAGAAAATATATCTCTAATTAATGGTGTAGAAAGAATCAATATCGTGAAAATGGCCATACTGCCCAAGGTAATTTATAGATTCAATGCCATCCCCATCAAGCTACCAATGACTTTCTTCACA
>NW_012099198.1:439456-446591 GCF_000951045.1 Mandrillus leucophaeus | reverse complement strand
GGGAGGGATAGCATTAGGAGATATCCCTAATGTAAATGACGAGTTAATGGGTGCAGCACACCAACATGGCACATGTATACATATGTAACAAACCTGCACATTGTGCGCATGTACTCTAGAACTTAAAGTATAATTAATAAATAAATAAATTTAAGTAATTTTTCAAAGAAAATATGTCTCTAATCAATGGTGTAGGATAATCTAAACACACAAACAATGGAATAAATCATTTTAAAAACTAATTATCCTAGATCATTTTACATTGTGTGTATGTGTCAAAATATCGCTCTGTACCCCATAAATATGTACAATTATTACATGTCAATTAAAAATAAAAGGGGGAAAATAAAATATAAAACTTAAAACTGATAGATTTTACTATAAAGAAATGTAAGCTTTTAAACATTGAAAACTTTATAAATAAGGCTCAAAACCAATTAAATATGAAAACGTTCACCGTCACAAAAATTAAAAATGCAAATTAAACAACAGTAAGATGTCTTTCTAATTTACAAAACTTTATTTTTATTGTTATAGATTTAAGTTGTACAAATGTTGTTTTGTTTCACAGATATATTGCATAGTGGTGAAGTCTGGTTTTTAGTGTAGCCATCACCCAAATAGTGTACATGGTAACCATTAAATAATTTCTTATCCCTCACCCCTCCCCCATTATTAACTTTTTATTATAAAATGATTTGACTTACAAAAAAGTTCCAATAAAGAACAAAGAATTCCTGTTTTCCCTTAATCCAGATTTCCCAAATATTGGTATTTTGCCATGTTTTCTTTATCCTTCATTCTCTCAATAAATAGATATGTAGACAAACAGATGGGTAGAATTTTTCTGATACAGTGGAAGTGTGGAGAAGTAGGTCAAAGGATGCAAACTTGTACTTATGTAGAATAAATAAGTCTAGAGATCTAACGTGCAACATAAGGACTTTAGTAAATAATATAGTATTCTGTGATGGAAATTTGTTGAGGTAGATTTTAGGTAATCTTACCGTAAAAGAAAAAGCAAACTCTGCAAAGTGATAGGTATGTTAATTTGCTTGACTAATAATTTCATTGTGTATCATGTAGGTATATCAAAACAGTATGTTGCTCACCTTAAAGATACACAATAAAAATGACAATTTTTCTGAAATGTTTGAAAGCTGCAAACATCATGTCCCTTTATCTCTAAATACCTCAATAAGCAATTCCCTAATCCAAGAACATGATTTGAGACAAACACAGTACAATGATCAAACTCAGGAAATTAACACTCATGTAATTTTATTATCTCATTTACAGAGTTTTGTCCCACAAATGTCCTTTATCTAATATCCAAGACCCAATCCAGGATCACATGTTGCCTTTACTTGTCACCTATTTTTTATCTTGAGTAATTCTTCCTTCTTTCTTTATCTTTACACATGTGAAGACTGAAGGACAGTAATTTTGCAGAATGTTCTTTGTTTGGGCTTTCCTTGTGTTTTTTTATGATTAGACTCAGGTTATATATTCTTGGTAAGAATAGCACAATAATGATATTGTGTGTCTCTCCCATGTACCATATCAAGAGGCACATGGCATCAATGGGTCTCATTTCTGGTGATATTAACTTTGGGCAATTGTTTAGAGGGGAGGGGCTATAAAGTTACATTTTTCTATTTGTAATTAACACCCCTAGGTATCCTGAGGAAAGATACTTTGAAACAATGTAAAATCATATTTCTTATCCAAAAAAAAAGTGTTTAATGACAGGATTCTATTCTGTCAAGAGCACTTTCACAAGATAGGTGACTCAGTGTAACACTGTGCACCAAAGGTCTTTACACTCTAACACTAAATTCACTCTAGGAAATAAGCCTAAAAGAAAGTCAGAAGTATGGTTGAAGATGTCTGTTCAAGAATATTTACTACAGTGTTGTTTATGGTGGTAAAAAAGTTAGTACTTCCACAAAAGGAAATATTACTCAAATTATGAAAATGAACTTTTTAAAGAGAGAGGCCAGGTAGAATAATCTGGAACTAACAGGTCCTGTGAACTTTCCTTCAACCTATTCTGCTCCTTCGGTTTGGGCTCAACAGTCATTCTAAACCCAAGTATCAATAACAAGACTCAGCCTCTATTTCTCATTTAGTCTCAGTGTCCTAATCCACAGCCTCTTCATGGCCTTCTTCATTTCAGCATTTCTCAGGGAGTAGATGACAGGGTTCAGGAAGGGGGTTATCACTGTGTAGAACACAGCCACCACCTTGTCTATAGGCAGAGTGGTAGAAGGCCTCAGGTAGATGAAGATGCAGGGTCCAAAGAACAAGATAACCACGGTAACATGGGACCCACAGGTGGAGAGGGCTTTGCGCCGCCCCTCAGAGCTCTGGGTTCTCAGATGGAGCAAGATGACCATATAGGATGCTAAGAGGACCCCAAAACTGACCACAGACAGGGTGCCTCCATTGGCAACAATCAGCAGATCAATGAGGAAGGTGTCAAAGCAGGCAAGTTTGAGAAGGGGAAGCAGGTCACAGAAATAGTGGTTGATCACATTGGGGCCACAGAAGGGCAAGTGGAAGACGAGAAGGATTTGGGCAAATGAATGCACAAAGCCTCCCACCCATGCTGTTCCTACAAGGACAGCACACACCTGCCGGTTCATGACGGTGGCGTAGCTGAGGGGCTTGCAGATGGCCACATAGCGGTCATAGGCCATCACAGTGAGCAGGAAAATCTCAGTGCCACCAAAGAAGTGCAAGAAGAAAAGCTGTGCCATGCAGCCCCACCAAGACATGGCTTTCCTTTCAGCCAGCAGATCCGAGATGAGCTTGGGGGCTGTAGTGGAAGAGTAGCAGATCTCCACGAAGGAGAGGCAGCTGAGGAAGAAGTACATGGGGGAACCAAGGCTTCTGCTGGTTGTGACAGTGAGCACAATGAGGAAATTCCCCAGCACAATTGCTGTGTACAAGAACAGAAATATCAAAAAGCAAACCCTCTGCACCTCCTGGTTGGGAGAAAGTCCCAGAAAAATGAATTCAGTCACATTGTGTATGTTAGTCATGAGGTTGTCACCAAGAGGCAGCAATTTGGGTGGTGTGATCTGAAATGATACAAAAGACTTCTTCACTGAGTGGGTGAATTACATGAAGGCCCTTGCATAGCTGAGATGCCTGTGAGCTGGAAATTGAAAGATGAGTAGGAGTTAGTTATGTGTAGAAGGGAAGAGCATTCCAAGAAGGCAATTACAAATGCCTTGTGTGTGGCTGGAATAAAGGAGAGAATAGCAAAAACTAAAGCTGTAGATAGACATTAGTACCAATTTGTGAAGGACTGTTAGGGCCTTTGGGGACCCTAACAGTCCCAAAGTGTTTTTCCTTTTAGTTGATGAACATACTTGATGATTCCCCATTGTCTGCAGGATCAAAGTCTGTAGTATACAGAACAAAAGTATGGGAAGGGCTGTCCAGTGGAAATAGATTAGAGGAGGAGCTCTATTAGGAAGTTAGTAAGTCCTGTCATTGGACAATGTGGAACAGCCAGGATAGTGTTACTGTCTCCATGTTAGATGTCTTTCTATTGCCTTTGAGTGTTTCAAATTATCTTCTGGCTATGGCTTTCCTTCATGCCACTTCCTTTTTTTTTTTTTTTGAGACAGGGACTCACTTTGTCACCCAGGCTGGAGTGCAGTGGTGTAATCTCGGCTCACTGCAGCCTTCCCCCAGCTCAAGCAATCCTCCCACCTCAGCCTCCTGAGTAATAGGACTACAGGCATGTGCCACCATGCTTTGCTAATTTTTATATTTTTTTTAGAGACAAGGTTTCACCATGTTGCCCAGGCTGGTCTCAAGCTCCTGAGCTGAAGCAGTCCACCCACTTCAGCCTCCCAAAGTGTGGGATTACAGGCATGAGCCACTGCTCCTGGCCTTCTTTTCTATCTTTGGTTTGCAGAACAGTGTCCTCAACCTCTCCACATACTATTCAGAGTCTTTAGAAGAGATCTCCCTGGTGGACCTCCTTTGACAATCAACATCTCTTATTTCTGCTTCTCCCTCTAATTCTCACATTCTACACTTGGTCACTTGGTGAGCTTGTCCCCTTCCAAGGGCCCAGCTCAACTCAATCCATGTACAGTTCTCCTCTTTACTGGCGCTTTCACTTTCTCCAATCACATCCTCCAGTAGCAACAAAGGTCCAATACCCCCCTACACACACACACACACACACACACACACACACATCCCAGTGCCCCCTCATGCTCTGACACATCCTTCTCCATAGCCCAGGCTTTCAACACCTCAGGGCATCACTGAGACTGCTCACTGACTGATTGGCAGGCTGTCCCCGTCCACGCTGAACTCTGTCCAAGGTGGCTGAGGTTTTGTATATCCACATAGCCTCTCCTACAGTAACACTGCAGGCCACCTGAGCCTGGGAGCCAGATCATTTCCACCCACACCACAAAGCTTCCTTGCTTCCGTGATTGGGACAATCTCAGATGATTAAAGACCACCATGAACCAGAAGGAAATCACTGATAGAACATATAGTTACAGAAACAAAGGAAGGACAGACGCCAGCCCCACACCCTCAGATCAGCTGGGCAACTTTACCAAGAAGCTGCTCACGGAAGAGAGGACTAACAGTCTGGACTCCTGGATTTACAGTCATATTTTTCAGGGAGTGTTTGTATAAGATCTAGAAAGTTCTTTAACCTCTCAGAGACTCAAGGTCCAAACTGTAACATGCAGGTAATGCCTGCATCACAGATGGGCGCCATAAATCCCACTCCCAGTTCCATCCCAGGATAAGTTAAGGGCCAGTCCTACGTCCTGCCCTGGATTCCTCTCCAAGCCATCTCCCCAGTTTGCAGGCCGCCTCTGCCATCGACCCCTGTTCTCTTAGGACATTTTGGGATCCCAGCACTTACCACACTGAATTATCATTGTTTTTGTGTGGCCATCTGCCCACTGGAGTATGGGTTTCCTTAGGGCAGAGATGATCATTGCCCACCACCCCACCTCTGATGCTTACTGCAGTGCCAGCCATGCAATAGCATTCAATGAATGTAGATAGGATGAATAATACTGGCTATGTATCTTCCCAGCCTTCTCAGCACAGTGTTTGGTAAGTTGGTGTTCAGTAAATATTGAGGAAGAAAGTTCCCCAGAGACTAACACCACACCTTCTCCGTCTCTGAATCCCAGAGCCTAGCACTTGTGTTTGCCTCAAAGACCAGACAGACATGAAAGCCCTTTGTCATGTGCTGTACACTTCCTGGAACCATTCTCTTTACTTTCAAGGCGGAATCAATCATTACTACAAAAGAAGCCCATGGTCACAAAGCAAAACTCACCCCAGTGTTTTCTGTGGCTTCGCCGTTCTCACCAGTTGCCTGTTCTGTTCTAACCACGGAGAGGTAAATAACACCCTGAGAACAGCCCTAGGCTCACACAGGTTTCCCTATTAGCCAATCAAGAAGCATTACAAATGGTCACACTACCAGCCAGAGCTCCTGCCTCACTGAAGTCCCAAAACAGAGAGGATCTGCTCCCCTGCACCCTCAGGCTTGGAAATGTTGAGAAATGCTACGCCACTGGGGTTTCAATTACACCTAATTTACAAGAAGAGCAAAGTAGACTTGCCCCCCAAGATGTTCCACAGAGAACTTAGAGCCTGGCAGCTCAGCCCTGAGTTCACACTGCTTAAAAGACACCAGGGGGAGGAGGCGTGTGATCAGGTGAGAGAAGTTCGGTCCACAGAGAGCCGCACCCTTTCCCTTTCCTAATCAGGCCGACCACCTCATGGGAAGCAGGACCTGAAATTCCTTGTAGGAAACAACTTGCAGAAAACAACTCACACTTGTAGGAAAATCTCAAACTTCCTTGTAGGAAACAAGTGCAGAAACCAGTAGGAATTGTGAACAAATTCAATTCAGCCTGTGTTTGCACTTACTCTGCATGGGGCTGTTCAGAAGTCCATGAATGACCGCCCCTGCTTATCAAGAACTTGGTCATGTGGCCTTACATAAAGTGGCACTATTCAGAATAGTGGCCCACGGAATAGAGACCACAAGTGTCAGGAAACTGAAATAGCATTTCTCTGTGTCTTTGGTGTGAATGAGTTATGGATCAGTGGTTCTCTACTGATCTCTACTGGGGGCAATTTTGCTCCCAGAGGATAGTCGACAAGGTCTGGGAACATTTTCCATTGTCACACCCTGGCTGGGAAAGGAGTGCTACTTACATCTAAGTGGGTAGAAGCCAGGGATGCTGTGAAACCCCCTACAATGCACAGGACAGTCCCCCCAAACAAAGAATTATCTCATTCAATGAGTCAATAGTGCTGCTGTTGATATACTCTCGTTTAGGTGAAACAAAATTTGCCCTGAATTAATAATCATTGAAATTGGGTGTTGAGTACATGGGAGTTCATCACACTGCTTTGATCACACCTGTACATATTTTAAATTTTCTGTAATAAAAGGTTTAAAAATGGCATAAGAGCACTTCATAAAATGAAATGTGCCCTGTACTAGTGCTGCTCACAAATATCAGTAACTCAGCCTTGATTGAAAGAGTTGAAACAAGATTCCACAAGTTCCAACTAATGATTGATAAGAAAACTATAATGAGATATTTTCAGATTTAAGAAAATATTTGGCACATTGCTTTTGAGCATGCAAACACTGAATTCAGCATTATCCTTTATAAAGAAACACAAGGAAAATTAGCAAATAATTACATAAAAGCCCCAAGTACTTAAGTAGAACCTATATTTCTTTTGTAACATGTCATCATGAAGTTGAGTTTCTGTGAAAGTCTGTCAGTCAAAATCTTTTCTACGTTGAAAAATTTGGTTTCATAAATCTAAGGAAAATCACTGTTAAGCATGAATCTATGAATGTTTGTTATAGGAAACTAAATTTGTTTAAACATTCTTGGTATGAAATGTATTTATTCACCTAAGATTATAAATTTTGCCATAAAAGGTTGATTTTGTTTCCTAACCTAGCAAAGATTAACCCATTGACTATGCTCTCATTTCTCCAGTTATAATTAAATCACGTTATTAGAAAGAAAGGACAGATCTGGCCGGGCGCAGTAGCTCAACCCTGTAATCCCAGCACTTTGGGAGGCCAAAGGCGGGCAGA
>NW_012099198.1:414428-438666 GCF_000951045.1 Mandrillus leucophaeus | reverse complement strand
AAAAAAATAATGAAACTCTGTCCTTTGCAGCCACTGGATGCAGCTGGAGGCTGTTATCAGAAGAGAACTAACACAGGAACAGAAAACCAAATACCACATGTTCTTAATTATAAGTGGGAGCTAAACATTGAAAACAGTTGGACACAAAGATGGGAACAATAGATACTAGGGACTACTTGAGTGGGGAGTGTGGGTGGGGGTGTTGGTTGGAAGGCTACCTATTGGGCTCTGTGCTCACCACCTTGGTAATGGGATCGTTCACATACCAAGCCTCAGTGACACGCCATTTACCCATGTGACAAGCCCCACCATGTACCCCCAGAAACCTAAAATAAAGTAGAAAAAAAAATGGGAATGTGAAAGTTTCTAGCCGCTTTTATTCATAACAGCAAAAGAAAAAAAGAAAAAAAGAAATCAACCCAGTATCCACTACCAAGAGAAAAAAAATGTACACACACACACACACACACACACACAGTGGTTTTTGGAATGCTACTCACTAAATAAAAACAATCATAACCCACAATATGGATGAATCTCAAAAATACTATTTTAAGTGAAAGAAGCCAGATACAAAAGAGTACATGCTTTCATTTAAACAAGCTTAGGACAGGTTAAACTAATTCATGATGATAGAAATTAGATCAGTGGCTGCCTGAGGAGGGGTGGAGATTGCCTGGAAGGAATCACGAGAGGTTTCCAGGGTGATAGAAATATCCTACATCTTGTTGGGAAGTTGGTTCACAGAAGTATAAATTTGTCAAAACTCATTAGATTGTACACTCAAGGTCTGTACATTTTGCTGAATGTAAATTTTACTCAATTACTGAGAATACATTTTAAATGTTATCACCACAAAAACAATAACTTTGTGAAGTAATGTAAGTCAGCTAGATTTTGTCATTCCACAACATGTGTGTATATGTATGTATATATCAAAATGTTGTCATACGTGATAAATACATACAATTTTATCTGTCGACTTTTTTTAAAAGTAAAAATTAAACAAAATTATTTTCATAAAGTAAACCTGACTGAGATGGGAAACCACAGTGAAGGGAACTTCTGGTCTGGGAATCAGAATATCCAAGTTTGTGCCCAGGCTTTGTGCTTGATTTACCCTGGAGCAGAAATCGCTAGTGTTCCTAATAGTTATTTTCTCCTTCTTCCTTCTATAGTATTAGAACCCTTGAATTTTTATCAGGGCACATGCCCACCTGGAATGAAAATTACATTACCCAGCCTCCCTTGAAATCTCAAGGAAGGGGACATGCCTTATTTCATCTCTTCCTGCTTTCTGATAACAGGATGCTGCCATTATGACTGGAGCTCCAGCAACCATTTGGGGTTAGGCAGTGACCTTGGGAATGAACACTATAAAGAATGGAGGAACAAGATAGAGAGAGAACATTTCTATCCCAGACTGTGAGCTTCTTGACTCCTATCTAGGTTTAGATTCTGACTCTTGCAGCTAAAACCTAATCTAAATGATGTCTCATCTAAAACTGTACATTGGCAATGATTAATTCACATTTCATTGACATCACAGGATTACAATGAGACTCCAGTGAAGTAATGAATGTGAAAGGGCTTTGAAATATGCCTAAGGTATTATGCAAATACAGGGTATCAATTAATAAGTTCAAATATGGATTTCATGTATTAGTTTGGACAGTTGGTATTTTTTGTTGCAAGATAATATATGAACACTATGTCTATCTCTCAGATAAGTTCTCTTCTAGCTGCTTCAAGCAATCTCACTTCTGGCACAAGCCCTTTCCAAATGGTAAAAACTAATAATGCTGACATCATTTTGATATATTTTATTCATTCCACAGCTCTTGAGCATCTACCACCTGTCACTCATCACACTCGGTGCAAAAGCAGCAATTCACCTAAAATCAATTCGTCAACAGTAGTTTGCCAGACGGTCAAATTACCAACAGTCAATTCACAAGATTAACCAATTCAACAATTTTGCTATCAGGCAAATGGCCAGTTTACTGAATTATTAATTCACCAAAGATGTGCTTCCACTTCCAATCTCGGCTAATCCTTTTCTTCTTAATTAAGAAGCTCTAAGCAATCTGGATTGTAAAACATACACAAAGTCAGCATTCAACACATCTGGATCAACAAATCCATTGAACATAAAAAAAGCAATTGAGTTATGCCAACTTGGCAGAAATTTGCAAACACAATTTCCAGACAGTTAAATCAAGGGCAAAGCCCTCAAGGCAGCAGAAAGGACATGTTCAATGCCCATGCTCAGCAAAATCATTGTAAAGAACTGTGAGGTAAGTATACGAAGTCTAATAAATATTAACCACTTTTAATCCAGTCTGTTGACTTTTCACCACATATGATCCCTGAGAAGTAAGATTAAAATATATATATGGGCTGGGTGCAGTGGCTCACATCTCTAATCGCAGCACTTTGGGAGGCCGAGGCGGGCAGATCACCTGAGGTCAGGAGTTCAAGACCAGCCTGGCCAACAGGGTGAAACCCTGTCTGTACTGAAAATACAAAAATTAGCCAAGCATGGTGGTGCATGCCTGTAGTCCCAGCTAGGCAGGAGGCTGAGGCACAAAAATCGCTTGAACCCGGAAGGCGGAGGTTTCAGTGAGCCAAGATTCACTGCACTCTAACCTGGGCAACAGAGCGAGACTCCATCTCAAAAATATATATATATGTGTGTGTACATATATATGTGTGTGTATATATTCACACACATATATGTGTGTATATATACACATATGTATATATGCGTAAGTTAATATATATGTTCATATATATATGATTTGAATGATTTGATACACTTTGATTCTCTGCTATAAAATGTATCCCCATTTTTTCCCATATCTCCAATTACATATGTGAAATGCTTTTAAAATATAATTTTAAAGAACTAAAAATATACCTTGAATAGTAAAGAACAGAATCAACAAAGAAAACAAAAGTCAGTGATGTGGACAGAAGGAAACAAATCAGTGTGTGTCAGGATTGCTCATGTAAGGGCACGTGCTGAAGTTTAACAAATCCTTGAACCTTTAAACATTGAGAAATGAGTACTCTAGAGCAAGAAAAGTAGTACAGAGATGGAGACCATGGCATCTCAGAGATGCAGAGAGTATCCCTGATTCTTGACTTTTTAATCCCTAATTCAGCCCATGTGTACTTGGATACCAGGAACAGCCCCTTATTCCTCAAATAAATTCTCCTTTTTGTCTAAGCTAGTTTGAACAGGCCTCTGTTTCTTGCAAGCAAAATCCCTAATATGTAAACCTAGGGGAGAAAGATATAAGGCAAACGAAAACCATTATTACATAAGAAAATTCAAATAGAATTACCAGTTAGAAGGCATAACTGAAAAATATTACAATCTACCATAGGTAGAGAGATTTTACTCCAACTTCCTCTGTTTATCAGTGAGGCAACAGAGGCACAGCAGGATTAACGTGCTTCTCAAGGCCACACACTAGTTATTTGCCAGATTACTAACTCAGAACCTGTGCTCTTCCAACAACATTAGGCTGCCTTCTATTGGTACTGGATGGTGGTTGCTACTGCAATTCAATGATCAGACTTTGTCCCCAAGGAAAAATCACCAACGGTCCTGAGGGCTTTTAGAAAACAAAGTAGACACTGTCTAAGATAAATCACACAAATAAGGAAAATTCAGGGGATCGGTATCATGGTTAATATTTGAATTTAGAACATCTAAGAAATAAACAAACACCACAGGAAGCAGCAAACCCAAAGATTCTCCAATCCTGTTTGATGCAGAAAAGCTATCCCCCTACTCAAAGTCCAAGGGCTATGATTAAATGTCAAGATCCTTGAACTATTTAAAACAAAGTAAGCCACATACTATCGTCAAGAGACTGACTTCCCCATGGAATTTCTCTTCTCTAGAGTAAAACTTTGTCAAATAACTTGAGGAAAAGTACGAAATCGGTTTCAATTAGTTTAATGAGATTTCCATAAAGTTTTTGCAACCAGTAACAAGGTAGTAAGAGAAGAAAGTTGTAGGTAAGATATGAAGAGGACTTTTTGCCCAGATTCGACTACTGAGAATAAATACAAGAGTAAATAGAGAAGAAAAGAGGTCTGGACAGGAAGTCAGGATACCTGAGTGCTAGCTTGGGTCCAGTGGTTAACTATGACCATGCCATTTCTCCTCTCCATCCTCCCCTATTTCCACTTCTATATAAGATGACGGAGTTTGTCTAGATTATCTTCACTGTGCCTTTCAATTCTAACATTCATGTATTCACGTATACAGTCACTTAGTCTGGGGCCAGACGCAGTGGCTCACACCTGTAATCTCAACACTTTGGGAAGCCAAAGCAGGAGGATCACTTGAGCCCAGGAGTTCAAGACCAGCCTGGGAAACATAGTGAGATCCCATCTCTACGAAAAAAAAAAAAAAAAATTAGCTGGGCATAATAGCATGTGCCTGCAATCCTAGTTACTCAGGAGGTTGAGGTGGGAGGATCCCTTGAGCCCCAGAGTTCAATGATGCAGTGAGCTATGATTGCACCACTGTACTCCAGCCTGGGCAACAGAATGAGACCTTGTCTTCAAAACAATAAAAATAAAAACAGAAATCATTTAGTCTCCCTGTGCTTCAGTCTCCCCATCAATGATGAAAGTGGGTCATAATCATGTAATATGATGAGAATTTCTTCTGAAGGAGATGTCATTTGCCCATTCATTCGTTCATTCAACAAATAATATTGAGCCCTATTAAGTGCCAAGCACTGTTCTAGGTGTTGAAGATTTGGCAGTGAAGAAACAAAGTGCCTAGACGTGTAGAGGTTGCACCCTTTATATCCCCACCAGCACATAATGGAAATGGAGACAGAGAGTAAACCAATAAAACTGGATAGGCAAATCAGATAACAAGTTCTACAGAGAAGAATAAAACAGATTGAGTATGATGGGGAAAGCTGGTGGATATTATTTACATAAGGTAGTAAGGAAAGGTCGTCTCTTACTAGGATCTCTGGCTGCTGTCTTGAGAAGAATGAAGTAAAGTGGGAAATACAATGAAACTAGTCATGAGACCATTACAATAAGCCAGTCAAGAGATGACTGTGACTTGAGCCAGCATGGTAGCAATGAAGATTTTAGGAGGTAGGCAGATTCTGGACGTATTTTGAAGGTAGAACTAACAAGATTTTCTGGTCTTTTATTGCAAGGAGTGAGAAAAAGAGAGAAATCAAGGACACCTCCAAGGTTTTAGACTTCAGCAATTGGACCAGAGTTGCATTTACTGAGCTGGGAATGACTGTGGGAAAAGCAGGGGAGTGGGGAAGATAGTTCCGTTTTTAGACACATTAAGTGAAGTTACCTTTCAAAATTCCCAGCAGAGGTGTTGAGTAGACAGTTGAGTATATACATCATAGTTCAGGGAGGACGTCCAGGCTGAAGCTATAAATTTGAGAGTCATAAACTCATGAGTGTTATTTAAAGCTGGGAGATTCAATGGGAACTCCTCGAGTAGGTAGGGCAGGGGTTTGAAAATGAAGCCCTGGGTCAGGTAGAGATGCTTAGAAATTGGAGAAATAAGAAGGCATCGGCAAAGGGAACTGAGAAGAGCGGCCAGTGTGCTAGGAAAGGAACCGAGAGGGAATGGGATCATGGAAACAAAGACGTATAGTTTCCAGGAGAGACTAGTCAGCTGTGTCAAATGATGCAAAAGGTCCCTGTAAGAAGTTGCTAATCATGGGACAGGAGGTCACACAGGCCTGAAGTTCATTCCTGAAGTGCAGGTGGAGAGACAAAGGGGCAAGGTGGACTGGGAATGGCATGGGCTGGCACTGTGCCCCTTCTCTCCAGCCACCTTGGCATCTCACCGGGGTGAGGGGTGGTGAGCCGATGACCATGTGAGGGTGAGTTAGAAGAGCTGACTAGTGAAAGCCTGAAATTAAAGCCACAGAGCCATCACTGTGCCAGGGACAAGGGCAGTCTTGCTGCTGACCCTGAGTAAGAGCTACAAGTTTGAAGCAGAAGTAAACATTGAAGTGCTCTAGACTTTTGCTGCCCAGTTTGGTAGCCACTGCTCATGTGTGACTATTTATATCTACTTAGTTAATTAAAATTAACTAAAATTTAAAATTTAGTTTTTTAGTCATATTAGAAATATTTCAAGGACTCAGTAGCCACGTGGCTAGGGACTAGCGTGTATTCGTACAATAAGAACACTTCCATTATCACGGAAAGTTCTATTGGCAATGCTGATCCAGACCACAGCAGCTTCAGAAAACAGAATGTCTACCTAGAAAGCAAGCTCCATGAAGGCAGGAATGGTCTCTGTCTTAAGTACCACCACATCTCTAGAACAACACCTGGCATGTAACATATGCTCAGTGAGTCTTGTTGAGTAAATTATTAAATGACCTTAAAAGTCCTGAAATGAGTGAATAATTAAGTGAATTAGGCAACAATGAGACTCTCTGATACTGCAAACCTCATTTATGAAAAAATTATAATTACATAGAAATTGTGTAAAGTGCCTGAGACTCTATGCCAATCCTTACACCCATTCTCCTCTTCCTCTTTAGGAACAGAACAGAACCCTGAATTTTCGCTGAACACAACTCCACACACTATAAGAGATTATAGTTGGCCAGGTGTGGTGGCTCACACCTGTAATTCTAACATTTTGGGAGGCTGAGGGGGTGGATCACTTGAGGCCAGGAGTTCGAGACCAGCCTGGTCAACATAGTGAAACCCTGTCTCTACTAAAAATACAAAAATTAGCCGGACATGGTGGCACACATTTGTGGTCCCAGCTACTCAGGAGGCTGAGGCACGAGAATCGCTTAAACCCAGGAGGGGGAGGTTGCAGTGAGCCGAGATGGTGCCACTGTACTCCACTTGGGCAACAGAGTGAAACTTTGTCTCAAAAAAAAAAAAATTATAGTTCCCTGCCCCCTTTGTAATTAAGTTTCACCACGCTAGTAATTGTTATCAAGTAAGATGAAAGCAAAAGCGCTATATGGCACCTTTGGAAAATCTCTTAAAAGGGAAAGTGATCAGTTTTCCCCCTCCTTTCTCTTTTCCTGTCCCCTGGAATAGAAATGCAATGCTAGAGCTGTGTTGTCCAGTATGTCATCCACATGTGGCTATTGAGATTAACTTATTAAAAGTAAATAAATTAAAAATTCACTTTGTGGGTCTCACTTGCCATATTTCAAGTGCTCTATAGACACTACCATATTTTTTCCCTATACCATAATGCTCAGAAGCATTGCCATATTGAACTGCACAGATATAGAATATCTCCATCAGGGCTGGACTTTCTGCCCCTGAACTTTTTTAATTCTATCTCATTAAAAGTTCCTTTTTTTCCTGTTATATGCAGTCAAATCTATACCTAAATGAATACAAATAATTAATGGACAGAGGATACAAAATTATATATCTGAGTAGTTTACAGCACTTTACTAATTTTTCTTTAAAGAAAGCATATTATATTGATTCTCTTAAAAATACATTTTTGATGTTGTGATAAAATCAATGACCAAGAGCTAACTACATGTTCTCCAGTGCTAAGTAGTATAATTAGATGATACTACTTTTGTTCATTGAGAAGACATTTTTAAAATTTTACAACATTCTCTGTCTCATAAAACAATGAAAAAAATGTTTTCCTTTAACTTCTGTGCTTCCTTCAGCAAGGCCAGAACAAAGTGAGTCATCAGCTGTCAACAGATCTAAGTCTCAACTCTCTTGAGGGTTGAGAGGTAGGTGACATGATCCCTAAGAATTTTGACCATTCAGTTAGAGTAGATATTATCTGCCTGTGCAGTATCCAATCACTCAGAGTTCACTGATGGTGTCCTATCCACAGCTCTCAGAGAGGAAACCAAGCCTGCCCATGAGTAAGGGACTTCTACCACAACCTGCATCCTAAAGACCTAGCCTGCTTTAATACAAGCAAGATAGCAAGAGAAAGGAAGGGTGCCTTCACTGTGTTTAGTTCGGGCGCAGATGTTTTAAAATATACCTTAACAAGATATGAAAGCATTTAGCATAAAAAAGTATAGGGAAGCTATTTTACAGTCAACATCTATTTAACAAATACTAAGTGAGTACCTATGATGCGCCAGAGAGATGGTCTAACAGAGAATGCTTACGTTCAGAGAAGCAATGCAGCGTGCAGCAGAGAATGTGTATTGAACTACCTTAGAATGCTTGAACGCTTTTGGGGTGGAATCAAGGCCTATTCTGAGTAGCTCTGCAGGACAGAATGATCATTGCGTAGGCAGAGATGCAGTCATCACACAAAATAAAATTAATCACCAGACTGGCTGCTCTGAAAAGCCATCTTCGCATTGTTCCTCGTCTGCCTCCTCGCTCCGCGGACTCGGGCAGATTTATCGCCAGAGTCGCTGAACTCTCGCTTTCTTTTTAATCCCCTGCATCGGATCACGGGCGTGCCCCACCATGTCAGACGCAGCCGTAGACACCAGCTCCGAAATCACCACCAAGGACTTAAAGGAGAAGAAGGAAGTTGTGGAAGAGGCAGAAAATGGAAGAGACGCCCCTGCTAACGGGAATGCTGAGAATGAGGAAAATGGGGAGCAAGAGGCTGACAATGAGGTAGATGAGGAAGAGGAAGAAGGTGGGGAGGAAGAGGAGGAGGAAGAAGAAGGTGATGGTGAGGAAGAGGATGGAGATGAAGATGAGGAAGCTGAGTCAGCTATGGGCAGGCGGGCAGGTGAAGATGATGAGGATGACGATGTTGATACCAAGAAGCAGAAGACAAACGAGGATGACTAGATAGCAAAAAAGTAAAAGTTAAACTAAAAAAAAGCCCTCTGTGACCTATTCACCCTCCACTTCCCGTCTCAGAATCTAAACGTGGTCACCTGCGAGCAGAGAGGCCCGCCCGCCCCCCACCGTGGGCAGTGCCACCTGCAGATGACACGCGCTCTCCACCGCCCAACCCAAACGATGAGAATTTGCAACAGGGGAGGAAAAAAGAACCAAAACTTCCAAGACCCTGATTTTTTTCTTAAAAGTACTTTAAAAAGGAAATTTGTTTGTATTTTTTATTTACATTTTATATTTTTGTACATACTGTTAGGGTCAGCCATTTTTAATGATCTCGGATGACCAAACCAGCCTTCAGAGCTGACTTTACTTGTGGTGTGACTATGTTCATTATAATCTCAAAGGAGAAAAAAAACTTGTAAAAAAAGCAAAAACGACAACAGAAAAACAATCTTATTCCGAGCATTCCAGTAACTTTTTTGTGTATGTACTTAGCTGTACTATAAGTAGTTGGTTTGTATGAGATGGTTAAAAAGGCCAAAGATAAAAGGTTTGCTTTTTCCCTTTTTTGTCTATGAAGTTGCTATTTTTTTTTTTTTTGGCCTGTTTGATGTATGTGTGAAACAATGTTGTCCAACAATAAACAGGAATTTTATTTTGCTGAGTTGTTCAAAAAAAAAAAATTAGTAACCAGTTCTAATGATGAAGATGAGGATGGCTAATATTTATTGATGACCATGTTCTTTTCTAAAAGCTTTTCAGGTATATTATCTGATTTAATATTCAGAATAATCCCTTTTTTCTTTTTTTTTCTTTTTTTGAGACGGTGTCTCGCTCTGTCACCCAAGCTGAGTACAGTGGCACTATGTTGGCTCACTGGAACCTCCACCCTCCGGGTTCAAGTGATTCTCCTTCCTCAGCCTCCCAAGTAGCTGGGATTACAGGTACACGCCACCGTATCTGGCTAATTAGTAGAGATGGGGTTTCTCCATGTTGGCCAGGCTGGTCTCAAACTCGTGACCTCAAGTGATCCACCTGCCTCGGCCTCCCAAAGTGCTTGGATTACAGGCATGAGCCACCGCGCCCAGCCAGAATAATCTTATAAAGTTCATATTATTGTTAGTCATTATATTTATACAAAAACAGTTGTTCAGGGAAGTTAAGTACTTTGGATCTTGGGTTGTGGCTCACAGGCAATTGGAACAGCCTAACAAATGTCAGAGCCTGAGCTCTTAGAATTTCAACAGGAAGATGTGCTCCTCACCATGAAAGTGTTCAAAAAGAACCTGTAAGAATTGATATAGCAAGGATTGTGCACGAGCCCAAAGGGTTGTTTATTCCACATGCACAGAGTATCAACTATGTGCATGATATTTAGAGCTGCAAAGAAGGGACACTTGACAGTCCTGCCCTTGAGAGCTTACAGTCTACTGAGAGAGAAACACATCAAATAATTAGAATTGAAGTGATAGGGCAATAATATGTAAAAATGACTGTGGAAAGGAGACATAAATTCAACCCAAAGAGGAGGGAAGTCAGAGAAGGTCTTATAAAGGGAAGATGACTTGAACCTAGGTCTTGAAGAATGTATACGATTTTGTCATACAGAAAAGGGAAGTAAAGTTATTCCAAGCAGAAGCAGCAGCATTTTCTCAGGGATTAATGATGGTCGTCTATGGACAGCGTTAATGGGAACACTAAGGGAAGTGAGAAAAGTTTGCTGGTGCCTTTAAAACCACTATTTACCTATGTGTTCAACCAGTGCCTACAATAGAAAGGAAAAAGCCCTAAGATCTATAGCACACCCATGATACTCCATCCCTCTGCTAGGGAAGCTGTCTGAATTATTTCGCCTGATTCTCAAGAAAAAGCGGAGGATGTCATGCAAATTCAATGCCAATATGTGCAATTTTAAAGCCAACAGGGGCCAACTTCATGATAGTCTATAAATTATGTACAATTATATGAAACAATGGGGTAAGGCAGAGATGCTGAGAAGTTAACCAAAAGTGCAGACACAAACTATCTCATCTCCCTTCCCCAAGAAATACTAACAGGCATTAAAAGAAATGGCCTTTCATGGTCACTTAGAACAAGGGACAGAGGTCTGGAGTAGAAGCATGCTTGGACAGTATCACCCTCCCCTTCATTCTTTAAGTTAGGCCTAATAAGCATTTTCTTACATTATGTATTTTTCACATCTGGATAAGACTAACAATGCTTTTGTGAAACATTGTATTTGTGAAAATATTTGACTTGATCTTTCCATATTGATAGGTAGAATTATGTCTTTTTGACATTATTTTGTTTACAAATGTTAGACATTGTGATAAAGACCAGAGAGATTGAAGGACCATCTCTTGTGAAAACATGTCACAAGAAGTAAAATTGCTCCAGGGACTTTTCTGGGGCTCATGGCCAGATGGTCTATGGTACAAGATACCAAGAGCCAACCAAAAAGAATAGAAAAGTAGTCCCAGGATATAATTTTCTCTCTCTTTTTTTTTTTTTTTTTTTTTTTTTGAGACAGAGTCTCGACCTGTTGCCCAGGCTAGAGTGCGGTGACACAATCGCGGCTCACTGTAAGCTCCACCTCCCGAGTTCAAGAGATTCTTCTGCCTCAGCTTCCCAAGTAGCCAGAACCACAGGCATGTGCCATCATGCCCAGCTAATTTTTGTAGTTTTTAGTAGAGACAGGGTTTCACCATTTTGGCCAAGCTGATCTTGAACTCCTGACCTCGTGATCCACCCGCCTCGGCCTCCCAAAGTGCCAGGATTACAGGCATGAGCCACCACGCCCGGCCTTCCTGGATGTAATTTTCAAAGACATACTTGTCAACATTGTAGATCAGATTGGTGCCCCCCTTCCTAAATATTCCCTGATAATTCATCTGGTTGGTTTCCTTTTTTAATGAAATACAGTTTGTTATCATGAGGGAGTTTGAACAAAGAGGGGAGAAAGAATGAAGGAAGAAAAGAAGGAAGGGAGGGAGGAAGGAGGAAGAGCAAAAGGGAGAAAGAAAAGAAGTGAGGAAGGGAGGAGGTAATAGGACGAAGTGATTTAATCTAAAAAACATTTGTCCACATGTTCTCCTTCGCATTTGCACTTGGTTTGAGGCTTCATAGTACCCAAGCCCATGATATTGTTGCTATCTGCCCTCTGTCCTTCAAACATTACACCAGGATACCGAGTGTCTTCGGTTGCTAAGGAGAATCACAGCAGCAGTATCATTAAGCCTTTATATTTGTTTCTGTCGTTCTTGAATATCCCACTAAAATCAAAATCCATTTCAAGAACAGAGAGTAATCAGACATACATTTTGTATCACTTTTCATCCCTAAGCTCTTTTTCACTCCTTCCTTGAGTTCTCCTTTTTGCTCCACAATCTTCTTATGGCGATTTTCACCTCTGCATTCCTGAGTGTGTAAATGATGGGGTTCAGCATGGGGGTAATGACCGTGTAGAATACAGCCACAAGTTTATCTTCAGTGAAAGTGGAAGAGGGTCTCATGTAGAGGAAGATGGCAGGTCCAAAAAACAAGATGACCACTGTGATGTGGGAAGCACAGGTGGAGAGGGCTTTGTGCCTCCCCTCCGCAGAATGGTTCCTCAAGTTGACCAGAATGACAATATAAGAGGACACCAAGATGAGGAAGGAGAAGACAGAGAATAATCCACTGTTGGCAAACACAATAACTCCCTCCATGAAGGTGTCAGTGCAGGCAAGCTTGAATAAAGGCTGCAGGTCACAGAAATAGTGGTCAATCACATTAGGACCACAGAAGGGCAATTGGATGATGACGAGAATCTGAATTACAGAGTGACAAAAGCCCCCCAGCCAGGAACCGGCCACCAGAAGGTGACACAGTTGACGACTGATAATGTTCATATAATGAAGAGGCTTGCAGATGGCCACATAGCGATCATAGGCCATCACCACAAGCAAAAGGATCTCAGCAACCCCAAAGAAGTGGAAGAAGAATATCTGAGCCAGACAACCTTCCAGAGAGATGGTTTTAATCTTGGCAAGTAAGTCTGTGATGAATTTAGGGGCAACAGTGGAGGAGTAACTGATCTCCACCAAGGACAGGTAGCTAAGGAAGAAGTACATGGGGGAATCCAGACTCTTGCTCATACTGACCGTCAGAACGATGAGGCCATTGCCCACCACTGTGGCCAGGTACACGGGGAGAAACGCCACAAAGCACACTCTCTGCACCGCTGGATCCTGGAAAAGGCCGGTGAAAATCAATGTAGTCACATTACTTGTACTGGCCATGGATTCCACTTGAAGAAGACAGATCTCAGAGAAAAGCCCTGCGACAAAGCACATGCAATCTTAACACTAATCCTTCATGTTTGTTTAGCACTTGCCTGTTAATAAAACCCTTTCATGTATATTTTCTGACTCATTTGTTTATTTATTTATATAGTCAATGTTTATTCACTTGGTGCTTAATAGCCTACCCTATGCAAGACACTGGTCAAGCAACCCCATAAAAACTCTATGATCCCCATATAACAAGTAAGAAAACTGAGGCTCAGAGAATTTGTGAATTAGCCAAGCCTCCCAGATCATAGTACTCCAACTCATACATTACTTCATGTATACCCCACTAAAAAAATTACCACTTTCAGCATGAAAACCATTTATATTAATTACTAACATTTCTCCTAGTCTCCATGTTCTCTGATCATGCCTTTGTGTTAGAGATTGTATAGTGACCTTCTGCTCCTGACTCTTTTGTTTCCTCCATTTGTTTATTCCCCAGAAATGCCAATGTACTTGAAATGTCTCCATTTTAAAGAATACCTTTGATGTTTTCCTTACATTAACTACGTAAGTTTCCGAATTCTTTTAGACCCTATGGTTTTCGCCCAGTCCTATAGCTTCATGAATTTTTACAACCATTTTGAGAAAATTTTGGCAGTTGAGAGCTAAGTGAACATGCAGAAGCTGTTTGGAGTATAGCTCCCTATGGAACAATAGTTTGAATGTAATAGATGGACATCACCATTTTGCTTGTTTCTGTCTTCCAGTTTGCTTGCCATTAGCAAACATTTTTGTCAGCAGAAGGTGCAGGATTTCTTTTAATACAACTCTTTGAACCAAAGGTTTTGTTAAGTACCTACCACGTGCCTAGGCAACTCAGGACATAGGAAAGGAGAATGGAATATGGTTCTAGCCTCAAGAGGCTTGTAACTTCACATGATTAAACAGCACAGTTATGAAATGAAGGAGAGAAAACCTTCAAGATTTTCTCTGCTTTTAAAACTCTTTTGAAGTATCTCAGGCCTGGCACAGTGGCTCATGCCTGTAATCCCAGCACTTTGGGAGGTCAAGGCAGATGGATCAACTGAGGTCAGGAGTTCGAGATCGGCCTGGCCAACATGGTAAAACCCCATTTCTACTAAAAATACAAAAATTAACTGGGCATGCTGGCAGGCACCTATAATTCCAGCTACTCAGGAGGCTGAGACAGGAGAATCGCTTGAACCCGGGATGCGGAGGTTGCAGTGAGCCAAGATCTCACCACTGCACTCCAGCCTGGGTGACAAGAGCAAAACTCCATCTCAAAAAAAATTAAATAAAATAAAATTATTTTGAAGTGTCTCTTATTCACCTTAGTTTTCCTTCTTCTACTTGTGCCTCCATTTGAAAATAGATTTAATACCTTTTCCTCCCTAATTTCTCTCATCGTGAAAATTTGAAGAGAAACACAAGGTAAAAATCTGCTGAGAGATGCTCAGTAAGGTGCTTAGCTAAAACTGAAGATGAAGTGGAGTATTAACTGGTGTTTAAAAAAAAAAAGGAAAGAAAGAAAGAAAGAAGAGGTACCCGCGAAAACAACTGAATGGGAGAGAGAAAGCAAGATGGGGCCTCTTACTGGTGCAGAGGAATGGAAATAAGGGAAGCATCAAAAACAACCCAAGAAGGCTGCGAAGGGGTCTGGTGGCCTGGAGGAACTAGAGCATCTTATTACCTGATGTTTGCCGTCACATGGTTGTTAGGATGATGATGAAGATGGTGAGTATTGAGGTTACCAAATGTTCACCATCTTCATTGTCACCGACTTCCTAACAACCACAACTGCAGATGCTGCTGCCATTTTTTCAGGGTGTACAGTCATCCCCTCATTTAATTCTTCCTGTACCTCTTTGAGGTAGATAATTGATAGATCAGGGAAATGAGTCTCAGAGAAGTTTAGTAACTTGCCCAAAGAAACACAGCTTACGAGTGTTTGAGCCATGGCTGAAACCAAGCCTATGTAAATAAGGGTAGTGGAGAGTCACCACACCTCAGCTAGAAGAGAAAGGGATTAGCCACCCCAGGGCCTTGGAGAAATGGCATCAAAACCCATGGTCAATACAAAATTTGGCCAAATTCATTTACTAATCCCTCCCTGTGAATAGCAGGAGCATCATTAGAAACTCCACATTATTGGGAATGTTCCATTTCCACCATTTCTGGATCAGGTAAGACCAAGAAACCACGTGGGATCCCGAGCAGAGTGTGAGACTCAGGCATTCCCCTCTCCTACTTTGTCCCAGGGCAGGGATTTGGATGGGAGGTAGCAATGCAGCTGGTGAGATCGAGCTATGGAATCTGTCATTCCCTCCCAGCGCAGGTGAGCTGAAGAAATCCCTCTCACACTGGGCCTTATAGCAGCACCATCACTTTCCCCGTCCCTCAGGCTTGAAACCACGGAGTCACATCTAATTCATGCCTCCTCCACCTGTCATATTTACACAATCTTTATGTCCTGTTGATTTCACCAGTTTCCTCCTCTGTCTTCCTGCAGCTGCCATCTTCAAGCAGGACATAAACTCATGTGAGGATGACCACAGACATCTACATGCTCCTAGTCTAGTCCCTAGTCCTCATCCCAGTCTATTCTGCACACTCAAGTTAGAAATTCTTCATCTTTCCTCAGTACCTCCAAATCATTCAGAAGTTGCCATTGTCTCCCTGTTGGCTGGCAATCCATCCTAAATTCTTCCATCTGACTTTTAGAAACCTCTACAAGATTTCCACAGCCCCCTTCGAACCCACATTACTGGGCACTAAACTGCACACAATCTCAGTTCGAGGTCTCCTCACCTTCTCATAAATACAAGTTGATCCCCAACACAGGGGCATCTTTCCTACTTTTCACATTACCTGATGTATCATCCCTTTTTGCCTCCCTTTCCAAGTGCCAGCTAGTCTACGATGTCCGCTGTCTAGGAAGCTTTCTCTGGTTACTTCAACACTGATTCATTTATCTCTGCTCTCAACTCCAGAAATCAGTTTAAGTCATCCTTCTGCTAAATGCAAGAAGGCACACAGTATTCGTCTCATAGCAAGCCCTCAAAGAATGTAAGCTATTATGATTGTTATACTTCTAAAATGCAAATCTGATAAAGTCATGCATTGACTTGAAATCTAGCAATGGTTTTCCACTGACTACAAGATTAAGTCCAACACCATCAGCATGACATTAAGACTCTCCAAGAACTGGAGCTTGTTCACCTTTCTAGATTCACTTGCCGTCACTCTTAACTGGAGCTTGTACTCCAGCCATTCTGAACGATGCATCATTCTAAAAAAAACTGTCTCTTTGCATAAGCTAATCCCTCTACTTGGTTGGTATGCATATCTTGACTTTCTAACTAACTTTTCTCCTTGTTTTAATACTCAGGTCAAACACCACCCATCGCTGCACTGCCAGGCAACACCTCTTCCGTGTTTTGTTGTGTTTTACTCTTTTTGAGACAAGGTATCACTGTTTCAACCAGACTGGAGTGCAATGGCGTGATCATAGCTCACTGTAACCTTGAACTCCTAGGCTTAAGGGATCCTCCTGCCTTGGCCTCCTGAGTAGCTAGGACTACAAGTGCTACCAGGCCCAGGTCATTTTTTAATTTTTTTGTAGAGATGGCATCTCACTATGTTGCCCAGGCTGGCCTCAAACTCCTGGTTTCAAGTGATCCTCCCAACGCTCTAGGATTACAGGTGGGAGCCACCATGCCCGGCCTTCTTCCATGTTCTTTACATATTTCTACTGGAGTAGTTAGCATATTTTATTGTAATTACTGTTTCTGTATCTGTCTTCTTTGCTGCCTTTATTCAGCTCTAAATCCTCCAAATAACATCTCAGCAAATGTTCATTTAATTGAATTTTTAAATGAATAAATGAAGTTCTTCTACCACCTACAGTTGAAAGCACACAATGCAGCACACACTTCATCTTCATACAGCCTCTTTTCTTTTCTCTCACTGCGGTTTTATGGTCACCTGTTTGTCTTTAGAAAAACAGTCGAAGTTTATTACGCCCACATAGCACCTAAATGTCAACCTCATGGATGGTGCACAGTATATATATAGACTTTTAATTGATGATAAACTGATTAACCAGTAGATTGATAAGAAAAAAACTAGATTCTTTAATGCTACCTCTCTACATTTTCTTTTAAGTCTGTTGACCTCTTACAACCTACCTGAGACTCTTTCTCACCAAATATATAAAGTTATGAACAATGTAGATCATTTTTATTTCAGAAATAAACATTTTACTGCACTGGGTCAAAGCCGCACATGCTGAAATTGAGATACTTTACCTACTTCTAGATTATTTTCTATGAGTTGAGTGGGGAGGACCCTAACATCATTATGTTTTCCAGAAGACATTTTTTGTTCTTTGGTTTGTCCAGTGTTACTTGGACATGAATAGCCCAGTTCTCACTTAAAATGCTAACTCTCTTACACACACACGTACATACACACACACACACACAAGTCCTTATGCTGAGAAGGTTACCATAATGGGCCACATGATATACATTTTAAAAACAAACAAAAAAGCCTATTAGGGGAACTTAATACAATTATGTCAGAGGGCTTAATGAAGTCACTGTGAGAGCACAGAGGTGATGAATCCAGAAGGGCAGGTGACCTGCCTTTTAGTGGAGGAGACAGTTCGAGGTTCAGGGTCCTCTAAAGGACAGAGATAAACAAAGCAAGGACCCCTGGCTAAGCTGCCTTTCACTCTTCTCAGGAATTGGTCTAAAGCAGTGGTAAAGAGGGTGAGTGTTGAAATTGGGAGCCAACTCTTCGCTCTACTGCCCACCTATCATGTGTCCTTATTAACAGTTTTTTTTTTCAATAGAGTAGCAAATTATATTTGGCATAGTTGTTGCAAGAATTAGATGCGAGATAAAATATATAAAGTACTTCACAGGGTTGCCCAGCAAGTAGAAAGCTTTCCATAAATAGTAGCTTTTCTTAGCTCAGATTTTCTGGTATTTATTTACATTTCTTTCTGCTTTCTGTTTCCACCTTCCCCAAGAGAAAGGTAGCTATTTGATAATAAATTACCTCCTTTTTCTTCCAGCACTTTCCCAAATAAATCCCTCACCCTGGGGTCGTGGATTACACGTAAAAGCCTAGGTAGGAAAATTATCATCTGAATGCTAAGTAGGTAGAATTTTATCCTCTAACGTGAAGCCCCAATGAGAGAAATCTGATGGGGACAAAATAGTGAGTGAGAGGTAGCCGAGAAGACCCATTGCTATGAGCTCAAAGCCACATCAGAAGGTCTCCTTCCCACCACCCACCTCGGACCCCCAAGTGGTACTACATGGAATCCCAGAAAGTGAATGCCAGAAAGAACTTGAAGACACATTCTGTCCAGCCCTCTCCTTTCTACAGAGTCAGAAACTGAGCCTAAGAGAGGGAAAGTGACCGCCCTAGATCATACAGAGATTTGGCGCCTCTAACTCATGCTCAGTGCCTGAGAACTCTTTCTGGATAGGGCATTACCTACCTTCCTTGGGTAATATTCAGCCTTAGAACAGAGAATGGAATGGGAGGCTCCTTCTCCTGAGGATGAGGAAAATTTTCTTCCTCCGTGGCAAGTGCTCATCATTCAGAGGGGTGTCCAGGGCTGACAGGACTGAAGGAGTGTGACTTGGAGCACAGGAAGCCCCTCTTCAGAACAAGAATCTCCCACTCACCTTCTGTATCTGCATTGCAGGCATCCCAGTAGATTAAACCACTTCATCTTAGCTAAGGCACCAGGTGAAATCAAAGCAATTTTAGAGCTGAATAAATTTGTAGACCATTCATTCAATATCCTTAGTTTTCAGATGATGCAACAAAGGGCCAGAGAATTTAATTGACCTTTCAAAGTTACACAACTCATTAGTTACTGATCAAGTTGCTGAGGTACGAATAAGTGCTCTTTCCATGACACTGGGATTCCTTTCTAGTGATCTTGATTTTATGATTTTTGTTGCCAATGAACAAGTAAATCTTGCTTCCACACAACAAAATTCCCTGGGTCCTGTGATCTTTCATAAGATGAACAGCCTATGTTGATGTGGATAAATTACAAAAGGAAGGATTCAGGAAACCAATCCCCTGACCAGTCTCTGGATCAACTATTAAAAAACAGAAAAAAACTAAACTACAGGAAGCAACTAAATAATGATTTTTAAATTCTGGTTTTTAGTTTAGAAAACCCAGCCACTCGCTAGAAGACCAACGACTGTTTTTCAACATTGAGATGCTTTGAACTATTTGAAATAAATTGAGCCACAGCTGTAATCAGGGGACTAAGTTTCCCAATGGAATTTCTTGTCTCTAGTGTGAAACTTTGCCAATAAACTGCGAGTTAGGAAAAGTTCCAAAATGTGTTTCAATTAATTCATTGAGAGACATTTAGGAAGTCCCAACCATCTGGTGGTTATACTGTGAGAGAAGGCAGCTACAGACATTAGGAGAGTTTTCTGAGTTAACCACTGAAATATGCAACTGAAGGGAGAAGAAAAGAGAGGGTAGGTCAGGGTCAGGGGCCGCCAGCAGGGGGACTTTAGGCAAGTTCCATTGCCCCCACAGTTTGTAGTTTTACAGCCATGAAATGACAGAATTGGTCTCAATTATCTTTCACATCCCTTCTTGTTCTAACATTCTACACTTCAAGATCACTTAGACTCTGATGTCTTAAACACCCCATAAGTGATAAAGATGTTGATCATGGCCACAATAATAAAATAACTGCTATTTATAGGGTACCTGCGATGTGCCAGACACTATCCCAAACATTTTGCAGCCATTGTCTTTAATGTTGACAGCAACTCTGCAGTTTCCTTCTTGAGCATTTTTATTCTTTTCTCCATACTATTTTCTTCTATTGCTGTCAAAACTACCGAGATTTTGCTTTGGTGAAAGCGCACCATCCCAGTCCCAGCCATGTATTTTGCATAATGTTGGTCACCTAGAGATGGACTTTGGTTGGCTTAAGCAGATCTACAAAAACCACTCCTTTGGTTCAGGGATGGAAAGTAACCTAGTCAGGGAGACAGCAAGGCATTTGAGGTATTGACAGGAAGAAAAGAAAAAAAAAAAAGCTTATTCTGTCTTAGACAGAAGATACCAGAAGAGACAGAAATATTTGCTCTGAATAGTGTTGAGTGAAGGTCTAGAACTGCTGTAGCCACTTTGTTACAAAGAGGAATCATGAGCTTCCAGAGGGCCACCAAGTGAGACCTGGAAGAGCAACAAGCACCACAAAGAGAAGAGTGTCAAGAAAACATAAACTGCAGCCCAGTGTGGTGGCTCACGCCTGTAATCCCAACATTTTGGGGGGCCAAGGCAGGTGGATCAACTGAGGTCAGGAGTTTGAGACCAGCCTGGCCAACATGGTGAAACACCATCTCTACTAAAAATACAAAAATTAGGCAGGCATGGTGGCACGCTTGAAATTCCAGCTACTTGGGAGACTGAGGCAGGAGAATCGCTTGAACCTGGGAGGCAGAGGTTGTAGTGAGCCGAGATTGTGCCATTGCACTCCAGGCTGGGCAACACGGAGGCTCCATCTCAAAAAAATAACAAACAAACAAAAAAAAAAATCTCCTGAATTCTCTGAGCTGCATGATTCTCTAACTTTAATTACACATTGAGAAGTAGATGCTAATTCTTAGGGAAATATTGCAGACTTCATGTGGGATGTCTTTTGTACCTGTGAAGAAAGGGAACTTTTGGAACAATTTACTAGCATTTATATACTAGTGAAGATACACCACTTGACTAAAAGAGATCTTTAAAAAATGTTCAGTTTTGAAAAAAACTGCATTATGGAAAGGCTGCATCAGGAAAAAAAAGCATGTCAGATTTTGTTTTCACCACTTAGTAGCTTGGTAACTCTAAAAAATTTAACCAGCAACACAAGAACACAAAACCAAACACTGCATGTTCTCACTCATAAGTGGGAGTTGAACAATGAGAACACATGGACACAGGGAGGGGAATATCACCCACCGGAGCCTGTCAGGGGAATACATGTGCAGGTTTCTTACACAGATACATTGTATGATGCTGAGGTTTAGGGTATAAATGATCCTGTCACCCAGGTAGTAATCACAGTACCCAGTAGGTAGCTTTCCAGCCCTTGTTCCCCTTTCTCTCTCTACCACTTAGTAGTCCCAGTGCCTATTGTTCCCATCTTTATGTCCATGTGTCTCCAATGTTTAGCTCCCACTTGTAAGTGAGAATATGCAGTATTTGATTTTCTGGTCCTGCATTCATTCACTTAGGATAATGGACTCCGGCTGCATCCATGTTGCTGCAAAGGGCATGATTTCATTGCTGCAAAGGACATGAATGTTATGGCTGCATAGTACTCCATGGAGTATATGCATCACATTGTCTTTATCCATTCCACCATTGACGGACACCTAGGTTGATTCCATGTTTTTGCTATTGTGAATAGTGCTGCAATGAACATATGAGTGCATGTGTCTTTTTGGTAGAACAACTTACGTTCCTTTGGATATGTACCTGGTAATGGAATTGCTGAGTCAAATGGTAGTTCAAGTCTTAGTTCTTTGAGAAATTTCCAAACTGCTTTCCATGGTAGTTGAACTAATGTACATTCCCACTAACCTGTCTCTTATACACATCTAGATGTGTATAAGAGACAGCCTTTTCACTGCAGCCTTGCCAACATCTGCTTTTTTTTTTTTTTTTGAGACTGAGTCTCGCTCTGTCTCCCAGGCTGGAGTGCAGTGGCGCGATCTTGGCTCACTGCGAGCTCCGCCTCCCGGGTTTATGTCGTTTTCCTGCCTCAAACTCCTGAGTAGCTGGGACTACAGGTGCCCACCACCACGCCCGGCTAATTTTTTGTTTTTTGACTTTTTAATAATAGCCATTCTCACTGGAGTGAGATAATATCTCATTGTGCTTTTGATTTGCATTTCTTTGATGATTCATGATGTTTAGCATCTTTTCATATGTTTGTTGACTGCTTGTATGTCTTCTTTTGAGAAGTGTCTGTTCATGTCCTTTGCCTACTTTTTAATCAGGTTTGTTTTTTTGTTTTTTTTTTTTCTTGTTGAATTGTTTAATTTTCTTATAGAGTCTGGATATTACAACTTTGTCAGATGCATAGTTTGCAAATACTGGCTTCCATCCCATAGGTTTTTCCATTTACTCTGTTAATAGTTTTTGGTCGTGCAGAGTGCTCTTTAATTAGGTTCCATTTGTCAATTTTTGTTTTTGTTGCAATTGCTTTTGGCATCTTCAACGTGAAATCTTTGTCAGGGGCTATGTCCAGAATGGTATTTTCTAGGCTTTCTCCTAGAATATTTACAGTTTTAGGTCTTGCATGTAAGTCTTTAATTCATCTTGAGTTAATTTTTATATATGGTGAAACATAGGAATCCTGTTTCATTCTTCTGCATGTAGTTAACCAGTTATCCCAGCACCATTTATTGAATAGGGAGTCCTTTTCCCATTGCTTGTTTTTGTTGACTTTGTGAGAGAGCAAATGGTTGTAGGTGTGCAGCTTTATTTCTGTGTTCTCTATTGTGTTCCATTGGTCTGTACATCTGTTTTCATACCACCATAATGCTGTTTTGGTTACTATAGAATTATAACATAGTTTGAAGTTAGGCAATGTGATGCTTCCAGCTCACAACTGCAAAATATACATTCTTTTCATCAGAGCATACCACATTATCCAAGATAGACTACATAATAGGCCAAAAAACAAGTCTCAATAAATTTAAGGAAATTGAAATCATATCAAGTACTCTCTTAGACCGCAGTGGAATAAAATTGGAAACCAACTCCAAAAGGAAACCTCAAAATTTTACAAACACATGGAAATTAAATACTCTGCTCCTGAATGACTGTTGAGTCAGCCATGAAATCAAGAAGAAAATTATTTGAACTGAATGATAATAGTGGCACACCTATCAAAATCTCTGGGATACAGCAAAACCAGTGCTAAAAGGAAAGTTCACAGCCTTAAATGCCTACATCAAAAAGTCTGAAAGAGCCCAAATAGACAATTTAAGATCACATCTCAGGGAACTAGAGGAACAAGAACAAACCAAACCCAACCCCAGTAGGGAAAAAAAAGAAATAACAAAGATCAGAGCAGAACAAAATGAAACTGAAACAAAAAATAAATAAATAAAATTCATAGACCATTAGTGAGATTAACCAAGAAAAGAGAAGAACCAGATAAGTTCAATTAGAAATGAAACAAGAGCCATAACATCCAATGCCACAGCAACACAAAAGGTTATTCAAGGCCACTATGAACACTTCACATGCACAAACTAGAAAACTTAAAGGAGATGGATTAATTCCTGGAAATATACAATCCTGCTAGACTAAACCAGAAGGAAATAGAAACTCTAAACAAATCAATAACAAGTAGTGAGATTGAAACAGTAATTTAAAAATTGCCAAAAAAAAAGTCCAGGAGCAGATGGAATCACAGCTGAATTCTATCAGATATTTAAAGAAGAAATTGTACCAATCCTATTGACACTATTCCACAAGATAGAGAAAGAGGGAACCCTCCCTAAATCATCCTATGAAGCCAGTATCACACTAATACCAAAACCAGAAAAGGACATAACAAAAAAAGAAAACTACAGACCAACACTTCTGATTAACGTAAATGCAAAACTCCTCAATAAAATATTAGCTAACCAAAGCCAACAGCATATCAAAAAGATAATTCACCATGATCAAGTGATCAAGTGGGTTTCACACCAAGAATGAAGGGTTAGTTTACATACACAAGTCAATAAATGTGATGCATCACATAAACAGAATTAAAAGCAAAAATTGTATGATCATCTCAATTGATGAAGAAAAAGCATTTGACAAAATCCAGCATCCCTTTATGATTAAAACCCTCAGCAAAATTGGCATAGAAGGGACAGACCTCAAAGTAATAAAAGCCATCTATGACAAACCCACAACCAACACTATATTGAATGAGGAAAAGTTGAAAGCATTCCCCCTGAGAAGTGGAACAGGACAAGGATGCCAACTTTCACTACTTCTATTCAACACAGTACTGAAAATCCTAGCCAGAGCAATCAAACAAGAGAAAGAAAGAAAGAAGGAAGGAAGGAAGGAAGGAAGGAAGGAAGGAAGGAAGGAAGGAA